>NC_091294.1:30219527-30287027 GCF_038502225.1 Cherax quadricarinatus | reverse complement strand
CGTTATTCTGCCGGCTTCTCTTGCTGAGCAGCGACCCACGGAGCTATCACGTGATCGAGGGGGGGGGGGGTGTCCTCACCTCGCCTGAAGTATTCAGTCTGATCTAGACTCTCTTGGTGGTTGGACAGATCGTCTGTCTCATTATTCTTGTTAGTTCTGTAGATCTCTGTTCACAGAACATTGTATAGACTTAGTGATTTTCGACATTGTACTGAGGTTGTGTGTCGCTTAGACACTCTGAGCAACTCAGGTCCTGAGCTGTAGCTTCTGACCTAACTTGTACTGGTATCTGTGTACTGTCACAGTCGGGGATTTTCTTATGCTGAACTTAGATTCAGTAGTATGGGAGTTTTGTGACTTTTGTGGAGGATCTGCAGATGGTCCCTACTTAGTGTCATTATATTATCTCCTTTTTCCTGATTGTGTCGCAGTTGCTTGTTATATTGCTATTGGGCTTAGCATTCTTTTTATTGTTCAAGCAGACTGTTCTGATTGCCAGTTGGTCAAGAAGTTAGATTATTTGAGGACTTTGTCAGTCACTTGTTTAAGTCTAGTCGAGTCGTGAGACACAGCAAACTACTTAGAGCACTTACACACATACACAAACTTACTTGTACATATTTGTAATATCTTATTAAATGTTAATGTATGTTACACTCCAAGTATTGTAACAACTATTTCCTTCTTTTTAGAGCATAACAATTTTGGTCAGAGAGGTTAGGGTAATAATAATGATCCTCCGGAATGCCTAATTTTAATTAAGTATATTCATAATATAACAAAAGCCAGTTATAATATACGAATTATCGTATATAAGTTAAGAATACATGTTTCTTCTATAGTATCCAACATATACATAAGGCTTTCAAAACAGAGGATTAGGAGGATATCCTAGATATAACATATATATAAATGGAGATTACTTTATACATTAAAGTCTTGTTTCCCAATTGGAAGCAGTCAGAATAAAACAGAATATGTCCAGGCCGGCTAATAAATCTTGGCCAGTTACCAGAGACGAGCAGGAGTGTTCTCGTTGGCTGCTACTTCTTCACTGCTCGTCCCTCAACCTTGAGCATACAGGTAAAGTGGGTCACGTGACGTGACTCACCAACACTCAGTAGAGTAGTTGAACATAAAGGGGGGGGGGGGGGGAAAGGGGGGTATAACCATCGAACATCACGGCTAACTATACACCGGCACACCGGGGGCGGCAGGTTACTATAGCTCCAATTAAACTTATCATGGCCATGTTACATAAATTATAATTGTTAATAAGAATTAATCTTAATAATACAAGGACGTTCATTTCCAATTTAGCTATTAAAGGAAATGACCGCAATGTAATATTAAAGGAAGGTTAACCATAGGGGCATGACACCCCGGCCCACAAGCAAATATCTCGGCGTTTAAGATGCTGATGGAGTAGAAGAAACCAACCAGCTGGTATAGGGATGGAGGTACATCATTCCAAGGTTAGTCATCCACTTGCTAGAACTGGTCCAGAAACTGCTTGACTGCAAAGAATTTCCGTAGTTAAGCCATATTAGGAGCGAGAGAGAGCATCGGCTAACACGTTGCTCGAACCCTTTATGTGAAAAATGGAGATCCGGTAAGGTTGGATCCTTAAAGCCCAGCGTAATATTCTAACATTTTTTGATTTCATAGAATTTATGAAAGTTAGAGGATTATGGTCTGAGTAAATATTTATCACATGAGGAGTATAACCGAGGTATACGTCAAAGTGTTCTAAGGACAACACTAAAGCCAGGGCTTCTTTTTCTATAGTTGAATAAGATCTTTGATATTCTTTCAATTTATAGGAAAAATAACATATTGGATGTAGAATATTACCGTTTTGGAAGGATTGCAATAAGACAGCACCTATAGCTGCATCACTGGCATCAACATGGAGGGTGAAAGGAATTTGGAAATTGGGTGCACGCAATACTGGGGCAGAGGAAAGGAAACGTTTTAAACGTTTAAAAGCTTGTTCACAATTCTCGTCCCAATTAAATTTATATTTAGGACTGGTCAATCTAGTCAGGGGGGAGGCAACTTGAGCAAAGTTTGGGCAAAAACGCCTGTAATAAGTAGCCATCCCCAAAAATCGTTGGAGGGCTTTCCTGTCTTGAGGAGACGGGAAATTTAAAATAGCTTGGACCTTTAATTGGTCGGGGGCTACTAGTCCCTTCCCTATTTTAAAACCGAGATATTTAATCTGGGCTTTACCAAAGTCACATTTTTGTAAATTTACAGTGAAATTGTATTTCTGCAATGCTTTCAGTAGTTGCTCTAATCTTTGTAAATGAGACTGCCAGTCATCACTAAAAACCACCAGGTCGTCTAAGTATGCCTCTACACCTTCTAAGGGTTGGACTAAAATGTTCATAATTCTCTGGAAAGAGGAGGCGGCGTTACACAAGCCGAAAGGCATAACCTTATACGTAAATAGTCCGTTCTTAACTACGAACCCGGAAATCTCTTGGGCCCTAGGAGTTAACGGCACCTGGTAATACCCTCTCAGCAAGTCTAATCTGGTCACAAAGTTGGCACCGGCTACAGCATCTATTAAATCATCAATCCTTGGTAATGGAAACCCATCTGGTTTGGTGACTGAATTTACTTTACGGTAATCCGTGCATAGGCGTACGGTACCATCGGGTTTTGGGACCAATAAACAGGGAGAGGCCCAAGGTGTCCAACTGGGTTCTATCAAATTATATTCCAGTAATGTATTTATTTCTTGTTGAATTAATTCTTGCTTAGCAGGAGAGACCCGGTAAGGGGATTGCTTTATTGGACTATCTTCTAACAATTCAATATCGTGGAAACCCAATGTACAAGGAGTAGGGATATCTTTGAAGATGGAGTTATATTTAGTGATTAACTCTTTGATTTGAGATTTTTGGGAGGTAGGAAGAACTTCCAGGAAATGGTCTAGTTCTTTTAAAACTTCAGAATTATGTAGTCTAAATTCTCTTACTTCCCTTACAGTGTCATTCCTTATTTCAGTGGATGTAGGTTGAATAGAGGTAATAATAGTAGGGAGAAGGCTAGACTCGTACTTCTTTAAGTTATCTATGTGATACCTCTTAATTTTCTTACGACGTCCTGGTTCACGGACCAGATAATTCACCTCATTTTCTTTGTCTACTATTTCATATGGCCCCAAATATCTAGGTTTTAAAGAATGTCCTGGAATTAAGTTTTTAACTAACACTAATTCATTCGGAGAGAATGAACGAGATTTAGCCTTTTGGTCATAAGATTTCTTCATTTTGGCTTGAGCTTCTGACAGATTCACGGCAGCTAAGCTTTTTAATTTGGAGAGAGGTTCTTTCCAAAGTAGAGGACTGGGATGAAGAGGTCCTCTCTTCCCTATCCAAGAATCTCGTAATATGGCTAGGGGTCCTCGCACCTGATGTCCAAAAATCAAGTCAAACGGAGAGTATTTAGTACTTTCTTGTTCAGCTTCACGGAGGGCGAAGAGAAGAAAGGGTAAACCTTCGTCCCATTCACGAGAATATTGCTCACAGTAAGCACGTAAAGTAGATTTAAGGGTTTGGTGGAATCTTTCTAGCACTCCTTGTGACTGGGGATGATATGCTGTAGAGAGGATCTGTCTTACTCCTAATCGAGACATAGCCTCTTTAAAAACCTTAGACGTAAAATTAGAACCTTGGTCAGATTGAATTTCACGTGGTATGCCTACTTGAGCAAAGAAGCGTATTAAAGCTCTTACTATATTTCTGGAATTAATTTTGGACATTGGGATAGCATCAGGATACCGAGTTGCCATATCTATGATAGTGAAGATATACTGGTTACCCCTTTTTGTGCGGGGCAACGGTCCTACACAATCAATAACTAATCTTTCAAAAGGTTCTTCAGGACATTTTATTGGAAGTAAAGGGGCAGACGCGGGATTGTGCGCCGTTTTGCCTATTATTTGACAAACGTGGCATTTCCGTAGTTTGTCAGCAATACAAGTCCTCATCTGAGGCCAAAAAAAATATTTCCTTATCTTTTTCTCTGTCTTACGAGATCCTAAATGACCTCCCAGTGGATTATCATGTGCTAGTTCAAATACCATATTACGTAAGGACGATGGCACCACTAACAAGTTTCCTTTTGAACTCAAATCATTATCATTATTTCTCTTCCAAAGAAAACCGTCTTCATCTAAAAGGTAACCTTCCTCTTTATCCTTATTGGTTAAACTTTTATCGTCCTTTAGAGCTATAAGAAATTCTTCTTTATTACATTTTCTAGCTAGGTCCGCAGGGACTGGTAAAACTTTGTCACCTGTGGGTCTCGACTGAATTGCTTCGCTAAACAGGAAGTTCAAACCTAATTCATCGGACATTTCTAAAGGCTGTTGAATATCCAAATTGTTAGAGTTCTTAGCCATGGCTCTGGTGACCACATTAAGGGGAAATAAATCTAGCCCTGCCTCAGAGGCTTCTAAGGCATAATTTACATCACAAGGATTATCTAAAACCAGAGGCTCTCTGGGTATCTCCAATTGATCAATTTCGTTCCCGATTAATAGATCCACGCCGGCAATGGGAAAAGGTTTATCTGAAAGTCCCACATTGATCCAGCCTACATATCCAGGCAGTTCTACATAAATCCTTATAATAGGGACCTTTATTATTGTGCCTCCGTAAGCCTCTAATAATACGTCTAGCCGGGGTTCTCTACTAGTAGGTAACTTTACCAGGTTTGATCTTAATAAAGAGAGATAGCTGCCAGTATCTCGAAAGGTCGTGATATTTACTAACCTCTCTTTACAGAGTCCGAACTTCCCCTGGGAAAAGTAGGGTTCCATAGCTACTCGGACCTTTTCTTCTGAAGCACTGTCGTGGTAAAGTCATCTATTAGACGGTCTGCTAGATGAGGCCTGAAAAGGTAGAGATTCATCATCCCGAGTTTCATACTTCCGAGAGGAATTTATTACCTGGGTAGGATACCTCCCTCTTGGTTGGGTTTTATCTTCCCGCTGTTTATGCCAACACTGGGACTGTCTATGACCTAACTTTTTACAAAAAAGGCACAGTGGTAATTGATCTTTAGGATACTGTCTGGAGAAAGAGCCGTTTGTCACCTGTTTTTTGTCTGAATACACCTTCAAAGGTTCGCCAGCTGGAGCTTTCCTAGCCGTCAATCTTGAACTAAAACCTTGGGAGGTAGATTTCTTTTCCGGGGCCTTAGACATTTCTGTGGTTATAGCATGGGAAATTTCAAAGTGATCTGCGTGGGCAGCAGTATCTAACAAGTTAGTAGTGGGAAATGTCAAAAGATAAGTATGCACCCTCTCTGGAAAATATTTAAAAAGATCTTCATGCAACATCAGCTGGGAAAGTGACTCGACTGAGGCGGCTCCCGCGGCCCTACGCCAACGCTCGAAAGCAGAGAGCTTTTCCCTGGCAAAGTCCACCCAAGACTGCTGAGGATATTTCTTCAGAGTTCTAAACATCTTCAAATAACTGACAGGTAATAAATCATAAGCTTTCAGAAGACAATCTTTTACCTGAGTATAATCAGAATATTGTTCAAAAGGTAAGTTGGCAGTTATGGTTTGGGCTTTTCCTATTAAAGATGAATGTATTAAAGCAGCCCAATATTTAGGAGGCCATTGCATCACCTTCGCCTGATTTTCGAATGCTTCAAAAAATGAATCTAAATTATCCTCCGTAAATTTAGGCATCAAAGAGGCTGCTTTACCAAGGTCAAATGAAGGGATTGTATACATATTACTGGATTCTCTTTTCTTCCTCAGTACTTCCCGTTCATAAAGCAAAGATTCACGTTCAAAATTCTCCCTTTTTAACTTTCTCTGGGCTTCTACAAAGGAGGTTTGAAGCAATAAAATACGTTCTAGACGTTCAAAATTCTCCTTAGATTGAATAGTAGTCAAAAGGGCTAAAGAGATTTGAGGTGGAACGTGTTCATCATCCAAAAGGACTTCTTGTTCTGTTTCAAAAACATCTGTAAATGTTTTACCTGGATCCGTTTCTTTAGTGTGATTGAGTTCTGTTCCCCATATAGTCCTTGGAGATGGAATTGGAGTCGTTGTAGCAGCGTAGCGTTTCCGAGTATCAGGAAGTTCATGTCCGTCGTCTCCAGTAGGGGTTGTTAGCGTCGTAGTTTCGGCCTCGGGCGTCTGTAGAAAAGAATTCAAAAAGGAAGGAATATCTGCTTCTCCATTCTCGATCTCTGGATCCTGCTCATCTGGAAAAAGGACATTCTGTATCATACATCTGACTGTCTGGGCAGTGAAATGCCTGTCGTATTTTATGCCCAAGCTTCGTGCTAATTGCCAACAAGATTGAAGCTTCAAATTTTGTAATTTCTCCTTTGTTATATCTTCAAACCTCTCTGCCATTTCTACATTCATTTTAAAGGAAATTCAGTGTTATGCTCCCGGACACAGGCCCCCACTTGTTACACTCCAAGTATTGTAACAACTATTTCCTTTTTTGGGGCATAACAATTTTGGTCAGAGAGGTTAGGGTAATAATAATGATCCTCCGGAATGCCTAATTTTAATTAAGTATATTCATAATATAACAAAAGCCAGTTATAATATACGAATTATCGTATATAAGTTAAGAATACATGTTTCTTCTGTAGTATCCAACATATACATAAGGCTTTCAAAACAGAGGATTAGGAGGATATCCTAGATATAACATATATATAAATGGAGATTACTTTATACATTAAAGTCTTGTTTCCCAATTGGAAGCAGTCAGAATAAAACAGAATATGTCCAGGCCGGCTAATAAATCTTGGCCAGTTACCAGAGACGAGCAGGAGTGTTCTCGTTGGCTGCTACTTCTTCACTGCTCGTCCCTCAACCTTGAGCATACAGGTAAAGTGGGTCACGTGACGTGACTCACCAACACTCAGTAGAGTAGTTGAACATAAAGGGGGGGGGAAGGGGGGGGGGTATAACCATCGAACATCACGGCTAACTACACACCGGCACACCGGGCGGCAGGCAGGTTACTATAGCTCCAATTAAACTTATCATGGCCATGTTACATAAATTATAATTGTTAATAAGAATTAATCTTAATAATACAAGGACGTTCATTTCCAATTTAGCTATTAAAGGAAATGACCGCAATGTAATATTAAAGGAAGGTTAACCATAGGGGCATGACAATGTACCAGACGGTACTTAAGAATTATAAATGTGATATGTGCTTTCAGCACAATACTATTGTATAAGAGAGAAGTGATTATTATTATTTTGTTGATTACTGTGATTAATTTAATTTAATTTAATTTGATAATATACTTCTAGACTTAATAAATTTATTAAATTTTAATTTCTCTAGTTAGTAGCCTACCAGTTGTAATCCTGAAGCACTATTGAATCATACTGAATTCTAATGGATAATTGGACAAGGATATTGACTACTTGTTATGAAAAACCCAGTAACAGGCTGGATGCTAGAAGGGCAGTCCTTTCTAGTATTCACTGGAGATCTCTAAGCTTTTAGAATCGCATTTTTTGTAACAAATGGGGGCCTGTCCGGGAGGTTCTTGATCCAAAGTGTTGGAGAAATTGTCCAGTTTGACATACTAGTAACTCTATGATCAAACACTTTGAGTATTTTCCTAATCTGAAGACTTTGAGTTTAGTCTTGTACAACGTACTAGGTGGATGTATATACTTGACTGAGTCTCTTGATCCAAGGAGATGGAAATACTCTTTATGAGCTCTAACTCTAAGACGACCAACATTAAAATTCCTATCAGGATTATAGTTTCCCATAATCACTCTCTCGTAGTACAATTATTTTTGTGATGTATGCCAAAGTGAAACAGTTAATTGATACTCTGACTTTGTCTGAGTTAAGTACATTAAAACTTCAGACGTGTTGGCGAGTAGCCAAATATCTCGGTGTGACATATAACAGGAATTACACCGCAGAAACTGTCAGAGCGTTAATTAAAGATATATTGTTTCCTGCTCTTACAGAGATGTCTGATTATGATTCAGATTCAGAAAGCCTAGTGTCACAATTAGGAAGTATGACTATTTGATTACTTAGAAGAAAGAGCAACTATGGCAGAAATGTCTGAGCCTAGTGAACCTCCGCTCACACCTTCCCGCCTCGCTGACACAATAGTACAGAGTGTAGCTGGTAGGATGACTCAGCCTCATACTAGTACAGTGTATGCTACACCTGTATCTACTTATCCTAGACCAGATCTAGATTCTCTAGAGATGCCTGGACAAGGTGCCCGACCTAAAGAACGTCCAGACTTATTCGTTAGATTCCTTACTCCTCCGTTACCCACTGGTCCTATCTCTCAGGAACAGTTTGAGAGGTTTGAACGCCTCATTATGTTGCAGACTGCACAAATAGAGGCACAGAGGAAATTGAACGAAGAAGATTTCCAAAGAGAAAATGTTCGTCTGGGAAGACAGACTGATAGATTACAGGACACATTTAATGTGCAGAAAGCTGCATCAATGGTTCCTAAGTTTTTTGAGAGTGACTTAGACACCTATTTTGGTGTGTTTGAGAACCAGGCACGTGCTATGCACTGGCCACGTAAGCACTGGGCTACCTTGTTGCACACAGCTTTGACAGGAAGAGCTCAAACTTGTACTGCTGCTTTACCATTTGTCAAGTACATTATTTATGATGCTCTCAAGCAAACTATTCTAGAGACGTATAACTTGTTGCCTGTAAGTTATCAAAGCGCATTTTGTACATTACAACGACGACAAGATCAAACTTGTGTAGAATTTGCTCGTGAGAAAAAAGTTGCATTTGAGATATGGTGTAGGTCTGCCAAGTGCAACAACTACGACAGCCTTGTTCAGTTGTTACTACACGAAGAGTTTAACAACTGTATGTCTGCTGACATACATGAATATCTGATCGATCATACTACCTCGGATATTCTGGAAACTGCAGCATTAGCAGACAATTACGAGATTTCTCACAAACTTGTACGTACTAAAACACAGAGAAACAATGTAACTAAAAGTTGTCCTAGAAGTTGGCAACCTAAATCAGCTGCTCATTGCCAGCCTGATGTGCCTGCTACTGTAACTTCTCGTACCTTTACCAGGAAAACTCGCAATCCTGAATCTGTCTCTTTGGCTAGACAGAAATCTGATATCGAGAAGAAAGTTAAATGTACCTATTGTAACAGAAAAGGACATGCCAAAGAGTATTGCTATAAGTTAGAAAGAGATACGAGAAACAGTCATGTGGCTGGCACCCCCACTCAAGTCGTATCCTCTTCCGAGCAACAAAGGCACCAAAATCCTAGTAATACCTCCGATCTTACTGTTTTAGATAATGTTACTCAGGATAGATGACTAGCGTCAGAAAGTGTATCTGACGAAAAGATTTTTTTTTTTTTTTTTTTTTTTTATATTTTTATTTAAAAGGACACAGTACAAGATATAAATAAATAAAAGAACACAATTATTAACCGTTTGAAAATACAATGACCTACCATCAACCCCATAGCATACCACAAGTGTTACATTCATATTGTATTAAAGAATATACCATCACCGAACAATGAAACGAACAGGATAACACCTGCTCAGAAAAAACATCAACAAATTCTAAACCTACAAATCATGCCTATTATACAGTACAGTAAAACCTCCTTGCACAAAGTACACAGATGATATGATGCAGCATACGAAGGATAAAATCATACATTACAATAATTAAACAAAGGCTAACCCAACCCTACAATAAAATTACAAAGACATACCACATAATACTTCCCGCAAATAGCAGGAAACTCTTAACATAATAAAGAGCGAGAGAGCTCCAGCACCGAACAAAAAAATTAGCAAAAACCAAAAACTCAAAATTTTATGTCTGTGTCCACATAAATCCCCCACAACTCTGTACAATTAGACCCCTTGCACAAAGTGCACAATAAATATTATTTAACATACAAAAATTAAAATTATAAGAACATTAATTTAAACATTAGGCAAACCAAAGCCGACAATAAACATTACATTGGTACATATCACAATGAAACTCCCCAATAAACACTGGGCAGGAAACACCCTCAAGTAAGACATAACATCATATACGCAAGTATCAACCCATACAACTAACAAAATCCTAACATAAGGTATCAAAACTGTCTAGTTACAGGACATAAAAACCTTATCTCCCTATTTGAAACACTAGTACATCATTGCTGTTTTTTTTTTATATAAACAGTCTAAAAGATAATATATAAACAAATAATTTTTTTTTTTTTTTTTTTTTTTTTTTTTTTTTTTTTTTTTTTTTTTTTCCAAGGTTTAGTCATCATGGTTTTAATTAAGGTCATCCTGTATGCAGTGAACATAACCATAGATTCCAAATCCTCATTCATCTCCCTTCCACTCTATTTATAACCCTCCCACCATCCACACTACAAAGAAGCCTAAACCAACTCACCCTCATGCATCCCCCTGTAGGAGACCAACCCTTTGCCCGCCCTCTGGGTTCATGAGGAGGAGGCCCCCCACAGTGAGATTCCGGTAACCCTCCGAGAAGCTAACTACCCACCTCCCCCCATAGACTTGCCTATTCCTACACATAGTTCTATAAAATCTCGCTGCTAACGCTTTTATCCTCAACTCTCCCCTAACCTCCCTCATCCCCCAAGATACATGTAAATAATCCGTCATAACATACATTAAGGCTCTACCCACATCACCCGGCACCCCGGTTACATCCAACATTAAGGCCCTTAGGAATGGCCATTGCCCCCCCCCAAAAAGTCTGATAACTCCCACCATCCATAACCTCACCCCCTCCAAAGAGGGACAAAAATATACCGCATGAAAAGCCGTTTCGATGTCCCCACAATGCAAGCATGAGTCCTCTCTCACAAAACCCATTTTATACAACACATCCCTAGAGGCCAATATTCCCATCAGAAACCGATATACTAACTCTCGTACCCTTGCTGGTATTCTAAGCAAGCCAAACTTCCTCCATATGCCTATCCAGTCATATGTTGGATATACAGCAAGCCCCTGTAAAACACCCTTGCCCTCCACAGCACCCACCATTCGTTTGACCTTTAACGTGGACACCTGTTTAACATGTAATAAAACCCTCAACATGTCCTCACAATACCTCAAATCCCTTCCACACCACCATCTTCGTGCATCCTCCATTACCCTACCTACCCTGACACCTCTGTTCCCCCCAGTCCGTATATATCTTTGTTTAATATATAAAGCCATTACTCTATGACCCAATGACATCAGGCCAAGACCCCCACGTCTCCTCTCCGTCATCACCACGTCCTTGCTCAACCATGCCCTCCCAAACCCCCACACATACCTTAGAACCTTCCTCTGGATTTCTGCAATATCTTTTGCTCTTAAAGGGAACACCTCAGCCACTCCCCACACCTTACTGTACACCAGAGAGTTGACCACTAAAACTCTCTGCTGTAATGTTACGTCCCTAGCCCTTAAGCCTCCTAGCCTACCCAAAACCCTGCTCGTAACTAATTCCGAATTTATCTTCCTACTCTCCTGCACTTCCGCCATGTACCATATTCCACAAACCTTAATTCTGTCCACTACTGACCATCCCAACCCCTCCCCCAAGCTCCCTCCCACCCAATCCCCCACCTCTAATAGTCTCGACTTCATTAAATTAACTCTCATACCCGTAGCGGCCCCAAAAATCTGAATGATTCCACCAACTTTCCTTAGATCTTCCTCATGCCTTACCAGCACAGTAGTATCATCCACGTACCCCACAATCCCCCCCCGCCCACCCCCCCTAATCCCGTGTTCATTCATCACCTCATCCACCAGCCCATAAAATGGATTCTGTACACAGGCAAACAATAACTGAGAGAGTGGACAGCCCTGCCTCAAACCTCTCTCCATCAGTACTGGGTCCCCCAACTTACCATTAATCTGTACCCTAATAACTGCTCCCTCATACAAGGTTTGCACCCATCTCACCACCTTCTCCCCCAAACCCAACTGTTCCAAACAAACTTTTAAGAAATCCCTATTCACACAATCATACGCATTAGCCCAATCTAAACCAAGTATTCCCCCTCCGTTGCAGTCCTCAATAAAATCCCTTATGTGACTATGTCCGTCCCTCATACTTCTTCCCGGAATGCCAAACTGTCCCCCATGTATCACTGATCCTAGGACCTTCTTCAGTCTATTGCCCAGAATTTTAGCATAAATTTTATAATCAGCACACATTAAGGATATCGCTCTATAATCACTCAGTACTTTCCCTTCCTTCTTTTTCGGCACTAACACAACGATCCCGGTTTTCTGTGTTTTCCCCATCCTCCCACTGCGCCACATATAATTCAAGACTTCCACTAAACCATGCCTAATACACTCCCAATAAACTCTATAAAAATCATTCGGTATTCCATCTATGCCCGGCGTCTTACCCTGACTCATCCCGTAAACCGCCTCCTCCACCTCCTCCTCACTAATACTCCCCTCCAGCATTTCTTGTTCCTGTTGTCCTAATACAATATTACTCTGCATATCCCCAAATACCTTCTCACTTGCATCACCTCTGTTCCTCCTCCATTTCTCCCTAAACCAATAATCTGCATAAACACTAATGCTGTCCGTGTTAGTAAGGCCTTGACCCTCCACATAACCTCCCCCCCCTGCAGCGACCACTATGTGCGCTATGGTAGTCACCATTTGCCTTTCCCTAAATTTTCGCAGAACGTAACCTGACGGTTGATCACCCTTTAACACCTCCTCTAACCCCGCTCTAACTCTAATTGCGTTAAACCTGTCATTATGTAACTCTGCAATCCTACACCTTAAACCATCCACATCCCCTCTCATACCTTCCCTACCCCCCCCGTCGTAAAACGCATTCAGTTGTCCCTCCAGATAGTTTTGCAAACCATACCGCCACCGTGCCTGTTCCCTACCACGTGCCCTGAAAAACTCTGCAATTCCTATCTTAGCCCTCACCTCCCACCAGTCAAGCAAATCCATCTCACCATCCCTGCCATCCCAGAAATGTGTCCACCATTCCTCAAAGGAAGAGCCAACATCCCCCTCCTGCAGTAGCCTCACATTCAATTTCCAATACCCAGCATATATACGTACTATACCATCCACCCGCAGATCAGCTATCACCGCCCTATGATCCGAAAAACCGACATCGAAAGCTCTCACCCTCTCCACACCTATCCCCTTCATTACATATATCCTATCTAACCTCGCCTCATAATTTCCACGCATGAACGTGTGCTCCACCCCATACTCCCCCCTCCCCACCACATCGACAACTCCTACATCCCTTAACACATCCCTTAGCGCACCCAAGACACATCCCGCCCCCCTCGGTGAGACATCCCCATACCTAATCACACAGTTCCAGTCACCCCCAAGAACAGTTATGGAAGGTAGACCCCGCAAATAATACATCAAAACATCACGAACAAAATCAACTTTCACTCTAACATTGTTGCATGCCGGCATATAAACTCCAATGAAACATACTCTCCCCACCCCCCAGTGCCCATCTACCCTCACGACCCTCCCCCCTCCCCCCTCCTCCCAACCCATGACACGCAATGGGCTGGTCTCCTTTACAGCCACTGCCACCCCTCCTTTTAATTGCAAAGCATTACTGACAAATAGGTTATAACCCCGCAAACGCAATTCACACCCTAACCTATGGTTATGCTCCTGCAAAAAACATACATCTACATCAAACCTTCGTAAAAACCATTCTAACCAAACCCTTTTGACCTCAGATTTAAGACCATTTACATTTATTGTGACACACTTGAACTTCCCAGAAAAGGCGGCTTACCTCTATGCCGCTGTGGCTTACTCAATTCGCCTTTCATGGTACCCATACCATTTTTATCATGTTTCCTAACCTGTCCACCAACCCCCCCTTGCCCTCCCCCACCGAGCTTCCCCGGCACACCCCCTCCCCTGGGTGCCTTCTCCCCCACATCTACCCATGACTTCTTCCCAGGTCTCTGCCCAGGTGTTAAAACCTCATCAACGTCCAAGGCACCCGCCGTCCGTTTGCGTGAGCTCTCACTCACACACATATCTACCTCATGCGAGTCCTCCTGATGGACTTCCACCACCACTTCCGTGTCCACTCTGTCATTCCTCGAATCCTCCACCTGTCCCTGCTGCTTATCCATCAGCTGCACCTCACTTAACTTCTCGGGTCCGTCCTCCCCGTCCACCGGCTCATCCAAGAACTCCTGCAGCACTGCTTCCAACATCCTCTCCTGGGTAGACTCCTCCACGTCCACCCTTCCCTCAGGCGATGGGGGGCTCTCCCCTGTCACCTCCGGGAGGGTAACACACGTCCCCATCACCTCTTCCACCTTGTCCACCTCCTCACTCCAGAGATTCGTCTTCTGTCCATCTGCTACTCCCAACTCCACATCCACATTGCACGGTTGCTGATCCACCATCCACGATAACGCCATCCTAGGGGCTTGCCTGCGAGGACACTGCGCCGCCATGTGCTCATAAGAATCACATAATCGGCAAGTTTTCCTCTGCCCCGCATAGTGGACAAATACCTGGGTCCTATAGTTTGTCAGCGTTACATACGAGGGTATTGGCCGCCTCAATGACATCTTCAGGGTGCAGGACCCCTCGGGCAGCCCTTCAAACGGCCCGTCCCTCCACACCCCCATATTAGCCGTATGAACAGTTCCATAATCGCTGAAGGCTTCCTGAATGCCATACGACGTTGCCTCAAATGGTACATTACGCACCTTTACCCATGTGTAATATTTCGAAACATCATGTAGACACACCTCTACTGCTGAATTAACACTCATCCTCCTTTCCTGGAATTCATCCACAATCCTGGAGTAAAAGCCGGCTCTTGTAAACTTCACAAAAACCCTTGACATTCCATTTAGGGCCACACCATACAATTCATCGTTCGATATCCCGTAGACGTCTCTAATGATGGCCGATAACAGTACATGCATCGTCGCACTGCTTAACGTTCCTCGTACTAATTCAATACAGACAGTATTCACTCTCCTGTTGATACGATCCGCCATGTTGGTGTCTAAGTCCAGCAGTCACCACCAGGTGGCGTGTAGGGAGACTCAAGAAGCGTCCTCTCTTCCCAGTGGTCGAGAGACGATTGAAAAAGATTCGTTCAGCAATGAGTCCTTACTTTTCGAGAGGTAAAGTAGGATTTGATGAATCACATCTGAGATAATTGCATTCAGAAACACTGGCAGTTATCTCACGTTATTAAGAGAAGGTGTACTGCCCATAACTGATGATACCTATTGCAAGATAGATGTATTGTTAGAAGCCTATGGAGGGGCTGTTATAAAAGTACCTCTGCACGAAGTTTATATTCAAACGAGCTATTATACTGGTTTTATTTCAGTGGGTATATCCAGTGGTGTATTTCCCTTCAGGTCAGTGGACTTGTTGATAGGGAACAATATCCTTCATGCTGGTATATGTAAAGAATCACTTGTGATTGATAATAACACTGATGATAATTATGCCATTGAAGCTTGTAGAGAGAAGCCTATTTTATTTCCTCTCAGCGCAATTACTAGAGCTATGTCAAAGATTCAACAACCATCCTTGTCTCCTGTTGAGTTAGGGGATGACAATGATTTGGGCTTGAATATGTTGTTCAGTGACGCTCTGCGCCCAGGGTCATTAACACCAACTCCCCCGTGTCATCAACCTAGTCAGGACACTACTGACATTAAATTTCTTACTCATGATGATTTAATCAAGGATCAGTTTGTTGATCAGTCACTGGAACAACTGAGAGATATAGCAGTTACTGAGAGTGAAGCAGAGGATCTCGATAATTGTTACTATTATAGTAATGGTGTACTGATGGAGAAAAATACATGTAAGTTGTCAGTTGATAGTGTTTCCACCACAGTCAAGCATCTCGTAGTGTTACCAGTTACATTTCGTGAACAAGCCATTGATTTTGCTCACAATAGTCCCATAGGAGGACATTTGGGTGTCAAGAAGACACTCGGTAAACTGGCGAAACATTTTACTTGGCCAAAGATGAAGGAAACAGTAGCTGATCATGTGCGACGTTGCCACGTGTGTCAAGTGACAGGCAACCCAGCACACACACCTCCACCTACACCTCTCACTATGTTCACTAGTAGCAAAGTTCACTTCATCTGGACTAGTGATTGTTCAGATTTGTTCAAAAGGTTGAAGCATCTGCTTTCCTCTGCTCCAGTGTTGAGTCCTAATTTCAATCTTCCCTTCTTTTTACATATAGATGCGAGTTATGCAGTGAGTGTTGTGCTGCTCCAACAGTCAACATTCACTGATATTCTCCATCCTATATGTTACTATTCATCTAAGCTTAAACGACACCAGAAAAATTATGCCACTATTGAGAAAGAGGCTCTAGCTCTTGTAGTGTCTTTGGAAAAATTTGATGAGTATTTGGGCACTTCCCCATTTAAAATTTACGTAATTTTATGCCCAAATACCTTTTGTTACTTGCCATGTCAAATTCAGTAAAGTAACGTAATCCCTCCAGCCCATATTAACTATGTATACTCATGTCATGTCTAATTATTATATTTATATATTCACAGTAGTGATGTGTATGAGGCAGAGACATAAGCTGAGTGATGAGTGGGTAGTGTTGTGTGGGCGATGTACTGCGTGATGCAACACTGTCCTACCGCAGACCCCCCCCTCACTACACACCTTAAGCTGTTTCATACTCAGATGTCCATACTGCATAGCATTCCACAACCACTACTTAAGAGTGGAATGCATTCTCCTCTATTATGATCGAGCCTCATCGTGTCAGGCTTGTCTATGCTATCCTGTCTCTACACTGATGTACATAACCACGAATATGCAGAGATACGATACTGTGTACTGCCCTAGTACTAGAGGCATAACTTATAGTGAAACAGACACTGTTAAATTGTAGAAGTGCTTGGCACGAGAGTGACTCTGATGAATGTTTATATTATATTGTTAGTAATGTAACCTGAGTAATCAGTAATGTGAAAGACATTAATGCAACTCCTAGTGCTACCGTTTGTCGTGTTGGGGGGGGGGGTGTTGCAACCCCTGAATGGGTTGCAATGATTAATATGTATATATATAATTATTACCTTTTCATATAATTTTATATTGCTTGTATTTGCGATAATAGCTAAATCGTAAATGTATTGCTTTATATTATTATTTGACTTAGCTTCCTTTTGTGAGGTAGGATGTAATGTATTATGTGCTCAGTTCAAGTCTTGATTGTCTAACTACTGTAATTATCGCTCTTTGCTCGTTATTCTGCCGGCTTCTCTTGCTGAGCAGTGACCCACGGAGCTATCACATGATCGAGGGGGGGGGGGTGTACTCAACTCGCCTGAAGTATTCAGTCTGATCTAGACTCTCTTGGTGGTTGGACAGATCGTCTGTCTCATTATTCTTGTTAGTTCTGTAGAACTCTGTTCACAGAACATTGTATAGACTTAGTGCTTTTCGACATTGTACTGAGGTTGTGTGTCACATAGACACTCTGAGCAACTCAGGTCCTGAGCTGTAGCTTCTGACCTAACTTGTACTGGTATCTGTGTACTGTCACAGTCGGGGATTTTCTGATGCTGAACTTAGATTCAGTAGTATGGGACTTTTGTGACTTTTGTGAAGGATCTGCAGATGGTCCCTACTTAGTGTCATTTTTTTTTTTTATATTTTATTTAAAACCAACAATAGACAATAGACAAAAGGAAAAACTCTAAAGATGACAATATATGAACAAATAACTGAAAAAACGTTACATTAGATATTGAAACATTAACGAATAACATTACAATATAACAAATATGACCACTATTACCTACATATAAAATCAGATACCGAAGCTTAAAATTGTCCTATACTAGCTACATGTGAATAAGTTAACTTTTCGCAAAAACATGCAAACCTATATTAACTCTTCCTCAAATTAATCATCCTTGCTCTTAATTCACACTAGAATAATAAAATACAAGTATAATAAAGAGCAGTTTGAATCAAAGAACATTCCACAATTATCATAAATTTACCCTAACCTAAGCCTAGTATTTCATCTGTATTATAAATGTCTAATCAACACGAAAATTTTACCACATACCCCTAACCATATTTGTTGGTGTACATGATACAACCTTGTATTACCATAAAGAGAGAAAAAAAAAAAGAACAAAAAAGGAAAACCCACTCTTCACCTTTAAAATCAGACTTCAATTTACATACATGTACATACATATAAATAAGTATATAAAGTATGTTGTCTAATTGAACACAATCACTTACAACGTCAGTTATAATATTACGTCAACGCAACCTTGAATAACTTCATCCAATTCTTACAACTTCAAGGGTTCGTAAAACTCTTAAACTACATACTTCTATTGGCACCAAATCAATTGTGCTTACAAAAATACAATTGTAAATTAAACTGGAACATAAAAAGCCATTTTGACATTTACACATTGTATCAAAATCATAAATGCGCATAGAAAATATGTATTGTATAACATTGAAAATGTTCATGAGAAAAACCATTAATGGTATATACAAGAAAGTAAACATACATACAATACATACATATACATACATATACATATATATATACATATACATATATATATATATACACATACATACACATACACATACATATATACATACATACATACACACATACACATACATACACAAATACACACACACATACAACACATGCATATATATACACACATTCACATACATAGTTATAAGTCGATAATTCCAAATATAACTGTATTGTACTTGACACACTCGGAACAAGTAATGTTAAAATTGCACCCCAGACATACCTCATATAACATTCATCAAACTCATCATGCTACCGCCCATTCTAGGAAACCAGCCCATTTCTTCCCCCTTACCTGCCTTTCAACTCCCGTAAATCCCGTAAAGTGAAATTCCTATAACCCTCACTTAAATCCCTCTCCCATCTCCCCCCATACACCTCCTTATTTCTACACTTTGTCCTATAAAAAGTTGCTGTTAATGCATTAATTCTTTCACACACGTTCGCTCCTCTCATAGCCCAAGACATATAAATATAATCTGTAATTATATACCCTACCGCATTCTCTACCATCTGATTCACCCCACCTATGTCTAAGCTTAAAACCCTCAACACCTGCAAACCCCCCCCTCCCACTAACCTTATTACCTTACCCAACCAAACCCTTATTAGTTCAATACATTCGCAAAAATACACTATATGGAAAACAGTCTCCCATCCACCACAAGCCTTGCATATCCCATCCTCCCGTATTCTCTTATGGAATAAAACCATTCCAGACGGTAAGATCCCATGTAAAAATCTATACATTACTTCTCGTACTTTAGGTTTTAAACGTAATTTGTTCAAACGCCCCCAGATATTACGCCAATCATACATCGGATAAACACCTTCTACCACTGCTACCACTGCCTTACCTTCCACCCCATCAAGGTTTCCCAATTTAATATGTGAAGGATCGCTCATGTTTATGATGACCCGTAACATTGCCTCACCTATTATGAACTCCCTACCCACCCACCACCGTTGCATATCCTGACGTATCTTATGAAGTCCGCCTTCCCTCGCCCCCCCCTCCCGCTTATAACTACGTTTCAAATACACACTCATAATCCTCTTTTCAACAGCTATAAGACCCAGCCCTCCACGGCCAACCGGGAGTGTGACAACCGCTCTACCTAACCATTCGCTTCCAGTACCCCAAATGAATCTAAAAACGCGCTTTTGTAACCTTTGTATCTCACTACGAAGTATCGGATATATTGCTGCTACATGCCAAAGTTTACTATATAATAGGACATTCGTTGTAATTACTCTTTGATGCAAAGTTAAGTGTGCAGCTCGTAAACCACTGAGGCGCTTCAGTACACCATCTACAATACGCACTGAATTTATTTGTTGTGCTAACTTGATATCACTTACATAAACGATCCCACATATCAGTAATTGGTCCACCTTTTTCCACCTTTCAACTACTTCACATTCCTCACTTAACCTATCTCCAAGATCCATATACTTCGTTTTCTCCTTATTAATTGACATGCCAGAAGCCTTTTCAAAAACATTTACTAACTTTTCCACCCGAGGCAAATCCCTGTTACCACTTTACCACTTACTAAAATCGTTGTGTCATCAACATATCCAACAATGCCAGCCCCCCCACCCCTTTCGTCACCAACCCCATTTGCTGCCAATAAGACCCTAATTCCTCTATAAAAGGGATCCTGTAAACACGCAAAAAATATTTGTGAAAGGGGACAACCTTGACGTAGACCCCTGCTCATCTGAATTTGTTCTCCTAACCTTCCATTTACCTGCACCCGCAAGGATGCATCTTGATACATTAATTTGGCCCATGATATAATTTCCTCTCCAAACCCCTGCCATCTCATAATCTTCCATAACGCTTCCCTTTCTACACTATCATATGCCGCCTCCCAATCTATAGCCAACACCCCCCCCACTCCCAATTTTACTCTTTCTTCAATAAAACTTCTAATCAAACCATGCCCGTCATACATAGACCTTCCCGGCACCCCATATTGTCCCTTATCGATCACTTTACCCAGGACCTTTTTTATTCTGTTAGCTAAAATTCTTGCAAAAATCTTATAATCACCACACAATAACGAAATAGCACGATAGTCTTTAACTGTTAATGGCTCACCTTTAGGCACTAAAACGACCACAGCCATCCGCTGCTGTGCCCCTAAAACCCGATCCCGCTTAATGATATTGAATAATCTTACCAAAAATTCTTTTAAAACGCTCCAATTTTGGAGATAAAAGTCACTGGGCAACCCATCAATTCCTGGTGCCTTTCCTAATTGCGCCCCGGATAAAGCTACCCATGTCTCGCACTCCGTTATCGGCCCTTCCAAAACGAATCGATCATGCTCTGTCAACTCACACTGCACAAACCTTCCAATTGACTGTAATGCTATTTCACTTATTCCCACACTTTGCGTTTTCAACTTAACCCAAGCATCAATATACCCACTCATACCCTCAGTCGTCGTCAACACCTGGTCCACTTTATACCCTTGCATACCTACCTGAACATTCAACCCCATTAACTCCATTGCCTTGCGACGTGTGTGTTGACTCCGCAACACACACGCCGACGGCCGATCTCCCCACAAAACCTCCTCAATCCCGCCCTTAAGCCTTTCCCCATCAAACCTCTCATTTTGTAAATTCCGGATATTTTCCTTCAAACTTTCAATTTCAATAACAGGATAATTAGCATTAATTTGTGCATAACAGTCGCGCAACTGCCCCTCTAAATATTTTTGAAAACCGTATTGTAACTGATTATATCTCTTCCCTCGTTTAATATAATATTCCTTAATACGTTTTTTAGCTATTGTTTCCCACCAATTAACCATGGCAACATCCCCTGGTGCTTCTACCACTAAACGATCCCACATATGTCCAAAAGACAAAAGACTATCCTCTTCCTTTAATAACCTTACATTCAATTTCCAAAATGATGGACCCCTCCGAGGCACACCCTCAATATCCACATCTATTACCACTCCTCTATGATCCGAAAAAACCACATCTATCACATCCACCCTCCGCACAGTAACCGCACAAGGCACGTACATTCGGTCCAACCTCGCCGCATAACCTCGTTTAATGAAGGTATGCTCTACCATCCCTCCCCCCCCACACACATCCTTTAACCCCACCCCTGTCAATATATCCCCCAATATACCCAAACAACACCCCGCACCTCTGGGCTCCACATCTTTACGACGTATCACGCAATTCCAATCTCCGCCTATTATTGCAACATTCGGTAAACCACGTAAAAAATAGACCAGCACGTCCCGAACAAATTTAGTTTTAATACTCACGTCACCCTCAGCCGGACCATATACACATACTAAACTAATGGGAACCCTACCCCAAGTTCCATCCACCCTAATTACCCTCCCCTCCCCCCCTTCACTACGCCTTACTATAAACGGGCTAGTTTCCTTTACCAAAATGGCAGCCCCACCTTTCAAACGTGTCGCATGTTCCATGTACACATTATAACCACTCATATCCAACTCATAACCAGGCCTAAAATTATGTTCCTGTAAGAATACCACATCCACACCAAGTCGCACCAAATACTCATTAAACCACTTAAGCTTCCTCTCAGCTCTCAACCCGTTAATATTTATAGTAAAACACTTGAATTCAACAAATGGGTTTTCCTTTTGTCCCCGGCATTGACTTTACCCCAGTTCGTTTTGCAACACCTCTGTCCCTCCCCCCTTTGTTGGGAATCACCTTTGCAATCCCTTGATCCTTGGGTTCACCATTCCCTCTCTTCTGTACCTCCACCCAAGACTTTTTCCCAGGGCGTTGGGCAGGAGTTAGCACATCATCAGAATCCGATGATGCTGCAGTCCTCTTTCGTGTCCCGCCCTCCACCTGCATTTTGACATCTGAAGCACCGTCCTGATGCACCTCCACCTCTACTGCATGCACCTTCAATCCTGTAGACTCTCTCGTCGACAAACCGTCATCTTCTGCCATACCATCATTCACAGCCTTCCCCAGAACTGAGCCTGGGTCTTCCACCTGATCTAGGACCGATTCCTCTAACAAGTCATCCAACGCCTTTACCAAAGACGCCGCCACTTCTTCACCCATATTAGGTAGTCTCTCCTCAAAAACCTTATGTATGTCCAATGACTGAGATTCTCCTTGTAGCGTTACAACTGGCGATTCAAGCTCCTTTTCTTTGTCTACCTCCTCACTCCATGACAACCGTTGTTGGGGCGGTGTAGCAAGAGACTGTTCTCGCTCATCGCCAACCTCGTCCACTGGCTGCTGTTGCTGCTGTTGCTGTTGCTGCTGTTGCCGTTGCTGTTGTGCCGGGTACCCACTTCGTTTCTCACACTGCGCCGCGATGTGGTCATATGACCCACATAGCCGACACGTACGTTGTTGCCCCGCATACGTTACATAGACTTGAGTCCTTAATTCTTTCAACACAATATATGAAGGAATAGGGTGCCGAAGAGTCATTTTAACTGTATACGCGCCTTCCAGCGCACCTGCATACGGTCCAGTTGC
Organism: Cherax quadricarinatus; assembly: GCF_038502225.1. Classification (NCBI taxonomy): domain Eukaryota; kingdom Metazoa; phylum Arthropoda; class Malacostraca; order Decapoda; family Parastacidae; genus Cherax; species Cherax quadricarinatus. The sequence continues at coordinate 30,263,847 of NC_091294.1, read as the reverse complement.
CCATCTCCCTGCTGTGGCTACGTGAACCGTCCCATAAGTACGCAGTTCACTGGTAATATCAAAATCAGTCGCCTCAAAAGGCACATTCCTGATTTTCACCCAGGTGTAATGTCGAGATACATCATGAAGTCTCACCGACACAGCTGTATTAACCTGTATGATGGTCTCCTGATACTTGTCGACCACTGCCTCGTAGACTTGTGCAGACGTCATCTTAACGAAGATTCTTGTCATTCCATTTAATGCGACACCACATATCTCCTCATTTGCTATACCATAGGTATCGCGAATGATCGCTGGTAATAATAAATCCATGTTGGATCCTGTGACAGCACCACGGATCATCTCAATGCAGACAGTGTTGATTCTTCTTCTGCTATTCAGCGCCATGTTGGAGAAAATAAAGTTTCCACCAACCAACGCTAGGGGCAGCTCAATCAGGTAAACTGCGCAAAACAAACTCAAACAGGAGCGTCTGCGCAGCTCGTCCACACGGCTCGGAGGCGATGAGGACAATGCTTAGTGTCATTATATTATCTCCTTTTTCCTGATTGTGTGTCGCAGTTGCTTGTTATATTGCTATTGGTCTTAGCATTCTTTTTATTGTTCAAGCAGACTGTTCTGATTGCCAGTTGGTCAAGAAGTTAGTTTATTTGAGGACTTTGTCAGTCACTTGTTTAAGTCTAGTCGAGTCGTGAGACATAGCGAACTACTTAGAGCACTGACACACATACACAAACTTACTTGTACATATTTGTAATATCTTATTAAATGTTAATGTATCAGACGGTACTTAAGAATTATAAATGTGATATGTGCTTTCAGCACAATACTATTGTATAAGAGAGAAGTGATTATTATTATTTTGTTGATTACTGTGATTAATTTAATTTAATTTAATTTTATAATGTACCTCTAGACTTAATAAATTTATTAAATTTTAATTTCTCTAGTTAGTAGCCTACCAGTTGTAATCCTGAAGCACTATTGAATCATACTGAATTCTAATGGATAATTGGACAAGGATACTGACTACTTGTTACAAAAACCCATTAACAGGCTGGATGCTAGAAGGGCAGTCCTTTCTAGTATTCACTGGAGATCTCTAAGCTTTTAGAATCGCGTTTTTTGTAACACCGGTGCACATCAGACCCCATCTCTACCTTGGTGCACCCAGTGCACATCAGACCCCACTCCACCTTGGTGCACCCGGTGCACATCAGACTCCATCTCCACCTTGGTGCTCCCAGTGCACATCAGACCCCACCTCCACCTTGGTGAACCCGGTGCACATCAGAACCCACTCCACCTTGGTGAACCCGGTGCACATCAGACCCCATCTCCGCCTTGGTGAACCCGGTGCACATCCGACCCCATCTCCACCTTGGTGCACCCGGTGCACATCAGACTCCATCTCCACCTTGGTGCACCCGGTGCACATCAGAACCCACTCCACCTTGGTGCACCCGGTGCACATCAGACTCCATCCTCCTCCTTGTTGCACCTGGTGCCCATCAAACTCCATCTCCACCTTGGTGCTCCATGTGCACATCAGACTCCATCTCCACCTTGGTGCACCCGGTGCACATCAGAACCCACTCCACCTTGGTACACCCGGTGCACATCAGACTCCATGTCCACCTTGGTGAACCCGATGCACATCCGACCCCATCTCCACCTTGGTGAACCCGGTGCACATCAGACCCCATCTCCACCTTGGTGCTCCCGGTGCACATCAGACCCCATCTCCACCTTGGTGCACCCGGTGCACTTCAGACCCTATCTCCACCTTGGTGAACCCGGTGCACATCAGACCCCATCTCCACCTTGGTGCACCCGGTGCACTTCAGACCCCTTCTCCACCTTGGTGCACCCGGTGCACATCAGACCCCATCTCCACCTTGGTACACCCGGTGCACTTCAGACCCCTTCTCCACCTTGGTGCACCCGGTGCACATCAGACCCCATCTCCACCTTGGTGCACCCGGTGTATACCAGATTCTGGTAGAAGGTGCACGCTGTATGGATTTTGAAGTTGTGTGTTTTCCTCTTTGTTCCGCCTACCAGTTAACTTCACCTGACTAATAAATTATAATTTATAATATAATTACTTGAACCCCAAGCTATAATATTAATGGGGAAGTTAATATGTATGCGGCATTAATTAATTATTAATTTCTGTTTTAAACCGAACTGAAAGACACCCACACACACACACACACACACACACACCCACACACCCACACTCACACACCCACACCCTCACACACCCACACACACACCCACCCACACACACACACCAACACCCACACACACACCCTCACACACACACACACACACACCCACCCACACACGCACACACACACCCACACACACACACACACACACACACACACACATGCACATATACACACGTATATATATATATATATATATATATATATATATATATATATATATATATATATATATATATATGTATATATATGTATATATATATAAAGTCCAGCCACAGAAGATGGAAAACTTCAACTCAAGTACTTCCACAGGTCTCCGTACGTCATCAGGAGCAATCTTGTAAGAGTAGTAACATTAGGAATAAGAAGTTTTCTCAAATACGATCAAGCCGGTCACTGTTTGTCACTGTTCGTCACTGTTTGTCACTGTTCGTCACTGTTTGTCACTGTTCGTCACTGTTTGTCACTGTTCGTCACTGTTTGTCACTGTTCGTCACTGTTCGTCACTGTTCGTCACCCTGGCATCCCGTCCTGGGATGCCTATTCGTGCCGAATATGTAAAACTGGTCAATTAGCAAGAATTCATTGAGAATTAAGCCCTTTCTAGAATTTTCTCTTATACGTTTAAAGATATATTTTTTTCATTTAGATTAATTTAAAAATTAATAATTTTATTCGAAAAGATCCTTAGAAAACTTAACTAACCTTATTATAACAAGCGTAATTTAATTTAGCCTAATCAAGCTAAATATATTTTAGGTAAGGTTACAATAATTTAATAATAAACAATCACAGTGAAATATATTTTTTTCGTTAAGTTCAGAATGATTTTTGCGAAATTATTGTGTACACAAATTTTCGCTTGCTTTATTCGGCAAGAAGAGCGTTGCTATTTTAGCCAAAATCGCAAGTTTTATTTGATCGTCACGAATAAGTATAACTTGCGATTCCCAAGTTAATGTAATTAATAGAACTTTAACATTAGAAGCATCACCTCTAACACGGCCAACACCGCCAGCACCGCCAGCACCGCCAGCACCGCCAGCACCGCCAGCACCGCCAGCACCGCCAGCACCGCCAGCACCGCCAGCACCGCCAGCACCGCCAGCACCGCCAGCACCGCCAGCACCGACGCCATCCCAACCTTCTCTGTACATGGAAATCACTGGCCTGCTGTGGTAAACTCAGGCCAGATACGTAAAAAAAATGTACCTATTGAATACGGAATAAGTATTCATAAGTTGAATCATTCAGTGTCTCACAAGTGATGGATGATGCGTTAGTGACGGTGACGACTGACTTAATGCTTATATGCTGAGACTCAGAGTGTTCTCTCTCTCTTTTCACAGGGGTTGACAAGGTTAGGTTAAGAATCCCCTCTCTCTCTCTCTCTCTCTCTCTCTCTCTCTCTCTCCCCTCTCTGCGCTTGGTTCTCGGCTCTTGGTCCAGTCCTCTTCACATTTCACATTTATCTCAATTTATGGCCTGCAATTAAGACTGCAGAGTTTGCAAATGCTCAACACCCAAAGCAGATTATAATAATGGGAGAGCGCTAAACCCGTAGAATTATACAGCGCATGTGGGGGAGGATGGAAGGTATTCAGGGTCAATTCAGGGAACCGAAGCACAGGTCCAATTCCCTAGATCAAGAGCCCCTCACCAGCGTCAAGGAACCTTCCTTGAGGGGAGCCAGAGCAAAGTGTTCGTTTATCCAGAGTGATCTGGACAGGTTGGCACTGTCTTCGGAGACGCTCACATTGAAACACATACTCATCATTGAATACAGAAGTCTCAAAATAAATACAAAAGGCTTGCCTTGAAATTTTCCGAAACGAGAAAAGAAAAGGTCCTTTGGGTAATCATAAGGCAAAGACTGCAAAGGTAATTGACTGTTTAGTTTCATAACTACAAAGGTCATATATAAAGCACCAAACACATGCTGACTGTAATGCAGTAGTCAGACGGCATCTTGAACTGCCCTCTACCTATTGGTCTCCAAGTTTCGCATAAGACGAAGATATACTGGAGATGGTACAGGATACAGCTCCTAAACCTGTACACTCGCTCAGAAAGATCCCTTATGAAGGAAGACTCAACACATTTTCCGTTTTCTTTCTCATGAAAGTAAGACTACGAGGAGATTTCATTCAAGCCTTGAAAATATTGAACGGCTTCGATATAGTGAAACACGAACAGCTATTTGAAGTACTGTATGAGTCAGTAACTAGAAATAATGGAATGAAATCTCAAACACGAATATTTGAGAAGGATTTTTTGGCAGACATAATTATAACAGAATGAAATAAACTTTCCGTTAATGGTTAAAGCGAAAAACACTGCGTTCAGGAACCAGCTGGTCAAATACTTTGAAAATATAGGATTCAAGTCGATACATCCTCATTCTCAAGTGGGAGGAGTTGCCAGAGGCTTCAGGAGCACTTGCTCAGTGTAAATATATCAGCAAAGACTGTTGGGTCGGCACGAAGTGTTTTATATTTCATTAAACTTGATAATATGTTATAGTTACCAGCGAGGTAGAAGGTACAGTGAGGGAGGATAACAACGAGGTAGAAGGTACAGTGAGGGAGTATAACAACGAGGTAGAAGGTACAGTGAGGGAGGATAACAACGAGGTAGAAGGTACAGTGAGGGAGGGTAACAGCGAGGTAGAAGGTACAGTGAGGGAGGATAACAACGAGGTAGAAGGTACAGTGAGGGAGGATGTGACATGCAAAGAGTACGTAACCTTTATTCGGCGCATGGACACACCCTCATTTACAGGCTATCTCCCCCAACCAGCGAACCAGGTTGCTAAGAGTTGATGATGGGGCCCCATCGTTCAACTAGTGACCAGGTTCTAGCCAATAAGAAGGTGGGATTGACAATCGCAGAGGTTATGTGGATACCGCTCTCCTGTCTGCCCTTGTCATTCCCACTCTAGAGCTGGTTGAAGCACGGTCTGCTATCTTGTGGCTTCTATTTCTGCCTTGCTTACCGTGGAGTGCACTATATTTATCACTGTACATAGTGTACATATTGCTGTTATAATTGGTGAAGGATAATATAAGTCTAAACTTTTTCTACTGTGTTTATTTGCTCCCATTACACCTGGGATAACAGGCCATTTGAAATCCTAGGTTGTAATATGGGTAGCCTGTCCGAGAGCTGGACTTAGAGAAACGGTTGAGCTTAGGGTGAAGCTTGTAGCAGGAACATTGTGTAGCTTGCTGTTTCGCTTCGCTTTACAAATTTTGCGTGTCAGTTGCTTATGATCAGCCTTGCTATTGTGTGATCGTTCAACAGCTCGCTACTAGCTTGTTCAGTGTGCTCGCTTCGCTACGGTCAATCTTGTGTGCAGTCGGCTTTGCTTGTATGCGTATTCTGCAATCGTACTGTGCATAGCTAAGCGTGTTCTGCAAATTAACGTGTTACGTTGGGGTATTCGTACTGTGCATAGCGAATAACTTATGCCACCTAGACGAGTCAGACGCCTGGTGTCGGCATATACTTTGCATAACCTACCTAAATTGTCCCTACAGCGTTGTTGGCAAATTGCTCGTTCCATTGGCATTCCCTATAAACGCACTCTCACAGCTGCGCAACTGCGTTCACTTATTGCTGACATACTTATTGAAGAAGAGATGGCACATCAAACTCCTCCCTTTACGGGAGCTAGGGAAAAAACTACTATGTTCTCGCAGGAGGAAGATGATACACCTACGGAGCAAAATGGTCAGTATAGTGCAGCTGGGTTGTCTCAGGGTGAATCAGCGTCGTTGGCACTTCAGCTGGCAAAAATCAATCTTGAGCAAACTAGGGAACAGAGAGCATTCGCAAGGGAAGAATTTGATAGGGAAAGAGAAAGGAGGCAGTTTTCGCATTCTGTAAACGATTTCAGTTTACAAAAAGCAGTACAGCTTGTTCCCCGCTTCAATGAGGCCGAACCAGAGCAATTTTTCGAAAGCTTCGAAAATCAGGCTCGAGCCTTGAGGTGGCCGGAACAGCACTGGGCAGCGTTGGTTCATACAGCATTATTGGGTAAGGCACAGGAATTTACGTCGGTATTAACTGACGCTGAATTCTCTGATTATCAAGTAGTGAAGACCACAGTGTTGGGAGCATATACATGTATCCCAGCTAAATATCGTAAGACCTTCAAATTGAACAGGCGGCAGCTTGGTCAATCCCTGGTGGACTTTGTGAGACAGCAAACCAAAGCTTTTACCAGCTGGTATAAAGCGAGTGGTGTCTCTAACTTTGAGGAGCTGGTGCAGCTTATTCTGATTGATAACCTGCTGGAGTCTGTGGGACCAGAGGTTCGTGTCTTTCTGCAGGATCGTGACTTAACCACTGCATTGGAGGCGGCCAGGTTGGCTGATACCTTCGAAACGAACCGCTCCTTGTCCGAGCGGTCCCGTCTCTCTTTTCAACAGTCTGGCGTGAGCAGAGATCGACAACATTGGAGAATGAAGTGCCAGCCGGAGGGAGAGCGTCTACGACATCCAACCAAGTCACCTGGTGAGCCACGCTTCTCAACATATGGTCCCCCTGCGGAGAGGCAAACTACTTATGGAGCATCTCGACAACAATATCCAGAGAGGCACCAGCCAGAACGACACCACTTGCAACGTCATCAGGGAGTAAAGGGCAAGCCTGTCGTCTGCTTCAGGTGTAATAAAGTAGGTCATATCAGTTCCAACTGCCCCCAAAAACCTCAACCCATCGGGAAAATCTCTAATATCCCTAGTAACATGTCCCCTAGAGAAGTAGAAAAAGGTATGGCCCCTTATTATTGCGAAAGTCTTATTTCCCTTCAGGAAAACTCAGAACCAACTAAAGTAAATACCTTTAGAGATACTGGAGCATATTGCTCACTTGTCAGAGAAGGAATATTACCCCTTTCAGAGAATACTTCCTTGAATTCATCAGTTTTATTGGAAGCCTATGGAGGAACTATATATTCTGTTCCTTTGCATAAAATTTATGTACAGTGCAAATATTACACTGGGTACTTGACTGTAGGTATCTCAAAAGGATTTCCCATGAAAAATGCCATGTTATTACTGGGTAATAACATTACTACTGTTACTTCGTGTCCTGAACCTATAATGATTAATGCTTCTCCAGTGTTGGCCATAACTCGGGCAACATCCCAAGGGCTGTCTGGGGAGAATGTTGACCTATCCTTGGACGACTCCGATCTCGGAATAGCCACGTTGTTTTATGAGACACACCGGCCGGAGTCTCGTAAATCAAGTGAACAGACCCCGATCAAGCCTTCCTATTCCCAGGTTGCAGGATTGCCAGATGTCTCTGTTTCCATGCCCGAGGGACTGTCCTTCCGGGAGGAACAACGTAAGGACCCTTCGTTAAAATTCGCTTTTGAGGCAGCCATGGGTAAATCCTCTTTGGGTCATCCAGTCAAGTATGAAGTTAAAAATGATTATTTGGTATGCACTGAGACTGGTAAGGAGACAGAGGGCCGGCAATTATACGACAGGTTAGTGGTTCCAACCAAGTATAGACCTCAGATATTAAATATAGCTCATAATACGTCATCAGGAGGTCACTTAGGAATTACAAAAACCTTGTATAGAATCACAAAAGAATTTTATTGGCCAACATTAAAGAAAGATGTGAAGAATCATATTAGGTGTTGCCGAGAATGTCAGCAAGTTGGAAAACCTGGACATTCTATTAAACCTGCACCTCTCCAACCCATACCTGCTGATGGAGAACCTTTTGCAGATTTAATTATAGATTGTGTAGGTCCACTACCTAAGTCAAAGTCTGGAAATCAGTATTTATTTACAATTATGGATAAAGTAACCAGATATCCTGAAGCGATCCCAATGCGTAGTATCAATACTAAAGCTATTCTCAAAGCTTTAACAAAATTCATTTCTTGTTTTGGCATTCCTAAAACTATACAAAGTGATCAAGGTACTAACTTCACTGCCAAAGCATTTAGGGAAGTATTAACTAGGTTAGGGATAATTCACAACTTATCCACTGCCTATCACCCTCAGTCCCAAGGCGCCTTGGAAAGATTCCACCAAACATTAAAAACAATGATGAGAAGTTTTTGCATGCACTTTCCGACAGATTGGGATGAATCTCTACCATTGTTGCTGTTCTCAGTACGAGAGACGGTGCAAGAGTCTACAGGGTATAGTCCGTTTGAGCTGATCTTTGGGCACAATGTACGAGGTCCTCTTCGGGTGCTCAAAGAAGGATGGATGGGAGAAGACGTAAGCTCAGCACTCTACAACCCGTCTTCAAGGTTGCAGGTGGCACGTGAGTTAGCCACGGCTAAGCTAAAGACAGCTCAAAGTAAGATGAAACAGAGGTATGACAGAAGTGCACAATTCCGCTCCTTCCATCCAGGAGACAAGGTGTTGGTGCAGGAACCTATACCTGGCCACACCTTGAAAGCTAGATTTACGGGACCTATGCAGATAGTAAGTAGATTATCTGATTTAAATTATGTGGTAGCTCCCATTGATAAGACCTCAAAAACAAAAACTTACCACATAAATCAAATCAAGGCCTTTCATACACCAGATAAAGTCCCAGTAATGACTCTGTCCTCTACCTCTGAGGACGACTCTGACTCTTTGCACTCTATCTCTGAAATTAATACTAAACTTTCAAATTCTGTCCTCCTCAAGGATCCTAGCCCGTTAATGGATGGATTATCTGAAATACAAGCAACCAATTTAACTGAGCTTCTACAGTCATATCCTAATATTTTTTCGGATGTGCCGAAAAAATGTACGTTAGGTTACCATGATGTAGATGTGGGAAAATCTAAACCAATTAAACTCTCCCCCTACAGAGCTAATCCTGAAAAGCAAAGGTTACTTCAGCAGGAAGTAGACTTCTTGTTAGAACATGGTTTAGTGGAGGAGTCGTCTAGTCCATGGGCTTCACCGTGCATCCTAGTAAAAAAGGCTGATGGAGGGTTTCGTATGTGCACAGACTACCGTAAAGTGAACGAGGTCACAATTACAGATGCTTACCCTCTTCCTCGTCTGGATGACGTAATTGACTTTGTGGGTAAGGCTACTTTTGTGTCCAAATTAGATCTCCTTAAAGGTTACTATCAGGTACCTTTGACAGATAAGGCGAAGGAAATCTCTGCCTTCGTGATTCCAGGAGGTCATTATCAGTATACAGTTACCCCCTTCGGAATGAAAAATTCCCCCTCTTCATTCCAGAAACTCGTCCATCAGGCTATTAAAGGACTTGAAGGCACGGCAGCATACCTAGATGATATTGTTGTGGTGTCTGATACTTGGGATCAACACCTACTTAGACTTAAAGCTCTGTTTGAGACCTTTAAGAATTCCCAATTAACAGTTTATTTGTCTAAATCTTCCTTTGGCCAGGCCACTGTCACTTTTCTAGGCCATGAAGTAGGTAGTGGTAAAGTTGCACCTAAACTTGCTAAAGTTCTTTCGATTAAAGAATATCCAGTTCCTCATGATAGGAAATCTCTTCAACGTTTCCTAGGCATGATAGGATTTTACAGAAGATTCTGTAAGAATTTCTCAGATATTGTAGCCCCTCTTACCTCTCTTACCAGTCATAAAGTTCCCTTTAATTGGACGTCAGATTGTAACACTGCTTTTAATAAAGCAAAAAGATTATTGTGCTCTGCACCCATTCTTTTGTCTCCAGACTTCTCCAAACCTTTTTCATTACAGGTTGATGCTTGTGAGTCTGGGGTTGGGGCGGTACTATTACAAATCGGGAACAAGGAGCTGCAGCCAATCGCATACTTTTCAGCCAAGTTCCAGCCACATCAGAGAGCTTACTCTACCATTGAAAAAGAAGCCCTCGCGCTGGTAATGGCTTTGGAGCATTTCGATGTTTATGTGGGCCAAACATCGCAGGTGGTCACAGTCTACAGTGATCACAACCCGTTAGTCTATCTCCAAGCCATGAAGAATCACAACACAAGGCTTATGCGTTGGACTCTCAGGCTGCAGCCCTACAATATTTTTATTAAATATATTGCCGGCAAAGAAAATGTGTTGGCAGACTCTTTGTCAAGAGTCTAGTTTAATATTTTATTTAGGTTAGGATGTATTTGTGGTAACCCCCCTTTCAAGCTCTTTTTTTTATCCCCTGATGTGGGGTTTTTTTTTAGTGAGGGGATACGGGCTACCGTCCGCTTGTATCTTGGACCTATGTTGGCTTATCTGACTGCTGTCTCACTCTGAGTTTAGGGTTTGGCTTTCAGGCACTAGGAAAGCTGAGCTCTATCTAAGAGTTGGATGGTGGAGAGGATAGGCGGTCCCATTATTTTGTGCCATGGCGGCACGGTTACCACTGGGAGGTGGCAGCCTAATCCTGAGCCTTCTCGGGGGTGGGGGTGTGACATGCAAAGAGTACGTAACCTTTATTCGGCGCATGGACACACCCTCATTTACAGGCTATCTCCCCCAACCAGCGAACCAGGTTGCTAAGAGTTGATGATGGGGCCCCATCGTTCAACTAGTGACCAGGTTCTAGCCAATAAGAAGGTGGGATTGACAATCGCAGAGGTTATGTGGATACCGCTCTCCTGTCTGCCCTTGTCATTCCCACTCTAGAGCTGGTTGAAGCACGGTCTGCTATCTTGTGGCTTCTATTTCTGCCTTGCTTACCGTGGAGTGCACTATATTTATCACTGTACATAGTGTACATATTGCTGTTATAATTGGTGAAGGATAATATAAGTCTAAACTTTTTCTACTGTGTTTATTTGCTCCCATTACACCTGGGATAACAGGCCATTTGAAATCCCAGGTTGTAATAGAGGATAACAACGAGGTAGAAGGTACAGTGAGGGAGGATAACAACGAGGTAGAAGGTACAGTGAGGGAGGATAACAACGAGGTAGAAGGTACAGTGAGGGAGGATAACAACGAGGTAGAAGGTACAGTGAGGGAGGATAACAACGAGGTAGAAGGTACAGTGAGGGAGGATAACAACGAGGTAGAAGGTACAGTGAGGGAGGATAACAACGAGGTAGAAGGTACAGTGAGGGAGGATAACAACGAGGTAGAAGGTACAGTGAGGGAGGATAACAACGAGGTAGAAGGTACAGTGAGGGAGGATAACAGCGAGATAGAAGGTACAGTGAGGGAGGATAACAGCGAGATAGAAGGTACAGTGAGGGAGGATAATAGCGAGGTAGAAGGTACAGTGAGGGAGGATAATAGCGAGGTAGAAGGTACAGTGAGGGAGGATAATAGCGAGCTAGAAGGTACAGTGAGGGAGGATAACGAGGTAGAAGGTACAGTGAGGGAGGATAACAACGAGGTAGAAGGTACAGTGAGGGAGGATAACAGCGAGATAGAAGGTACAGTGAGGGAGGATAACAACAAGGTAGAAGGTACAGTGAGGGAGGATAATAGCGAGGTAGAAGGTACAGTGAGGGAGGATAATAGCGAGGTAGAAGGTACAGTGAGGGAGGATAACAACGAGGTAGAAGGTACAGTGAGGGAGGATAACAGCGAGGTAGAAGGTACAGTGAGGGAGGATAACAACGAGGTAGAAGGTACAGTGAGGGAGGATAACAGTGAGGTAGAAGGTACAGTGAGGGAGGATAACAATGAGGTAGAAGGTACAGTGAGGGAGGATAACAACAAGGTAGAAGGTACAGTGAGGGAGGATAACAACGAGGTAGATGGTACAGTGAGGGAGGATAACAACAAGGTAGAAGGTACAGTGAGGGAGGATAACAACGAGGTAGAAGGTACAGTGAGGGAGGATAACTACGAGTAAGAAGGTACAGTGATGGAGGATAACAACGAGGTAGAAGGTACAGTGAGGGAGGATAACAACGAGGTAGAAGGTACAGTGAGGGAGGATAATAGCGAGGTAGAAGGAACAGTGAGGGAGGATAATAGCGAGGTTGAAGGTACACTGAGGGAGGATAACAACGAGGTAGATGGTACAGTGAGGGAGGATAACAGCGAGGTAGAAGGTACAGTGAGGGAGGATAACAACGAGGTAGAAGGTACAGTGAGGGAGGATAACAACGAGGTAGAAGGTACAGTGAGGGAGGATAACAACGAGGTAGAAGGTACAGTGAGGGAGGATAACAACGAGGTAGAAGGTACAGTGAGGGAGGATAACAACGAGGTACAATGGGTGATGTTCAAAAGTGGGCCATTGCTAAATGGGAGGTGGACACTAAAAGAAAGTTAGCATCAGGTAGGGTAGGCTCCAAAACCTGGTGGTCCCTGGTCAAGGACAGACAAGGTTATCTGCCTGATGAACTAATTCCACCTCTAAATCGACAGGATGGGACCACCTCTACTAGTAGTCAAGAGAAGGCGGACCTCTTTGCTGAACACTTTGCTACCAAAATGCAAGTTCCTGATCCAGCAAGGGACCCTCCTTGGCTAGCTGCAAGAACTGTGTCAAAACTGTCAGTGGTGACAATAAGGCAGGAGGAGGTGCATTTCCTTCTTAAATCACTTGACCAAGAAAAGGCTGTGGGCCCAGACAAGTTGAGCCCAAGATTGTTGAGAAGATGTGCAGACCAGCTAGCAGCACCTCTAACTCGCATCTTTCAGCACTGCCTAGTACAGTGTAAATGGCCCTCTCCATGGAAAGAGGCAAATGTAGTCCCTGTTCACGAAAAGAAGAGCAGAGCAGAAATCAGCAACTACAGACCAGTGTCACTCCTGTCAATCACTGGTAAGATCCTTGAGACAATAATCTCAAGACAAATGACAGATTTTTTTGACTACCACTCACTACTTTGTGATCGTCAATATGGCTTCAGGAAAGGTTACTCTGCTGCTGATCTGTTGTTAAACCTCTCCACTAAGTGTCACCAGTCACTGGATGAATCCAAAGTCAGCTGTGTGGTAGCACTGGACATTGCTGGCGCTTTCGACCGGGTGTGGCACCAGGGCCTCTTAGCAAAACTTCAAGCACTGGGAATTGCAGGCTCTACGCTATGTCTCCTCAGTGATTACCTTCATGGTAGATCTCTAAGTGTAGTCCTCAATGGAACGGAATCAGCAAGGCATCCTATTGGGGCAAGTGTTCCACAAGGAAGTGTGCTGGGTCCACTGTTATGGAATGTCTACTTCAACGACCTTCTTCATCTCATCCCAGAATCACATGCATATGCAGACGACTGTACACTGACATTCACTTATCCAAGAGAAGAAATGCCAGGTGCTCTAAGCTACATCAATCACCAGCTGAGAGCTATATCAGCTTGGGGAAATAGATGGCAAGTAACATTTGCACCTGAGAAAACGCAAATGATGATCGTCTCTAGGCACCATGATGGTAATGCTGGTGCAGTAGTAAGGATGAATGGGACGATGTTGGCACCTGGAGAAGAAGTTGATATCCTTGGGGTGAAATTTGACTCCAAACTAACCATGAAGAACCATGTTGTAAATCTTGCAAACAAGACAGCCAGGAAGCTTACAGCACTTCGCCGTATCTCACATCTGCTTGACAGTAGGGGTTGCAAGATCCTGTACGAGGCACAAGTACGCTCACACCTTGAGTATGCTCCACTTTCTTGGTTTGCCTGCCCCCCCCTCTCATCTGCGACTGCTTGACAGAGTAGAGAACAGAGCAAGACGTCTCATCTCTCGCCTGGACCCATCCTGGATAGATCTGTCATTTCAGCAGAGCCTTCAACATAGGAGGGATGTGGGTGGCCTTACTGTTATGTACAAGGCCAATATTGTCAAAATACCACACTTGGATACACTTCGAGGACAGCGTGAAACAAGCTTTTATGCAACAAGACGGGCAGAAAGCAGCAACTTCACTCTGGCTGTACCCTTCTCCAGAACATCACTCCATCTGAGATCATACATACCCAGGATGACTCGAGTATGGAACACATTCGTACAGCATAATGATATCAACGAGATAAAGTCAGTTGATCATATGAAAATGCTGGCCCACAGATGGCTCCAACTTCATCCTGTCCCGTACTTGTATGTCTCATAACAATAAAAATGCTTTCAAATGAGCTGATGTAGGTAACAGCTCTTAGCTTGCCAATAAAGTTAGGAATCCTTAACCTGTAAATAACTGTCAATAAAGCTAGGGATCCTTAACCTTGTCAAACCCTGTGTAATAAAAAAAAAAAAAAAAAAAAAAAATAGTACAGTGAGGGAGGATAACAGCGAGGTAGAAGGTACAGTGAGGGAGGATAACAACGAGGTAGAAGGTACAGTGAGGGAGGATAACAGCGAGGTAGAAGGTACAGTGAGGGAGGATAACAACGAGGTAGAAGGTACAGTGAGGGAGGATAACAACGAGGTAGAAGGTACAGTGAGGGAGGATAACAACGAGGTAGAAGGTACAGTGAGGGAGGATAACAACGAGGTAGAAGGTACAGTGAGGGAGGATAACAACGAGGTAGAAGGTACAGTGAGGGAGGATAACAACGAGGTAGAAGGTTCAGTGAGGGAGGATAACAACGAGGTAGAAGGTACAGTGAGGGAGGATAACAACGAGGTAGAAGGTTCATTGAGGGAGGATAACAACGAGGTAGAAGGTTCAGTGAGGGAGGATAACAACGAGGTAGAAGGTTCATTGAGGGAGGATAACAGCGAGGTAGAAGGTACAGTGAGGGAGGATAACAACGAGGTAGAAGGTACAGTGAGGGAGGATAACAACGAGGTAGAAGGTTCAGTGAGGGAGGATAACAACGAGGTAGAAGGTTCATTGAGGGAGGATAACAGCGAGGTAGAAGGTACAGTGAGGGAGGATAACAACTAGGTAGAAGGTTCAGTGAGGGAGGATAACAACGAGGTAGAAGGTTCATTGAGGGAGGATAACAACGAGGTAGAAGGTACAGTGAGGGAGGATAACAACGAGGTAGAAGGTACAGTGAGGGAGGATAACAACGAGGTAGAAGGTACAGTGAGGGAGGATAACAACGAGGTAGAAGGTTCAGTGAGGGAGGATAACAACGAGGTAGAAGGTACAGTGAGGGAGGATAACAACGAGGTAGAAGGTTCATTGAGGGAGGATAACAGCGAGGTAGAAGGTACATTGAGGCAGGATAACAACGAGGTAGAAGGTACAGTGAGGGAGGATAACAACGAGGTAGAAGGTACATTGAGGGAGGATAACAACGAGGTAGAAGGTACAGTGAGGGAGGATAACAACGAGGTAGAAGGTACATTGAGGGAGGATAACAACGAGGTAGAAGGTTCATTGAGGGAGGATAACAACGAGGTAGAAGGTACAGTGAGGGAGGATAACAACTAGGTAGAAGGTTCATTGAGGGAGGATAACAACGAGGTAGAAGGTACAGTGAGGGAGGATAACAACTAGGTAGAAGGTACAGTGAGGGAGGATAACAACGAGGTAGAAGGTACAGTGAGGAGGATAACAACTAGGTAGAAGGTACAGTGAGGGAGGATAACAACTAGGTAGAAGGTTCATTGAGGGAGGATAACAACGAGGTAGAAGGTTCATTGAGGGAGGATAACAACGAGGTAGAAGGTACAGTGAGGGAGGATAACAACTAGGTAGAAGGTTCATTGAGGGAGGATAACAACGAGGTAGAAGGTACAGTGAGGGAGGATAACAACGAGGTAGAAGGTACAGTGAGGGAGGATAACAACTAGGTAGAAGGTACAGTGAGGGAGGATAACAACTAGGTAGAAGGTACAGTGAGGGAGGATAACAACTAGGTAGAAGGTACAGTGAGGGAGGATAACAACGAGGTAGAAGGTACAGTGAGGGAGGATAACAACTAGGTAGAAGGTACAGTGAGGGAGGATAACAACTAGGTAGAAGGTACAGTGAGGGAGGGTAACAACGAGGTAGAAGGTACAGTGAGGGAGGATAACAACTAGGTAGAAGGTACAGTGAGGGAGGATAAAAACTACGTAGAAGGTTCATTGAGGGAGGATAACAACGAGGTAGAAGGTACAGTGAGGGAGGATAACAACTAGGTAGAAGGTTCATTGAGGGAGGATAACAACGAGGTAGAAGGTATAGTGAGGGAGGATAACAACTAGGTAGAAGGTTCATTGAGGGAGGATAACAACGAGGTAGAAGGTACAGTGAGGGAGGATAACAACTAGGTAGAAGGTACAGTGAGGGAGGATAACAACTAGGTAGAAGGTACAGTGAGGGAGGATAACAACGAGGTAGAAGGTACAGTGAGGGAGGATAACAACGAGGTAGAAGGTACAGTGAGGGAGGATAACAGCGAGGTAGAAGGTACAGTGAGGGAGGATAACAACGAGGTAGAAGATACAGTGAGGGAGGATAACAGCGAGGTAGAAGGTTCAGTGAGGGAGGATAACAACGAGGTAGATGGTACAGTGAGGGAGGATAACAGCGAGGTAGAAGGTACAGTGAGGGAGGATAACAACGAGGTAGAAGATACAGTGAGGGAGGATAACAGCGAGGTAGAAGGTACAGTGAGGGAGGATAACAGCGAGGTAGAAGGTACAGTGAGGGAGGATAACAGCGAGGTAGAAGGTACAGTGAGGGAGGATAACAACGAGGTAGAAGATACAGTGAGGGAGGATAACAGCGAGGTAGAAGGTACAGTGAGGGAGGATAACAGCGAGGTAGAAGGTACAGTGAGGGAGGATAACAGCGAGGTAGAAGGTACAGTGAGGGAGGATAACAGCGAGGTAGAAGGTACAGTGAGGGAGGATAACAGCGACGTAGAAGGTACAGTGAGGGAGGATAACAGCGAGGTAGAAGGTACAGTGAGGGAGGATAACAGCGAGGTAGAAGGTACAGTGAGGGAGGATAACAACGAGGTAGAAGGTACAGTGAGGGAGGATAACGAGGTAGAAGGTACAGTGAGGGAGGATAACAACGAGGTAGAAGGTACAGTGAGGGAGGATAACAACGAGGTAGAAGGTACAGTGAGGGAGGATAACAACTAGGTAGAAGGTACAGTGAGGGAGGATAACAACGAGGTAGAAGGTACAGTGAGGGAGGATAACAACGAGGTAGAAGATACAGTGAGGGAGGATACAGCGAGGTAGAAGGTACAGTGAGGGAGGATAACAACGAGGTAGATGGTACAGTGAGGGAGGATAACAGCGAGGTAGAAGGTACAGTGAGGGAGGATAACAACGAGGTAGAAGGTACAGTGAGGGAGGATAACAGCGAGGTAGAAGGTTCAGTGAGGGAGGATAACAACGAGGTAGATGGTACAGTGAGGGAGGATAACAGCGAGGTAGAAGGTACAGTGAGGGAGGATAACAACGAGGTAGAAGATACAGTGAGGGAGGATAACAGCGAGGTAGAAGGTACAGTGATGGAGGATAACAGCGAGGTAGAAGGTACAGTGAGGGAGGATAACAGCGAGGTAGAAGGTACAGTGAGGGAGGATAACAGCGAGGTAGAAGGTACAGTGAGGGAGGATAACAACGAGGTAGAAGGTACAGTGAGGGAGGATAACAGCGAGGTAGAAGGTACAGTGAGGGAGGATAACAGCGAGGTAGAAGGTACAGTGAGGGAGGATAACAGCGAGGTAGAAGGTACAGTGAGGGAGGATAACAACGAGGTAGAAGGTACAGTGAGGGAGGATAACAGCGAGGTAGAAGGTACAGTGAGGGAGGATAACAGCGAGGTAGAAGGTACAGTGAGGGAGGATAACAACGAG
This sequence comes from Cherax quadricarinatus, assembly GCF_038502225.1. Classification (NCBI taxonomy): domain Eukaryota; kingdom Metazoa; phylum Arthropoda; class Malacostraca; order Decapoda; family Parastacidae; genus Cherax; species Cherax quadricarinatus. The sequence goes on along the minus strand of NC_091294.1, from coordinate 30,245,982 downwards.
GTAGAAGATACAGTGAGGGAGGATAACAGCGAGGTAGAAGGTACAGTTATTGAGGATAACAGCGAGGTAGAAGGTACAGTGAGGGAGGATAACAGCGAGGTAGAAGGTACAGTGAGGGAGGATAACAGCGAGGTAGAAGGTACAGTGAGGGAGGATAACAGCGAGGTAGAAGGTACAGTGAGGGAGGATAACAGCGAGGTAGAAGGTACAGTGAGGGAGGATAACAGCGAGGTAGAAGGTACAGTGAGGGAGGATAACAACGAGGTAGAAGGTACAGTGAGGGAGGATAACAACGAGGTAGAAGGTACAGTGAGGGAGGATAACAACGAGGTAGAAGGTACAGTGAGGGAGGATAACAACGAGGTAGAAGGTACAGTGAGGGAGGATAACAACTAGGTAGAAGGTACAGTGAGGGAGGATAACAACGAGGTAGAAGGTACAGTGAGGGAGGATAACAACGAGGTAGAAGGTACAGTGAGGGAGGATAACAACGAGGTAGAAGGTACAGTGAGGGAGGATAACAACGAGGTAGAAGGTACAGTGAGGGAGGATAACAACGAGGTAGAAGGTACACTGAGGGAGGATAACAACGAGGTAGAAGGTACAGTGAGGGAGGATAACAACGAGGTAGAAGGTACAGTGAGGGAGAATAACAACGAGATAACAACGAGGTAGAAGGTACAGTGAGGGAGGATAACAACGAGGTAGAAGGTACACTGAGGGAGGATAACAACGAGGTAGAAGGTACAGTGAGGGAGGATAACAACGAGGTAGAAGGTACAGTGAGGGAGAATAACAACGAGGTAGAAGGTACACTGAAGGAGGATAACAACGAGGTAGAAGGTACAGTGAGGGAGAATAACAACGAGGTAGAAGGTACAGTGAGGGAGAATAACAACGAGGTAGAAGGTACAGTGAGGGAGAATAACAACGACGTGGTGACTGATGAAGAATGTCTCACTTTTGCAACATTTGGGAATCTTTATATAGGAACGTTTCGCCACACAGAGGCGAAACGTTCATTCAATCAATCATGTAGATTGATGGATTGAACATATCGATTCCAGACTGAGGGACTGATTACCCCAAACTCCTCGTCTATTTCCACCGTTCTTTGTATAGGACTGATGAAGTCACTGTGTGGCGGAACTTTTCCTCAATAAAGATCCCAAATATTGCACATGTGTTTACATCTTCAACTTGTAGGTGTTTTTTTAAACCATTTATCATATGTTGACTGGTGCACTAGCTGCCCCTCTCAGCCCCCACTCAATCCCCACTCAACCCCTTCTTAACCCCCATTCAACCCCCACTTATCCTCCACTCAACTCCCTCTTAACCTCCACCCAACCCCCATTCAACCCCCCTCATTCCCTCTTAACCCCCACCCAACGCCAATTTAACCCCCACTCAACCCCTACTTTCTAACCCACATGTTCCATGATATACATTCATTAAATAAGGCAATCTGAAGTGATCAGATTCCTGATGCTTGTCCAGTGGCAGCCTCGGAGCGACCTGTTGACAATATGGCCACCGAGTAGATAATAGTAGTAGTAATGGTAGAAGCTGAAGGTTGTGATAGTCACAACAAAACATGTGTTACTTAATAGTAGAAATACCGTTACACACAGTTCTGTGAGTACCAGTAGATTAATATTAGTAATTTAAGACAGAAGCAATAATGTAGAGGCAGTTGTTGCTCACATTGTCCATCCAATTTCATCTTTCCTGTAAATTCTCTACCATTTTTATTAAACAAAATGACTTATTTCCCCCCGTTTTCACGAGAGTGAGCCTTTTGCTTTTCTATCCTTGTCTCGTACACCTAGATATTAAGTAGACAGTTATTTCACCAAATAGCAATGGAGTGGATTTTCCAATTCCTCTTGGTATCTACCTTTACTATGTACTCACATGTACTCTCTCTCTCCCACTCTCTCTCTCTTTCTCCCCTCCCACTCTGTCTGAGCCCCCGGTCTCTTCCCTCTCTCTCAATACCTCTCTCCATCATCATCATCATCATCATTACTCAATTCTGACTGTTGTATGGCTTCTGAAGGCATGCCACACTTCCCTCTTTCTCCTCAGGGAACGGAAGGCAAAGAGCTGGTTGAAGTTCTCTAGGATTCTCGCCCACTTTGATTTCCGAGCAATGGCTTTATGGCACACACTGCCGTGTAAACACGTGCGGGAGGAGCGTTCGTGTTTGTGACCACCAAGTATCTCACAGACTGTCTAATGGTTCATGAGGCTGGTGTTTGCGACCACCAAAGACTTCACTGCCCTTCTGATAGTTCAAGAAGTTCGTATTTGTGAGCACCAGTGAGTGGGGTTACAGGGTGGTCTGATGGTTCATGAATCACGCCTAATGAGTCCACGGGAGCATCCGACTCCGGGTATGAACCATGACTTCCCTGATGTTTGTAGACTATTACGTCGTCTGTGACTAAATATATCACGTGCTTTATTTGCATTGTTATTATCCTATACTGTATCTAAATGTGACTCTACTGGTTTAGCGCTTCTTCGTGACTGCACTAATAATAATTATCGTAGCTACTATATATTACTCTAGTATATTATGTATCGTACATATATATATATATATATATATATATATATATATATATATATATATATATATATATATATATATATATATATATATATGTCGTGCCGAATATGTAAAACTGGTCAATTAGCAAGAACTCATTTAAAATTAAGTCCTTTCTAAAATTTTCTCTTATACGTTTAAAGATATATTTTTTCATTAATGTTAATGTAAAAAGTTTTAATTTTGCACCAAAAGAATCTTAGAAAACTTACCTAACCTTATTATAACAAGAACAATTTATTTTAGCCTAACCCAACTATATATATTTTAGATTTGTTTACAATAATTTAATACTAAACAAACACAGTGAAATATATTTTTTTCGTTAGGTTCAGAATGATTTTGGCGAAATTATTGCATACATTAATTATCGCTTGTCCTATTTGGCAAGATGAGCGTTGCTATTTAAGCCAAGATCGCAAGTTCTGCCTATTCGGCACGACATATATATATATATATATATATATATATATATATATATATATATATATATATATATATATATATATATATATATATATATATATATATATATATATATATACACACATTAAGAAATGGGCCGTTTCCCACCAAGGCAGGGTGGCCCGAAAAAGAAAAACTTTCATCATTCACTCCATCACTGTCTTGCCAGAGGCATGCTTACACTACAGTTATAAAACTGCAACATTAACACCCCTCTTCAGGGTGCTGGCACCGTAATTACCATCTCCAGGAATCAAGTCCGGCCTGCCAGTTTCCCTGAATCCCTTCATGAATGTTACCTTGCTTCCACTCCAACAGTAAATCAAGTCCTAAAAAACATTTGTCTCTATTCACTCCTATCTAACATGCTCACGCATGCTTGCTGGAAGTCCAAGCCCCTCGCACACAAAACCTTCTTTACCCCCTCCCTCCAATCTTTCCTAGGCCGACCCGTACCCCTCCTTCTCTCCGCTACAGATATATACACTCTCAGAGTCATTCTATTTCGATTTATCCTCTCTACATGTCCAAACAATCTCATTAACCCCTCCTCAGCCTTTTGAACAATAGTTTTAGTAATCCTACATCTCCTCCTAATCTCCAAACTACGCATTCTCTGCGCTATATTCACACCACACATTACTCTCAGACATGACATCTACGCTGCCTCCAACCTTCTCATACAGGAGCGTTGGTTTAACTATTCTCTCATACATTCCCCTCTTTGCTTTCATGGATAAAGTTCTTTGTCTCCACAGACTCCTCAGTGCACCACTCAACTTTTTCCCATCATCAGTTCTATGATCTACCTCATCTTTCATAGACCCATCCGATGACATCACACAACCCTGTCTAAGGCCTACTTTCAGTGGGAAATAATTTCTCTCACCTACGTACTCTAACCTGAGCCTCACTATCCTCGTAAAGACTCTTCACTGCTTTCAGTAACCTACCTCCTATTCCATACATTTGCAATCTGCCTCATTGTGATGCCCATCCACCCTATCAATCGTCTTTTCTAAATCCATAAATGCCATAAAAACCTCTTTATCCTTGTCTAAATGCTGTTCACCTATATGTTTCACTAAACACTTGGTCCACACACCCCCTACCTTTCCTAAAGCCTCCTTGTTCATCTGCTATCCAGCTCTCCGTCTTACTCTTAATTCTTTCGCTAATAACTCTACCATACACTTTACCAGGTATACTCAACAGACTTATTCCCCTATAATTTTTACACTCTCTTTTGTCTCCTTTGCCTTTATACAAAGGAACTAGGCTCTGGTGGCCTGGTGGTTAACGCTCTCACTTCACACGGTGAGGGCCTGGGTTCGATTCCCAGCCAGAGTAGAAACATTGGACGTGTTTCTTTCCACCTGTTGTCTATGTTCCCCATCAGTAAAATGGGTACCTGGGTGTTAGTCGACTGGTGTGGGTCGCATCCTGGGACACTGACCTAAGGAGGCCTGGTCACAGACCGGGCCGCGGGGGCGTTGACCCCCGGAACTCTCTCCAGATCTCTCCAGATGCTCTCTGCCAATCCCTAGGTACCTTACCCTCTTCTATACATATTTTAAATAAAAACACTAATCACTCCAAAACTATATCCCTACCTGCTTTAAACATTTAACATTTCTATCTTTATCCCATCAATCCCAGCTGCTTTACCCCCCTCCCCTCTCATTCTGCCCACTGCCCCACGCACTTACCACACACTCACGACTGGTTCTTCATCACTCTTATAACATCTTATTCCTCCTTGCTCTATACATGAAATCACAGCTTCCCTATCGTCATCAACATTTAACAATTCCTTAAAATATTCCCTCCATCTTCCCGATATCTCTAACTCTCCATTTAATAACTCTCCTCTTCAATTTTCAACTAACAAATCCATTCGTTCCCTAGGCTTTCTCAACTTATCAAAACTTTTTCTTATTTTCAACAAAATTTGTTGATAACATCTCACCCACTCTCTCATTTGCTCTCTTTTTACATTGCTTCACGACTCTCTTAACCTCTCTTTTCCTCTCCATATACTCCTCCCTCCTTGCATCACTTCTACTTTGTAAAAACCTCTCATACGCTAACTTTTTCTCTCTACTCTGTTTACATAATCATTCCACCAATCGCACTTCCCTCCCGCACCCACTTTCCTGTAACCACAAACTTCTGCTGAACACTCTAACACTGTATTCTTAAACTTAGCCCAATAGCTGTTTATCTCCCAATACGTTGTCCAACAAACTACTGTCATTACGCCCTGTATCATTTCTTGTATACTTATTTATCCTCTTTTTTCTTAAAATATAACCAAACCCCTTTCTCTACAAAGTTCAATCAAATGCTCCCCATTATCATTTACACCTGGCACCCCAAACTTATCTGCCACACCCTCTCTTTACGCTTCTCCTACTTTAGCATATAGGTCCCCTACCACAGTTACTCTCTCACTTGGCTCAAAAGTTCCTACACACTCGCTTCCTGGATTCCTCTCTTCTGGTGCATACACACTTATTATGATCCACTTTTCCCATCCGACCCATATTTTAATCCACATAATCCTTGAATTTATACAATTATATTCCTCTTCTCTCTCCATAACTAATCCTTCAACATTATTGCTGCACCTTCCTTAGCTCTAAAGCTCTCTCAGATACTCCTGACATAATCCCATTTGTTTCTCCCCACTGAAACTCCCCTACCCCCTTCAGCCTTGTTTCGCTTAGTGCCAGGACATCCAACTTCTTTCCATTCATAATATTAGCAATCATTTCTTACTCATCATCCCCACTACTTCCACGCACATTCAAACATTCCAGTTTTATAAGGGTTTTCTTTTCCTTGTTTTCAGTAGTTTATACAGGAGAAGGGGTTACTAGCTCATTGCTCCCGGCATTTTGTCGGGTCCTACGACACGCATAGCTTACGGAGGAAGAATTCTGTTCCACTTCCCCATGGACATAAGCAAAAATAAACAAGAACAAGAAATAGGAAGAAAATAGAAGAAAACCCAGAGGATTTAGTATATATATGATTGTACATGCATGTGTAGTGTGACCTAAGTGTAAGTAGAAGTAGCAACCTTACATGTGTAGGAGACAGAAAAAGACACCGACAGTCCTACCATTATATATGTCGTGCCGAATATGTAAAACTGGTCAATTAGAAAGAACTCATTTAAAATTAAGTCCTTTCTAAAATTTTCTCTTATACTTTTAAAGATATATTTTTTTCATTGATGTTATTGTAAAAATTTTTGATTTTGCATCAAAAGAATCTTAGAAAACTTACCTAACCTTATTATAACAAGAACAATTTATTTTAGCCTAACCCAACTAAATATATATATATATATATATATATATATATATATATATATATATATATATATATATATATATATATATATATATATATATATATAAATATATATATATATATATATATATACCGTGCCAAATAGGTAAAACTTGCGATTTTGGCTTAAATAGCAACGCTCTTCTTGCCGAATAAGGCAAGCGAAAATTTGAGTATGCAGTAATTTCGCAAGAATCATTCTGAATCTAAAGAAAAAAATATATCTAATTATGTTTGTTTTTTATTTAATTATTGTAAACTTATCTAAAATATATTTAGTTGGATTAGGCTAAATTAAATTACTAAATTAAATTGTTAAATTAAATTAAGTTTTCTAAGGTTCTTTTGGCACAACATTATAATTTTTATATTAACATAAATGAAAAAAACATATCTTTCAACGTATAAAAGCAATTTTTAGAAAGGACTTAATTTTAAATGAGTTCTTGCTAATTGACCAGTTTTACATATTCGGCACGACATATATATATATATATATATATATATATATATATATATATATATATATATATATATATATATATATATATATATATATATATATATAATCATATTTCCAGTCTAAAGTTCTGTGAAATAAAATCCTGTTGAATTGAAAGCCACCGGAAGAGAAAATTTTGCACTGTTGGATTTACCAGCAGATTAAATATTTTTAAATTTGACAGATTAGAGACTTTTAAATATTTTTTTTCCCCGGCAGAATTACTTATTATTCTGTTGATGAATGCATGTTATCATATTCCTGAGTTATTTTATCCCTAGTTACGTATTATCATATTCCTGAATACTGGCGAGATCCCGTTTCTGAATACTCGAAATCATGTTGCTGAGGATGTGAGTTATGTTGTAGAATATGACGTGTTATCCTAGTCCTGAAGGCAAGAGTTACTGTATTTCTGAGTTTTGAAGTCAGTACTCTGAGTGCATTCCAGTTTTGCTCGATGCATTTCTGCAGTGTTGTTGTATCTGTTGATGTGTTGCACATCTAGCAATACAATCATCTGTGTTTACTTTCTTTTTTACATCCATGAAATGGTTTAGAAGAACACGTGAGTAAACACTAGGATATATTTATTAAAGAACGTTTCGGTCCCGGGACCCTGATCACTTCTTACGGTTACAAGTGATCAAGGTCTCAGGACCGAAATATTTTCCAAAAAATATGTCCTAGTGTTTGCTCACGCGTTTTTCTAAACCAATTTGTCGGTATCTGTTATCAAGGTTTGTGCCACATCCACGAATTTACAGTCCGTCATCTCACCTCATTTCACCGACAGTCGAAGAGTTACGATCCTGTCTCAGCTCATTTCTATTCCCCTATCCAAGGTATGTTTATCAGGAACATAGGAATAATGATAAGTGAGACAATTATGCATCATTTGAGTATGTTTATTCTGGAAACGTTTCGCCACGCAGTCCATCACTCTTCTCAAGATTGATGGACTGAACACATCGACTCCAGGATGAATGACTGATTACCTCAAACACCTCATCTTCCACTCTTCTCTGTACTGGACTGAAGTCACTGCGTGGGGAAACGTTTCGCAATAAAGTGTCTCATTTATTAACCTGTAGGCTTTGTAAACCATTTATTCACACTTAGGGATAATAAATGTATTTGATATAATAGGGGTAATGGCGTAAAGTAACGTCCTTGAAAGTCTCCACAAGTGCAGGCTCTCACCCGGGTCCGTCGATTGTGAGCTACGAGCTACATTTCTTTGATTCGTGCGATCTTCTTCATGCTGTTTTCAGACTATCCTGTCGCAAAACCTGAATTCTGCAGACTTTAGAATGAACTGGGCGGAAGCTTGCGGAGGCAAAGTTCGTATGTGTTTTAAAGAGCGGGTGTGATAGCACTGACGAGACTAGGAACCAGTCAGTCCCTGCCATATTTTGAAGAGGAGGGAACTGGAGCTAAGTTTCCAACTCTCGCAAACGTGAGTACAATAACGCCATGTACCGTATTTTCCGGCATATAAGGCGTGCCTGTTTTTCCCCGCAACGAATCTTGGAAGAACATTCTCATGCTCAAGGTCAGGGTCAAGGGCAGGCTTTGGGTAATTAGCTACTGAATGTGGTTGCTGATTTACCGTTATGTTACTTTTATCGTGCGCTTTATATGCTGGAAAATACGGTACTTTCGAGTCCGTTCCTAACGATAGGATGTGAACGTTTCCTGGTGTCCTGGGTGTGGTGCGGCTTGGCGGACCATTATATGGAAAATAAATTTGGCACCAATTCACAATTAATATAATGAAATCTTAGCTAATCCTTTGCTAATTATTTTAATGTTCCAGCTTCTGACGAAAGGTTCAGCACCGAAAGGTCACAGTGTTGTTCTATATATATATATATATATATATATATATATATATATATATATATATATATATATATATATATATATATATATATATATATATATATATATATAAATATATATATATATATATATACATATATATGTGTATATATATATATACATATATATATATATATATATATGTCGTGCCGAATAGGCAGAACTTGCGATCTTGGCTTAAATAGCAACGCTCATCTTGCCATATAGGACAAGTGAAAATTTGTGTGTGCAATAATTTTGCCAAAATCTTTCTGAACCTAACGAAAAAAATATATTTCACTTTATTTGTTTAGTATTAAATTATTGTAAACAAATCTAAAATATATTTTGTTGGGCTAGGCTAAAATAAATTGTTCTTGTTATGATAAGGTTAGGTAAGTTTTCTAAGTTCCTTTTGGTGCAAAATTAAAAATTTTTACATCAACATTAATGGAAAAAGTATATCTTTAAACGTATTAGAGAAAATTTTAGAAAGGACTTAATTTTAAATGAGTTCTTGCTTAGGTTAGGTTAGGTAAGGTTCGTCAGGAAACAGGACAAATGTTTCCTGACGCGGGTCTTAGTCAGATGATGACCCGCCTTTGGAGCTTTTGGTCATCTGACCGAGGCCTTCCGCTGGCTTACCGGTCCACCCCTTTAAAAATTATGGTCATTTATAACCAGTCTGAGTTCTTGCTAATTGACCAGTTTTACATATCGGCACGACATATATATATATATATATATATATATATATATATATATATATATATGTATATATATATATATATATATATATATATATATATATATATATATATATATATATATATATATATATATATATATATATATATATATATATATATACTATTTTTTATTTTATTATCACACTGGCCGATTCCCACCAAGGCAGGGTGGCCCGAAAAAGAAAAACTTTCACCATCATTCACTCCATCACTGTCTTGCCAGAAGGGTGCTTTACACTACAGTTTTTAAACTGCAACATTAACACCCCTCCTTCAGAGTGCAGGCACTGTACTTCCCATCTCCAGGACTCAAGTCCGGCCTGCCGGTTTCCCTGAACCCCTTCATAAATGTTACTTTGCTCACACTCCAACAGCACGTCAAGTATTAAAAACCATTCGTCTCCATTCACTCCTATCAAACACGCTCACGCACGCCTGCTGGAAGTCCAAGCCCCTCGTACACAAAACCTCCTTTACCCCCTCCCTCCAACCTTTCCTAGGCCGACCCCTACCCCGCCTTCCTTCCACTACAGACTGATACACTCTTGAAGTCATTCTGTTTCACTCCATTCTCTCTACATGTCCGAACCACCTCAACAACCCTTCCTCAGCCCTCTGGACAACAGTTTTGGTAATCCCGCACCTCCTCCTAACTTCCAAACTACGAATTCTCTGCATTATATTCACACCACACATTGCCCTCAGACATGACATCTCCACTGCCTCCAGCCTTCTCCTCGCTGCAACATTCATCGCCCATGCTTCACACCCATATAAGAGCGTTGGTAAAACTATACTCTCATACATTCCCCTCTTTGCCTCCAAGGACAAAGTTCTTTGTCTCCACAGACTCCTAAGTGCACCACTCACCCTTTTCCCCTCATCAATTCTATGATTCACCTCATCCTTCATAGACCCATCCGCTGACACGTCCACTCCCAAATATCTGAATACATTCACCTCCTCCATACTCTCTCCCTCCAATCTGATATCCAATCTTTCATCACCTAATATTTTTGTTATCCTCATAACCTTACTCTTTCCTGTATTCTCTTTTAATTTTCTTCTTTTGCACACCCTACCAAATTCATCCACCAATCTCTGCAACTTCTCTTCAGAATCTCCCAAGAGCACAGTGTCATCAGCAAAGAGCAACTGTGACAACTCCCACTTTATGTGTGATTCTTTATCTTTTAACTCCACGCCTCTTGTCAAGACCCTCGCATTTACTTCTCTTACAACCCCATCTATAAATATATTAAACAACCACGGTGACATCACACATCCTTGTCTAAGGCCTACTTTTACTGGGAAATAATTTCCCTCTTTCCTGTGTACTCTAACTTGAGCCTCACTATCCTCGTAAAAACTCTTCACTGCTTTCAGTAACCTACCTCCTACACCATACACCTGCAACATCTGCCACATTGCCCCCCTATCCACCCTGTCATACGCCTTTTCCAAATCCATAAATGCCACAAAGACCTCTTTAGCCTTATCTAAATACTGTTCACTTATATGTTTCACTGTAAACACCTGGTACACACACCCCCTACCTTTCCTAAAGCCTCCTTGTTCATCTGCTATCCTATTCTCCGTCTTACTTTTAATTCTTTCAATAATAACTCTACCATACACTTTACCAGGTATACTCAACAGACTTATCCCCCTATAATTTTTGCACTCTCTTTTGTCCCCTTTGCCTTTATACAAAGGAACTATGCATGCTCTCTGCCAATTCCTAGGTACCTTACCCTCTTCCATACATTTATTAAATAATTGCACCAACCACTCCAAAACTATATCCCCACCTGCTTTTAACATTTCTATCTTTATCCCATCAATCCCGGCTGCCTTACCCCCTTTCATTTTTACCTACTGCCTCACGAACTTCCCCCACACTCACAACTGGCTCTTCCTCACTCCTACAAGATGTTATTCCTCCTTGCCCTATACACGAAATCACAGCTTCCCTATCTTCATCAACATTTAACAATTCCTCAAAATATTCCCTCCATCTTCCCAATACCTCTAACTTTCCATTTAATAACTCCTCCTATTTTTCTGACTATAGGCTTTTAACTGACAAAAATCCATTTGTTCTCTAGGCTTCTTAACCTCTCTCTTTATATATATATATATATATATATATATATATATATATATATATATATATATATATATATATATATATATATATATATATATATATATATATATATGTATATATATGTGCTCTTAACTTGTTAATACAGGAAAGAGTAAGGTTATGAGGATCAAAAAGATTAGGTGATGAAAGATTGAATATCTGAACGTATTCAAAGCGGATGGGTCTTGAAAGATTGAATCTTATGCACTTTCAACAAAACTTTGTCCTTTGTTGATAACATCTCACCGAGGAGAAGGCTGGAGGCAGTGGAGATGTCTCTCATTTGCTCTCTTTTGTCCAGACTGAGGAAGGGTTGTTGATTGCTTCACAAGAGTGTATCACTGTAGTCTCTTAAGGTTTTGTGTGCGAGGGGCTTGGACTCTCTGAGCGTATTTGATAGGAGTGAATGGAGGCAAATGGTTTTTAATACTTGACGTGCTGTTGGAGTGTGAGCAAAGTAACATTTATGAAGGGATTCAGGGAAACCGGCAGGCCGGACTTGAGTCCTGGAGATGGGAAGTACAGTGCCTGCACTCTGAAGGAGGGGTGTTAATGTTGCAGTTTAAAAACTGTAGTGTAAAGCACCCTTCTGGCAAGACAGTGATGGAGTGAATGATGGTGAAAGTTTTTCTTTTTCGGGCCACCCTGCCTTGGTGGGAATCGGCCGGTGTGATAATAAAAAAAAAAAAAATATATATACATATATATATATATATATATATATATATATATGTGTATATATATATATATATATATATATATATATATATATATATATATATATATATATATATATATATATATATATATATATATATATAGAGGTGATTTCAGGATATGCAAAACAACCACTGTGAAAGAATAGAGAAATTCCAAGCGCTTTCGTGGCTATTCACATTATGCAGGTACAAAGGAGCCCCTTCCTGATGATCTTACACCGGTGATGACACGAGGACAGGAAATGGGACTCATCCTGTAATCATCTCAGTCAGTCAACAAGTGAGATGAAAACTACCAGAAGCATCAGTCATTGCCCCCTCAAATAGAGTCCTGCTTGGAGCACCTCTGGGAAGTGATGCTATTGACTCAATGCTAAGGAAGAAACTGGATTAGTTGAGGAGAATGGAACAACGAATATGCAATCGTGACACACACGATGCCTTGTACCCTCTCACAAAGTGCTTGAGTCTGCCCAGGTTAACATATTTCCCAAGATGTACACCCTCATATATCCCAATACTGCATGAATACGACAGTATCCTGAGGCATATTTTTACTAAAGTACTCAATCTTACTCTGGAAGATGGGCAGTGGGACCAAGTTACACTTCCAATCAGACTAAAATGCATTGGTGTCCGCAGGACATCACAGATTGCGCTACCTGCTTTCCTGTCCTCATCTGTTGCATCAGGGGGACTTGTAGCACGATTTTCCATGAACATGATAGTGACAAAGCTGAAGTCCATGACTGTTACGCTTTAACTGCGTAACGTAAATAAAAGTCGTGGCTCCTAAGGGTAAACGACCTGCCTGTTCTAGGGGCATTTATATTATTTAAAATAGAAAACGAAACCACTCTAGGGCCAGCATGTACCTTCGCATTAGAGTGGAGACAATATTAAATTTATTATAAGGAAGGACACAAAAACTCACCTGTACAAAAATATATATATGTATATATTAATTGTAGATAGTAGGTTGGTAGACAGCAACCACCCAGGGAGGTACTACCATCCTATGGTAGTACCACCCAGGGAGGTACTACCATCCTGTGGTAGTAGGTTGGTAGACAGCAACCGCCCAGGGAGGTACTACCATCCTATGGTAGTAGGTTGGTAGACAGCAACCACCCAGGGAGGTACTACCATCCTATGGTAGTACCACCCAGGGAGGTACTACCATCCTGTGGTAGTAGGTTGGTAGACAGCAACCGCCCAGGGAGGTACTACCATCCTATGGTAGTAGGTTGGTAGACAGCAACCACCAAGGGAGGTACTACCATCCAATGGTAGTAGGTTGGTAGACAGCAACTACCCAGGACCCAGGTAGGTACTACCGTCCTGCCAAGTGAGTGTGAAACAGACGCCTGTACTGATGTAAGGATTGCTGGTGTTCTTTTTTCTGTCTCACAATCACTCTGTATAACGGGTATATCTTACTGCTTCTACTTACACTTAGGTCACACTACGCAGGCATGCACACACACACACACACACACACAAACATATATATATATATATATATATATATATATATATATATATATATATATATATATATATATATATACACGCTTCAAGGTTTTTCATCTTTTTTCATAATAGTTCTTGTTGTTCTACATTATCTCTATCATCCATGGGGAAGCGGAAAATAATCTTTCCTCCATAATCCATGTGTGTCTATGAGGCGACTAGAATGCCGGGAACAATGGGTTAGTAACCTCTTCTCCTGTAGAAAATACTAAAAAAGAGAAGAAGAAAAACTTTATAAAACTGGGATGCTTGAATGTGCGTAGACGTAGTGCAGATGATAAGAAAAAGATGCTTGTTAATATTATGAATGAAAAGAAGTTGGATGTCCTGGCTCTGAGCAAAACTAAGTTGAAGGGGGTTGGTGAGTTTAAGTGAGGAGAAATAAGTGGGATTAAGTCAGGAGCATCTGAGACAGTTAGAACTAAGGAAGGGGTAGCAATAATGTTGAAGGATCAGTTATGGAACAAGAGGAAATATATATGTATAAATTCAAGGATTATGTGGATTAAAATAAGGGTCGAATGCGAAAAGTGCGCCATGATAAGTGTGTATGTACCTGGAGAAGAGAGGAATTTAGAGGAGAGAGAGAGATTTTGGGAGATTTTAAGTGAGTGTATAGGAACTTTTGAACCAAGTGAGAGAGTAATTGTGGTAGGGGACCTAAATGCTAAAGAAGGAGAAACCTTTAAAGAGGGTGTGGTAGGTAAGTTTGGGGTGCCAGGTGTAAATGATAATGGGAGCTGTTTGATTGAACTTTGTATAGAAAGGGGTTTGGCTATAGGTAATACATATTTTAAGAAAAAGAGGATAAATGTGTACAATATGTGATGCAGGGCGTAATGACTAGTTTGTTGAGCTACGTAATGGTGGATAAAAGACTGTTGGGTAGACTTCAAGATGTACATGTTTATAGAGGGGCCACAGATACATCAGATCACTTTTTAATTGTAGCTACAGTGAGAGTAAAAGGTAGATGGGATACAAGGAAAATGGAAGCAGCAGGTAAGAGAGAGGTGAAGGTTTATAAGCTAAAGGAGGAGACAGTTAGGGTAAAATATAAACAACTATTGGAGCATAGATGGACTAGTGAGAGTACAGGCAATGGGGTAGATGTGTTGGGTAGGTTTAAGAATGTAGTGTTAGAGTGTTCAGCAGAAGTTTGTGGTTACAGGAAAGTGAGTGTTGGAGGGAAAAAGAGCGATTGGTGGAATGATGTAAAGAGAGTAGTAAGTGAGAAAAAGTTTGCATATGAGAGTTTTTTAAAAAGTAGAAGTGATGCAAAGAGCGAAGAGTATATGTAGAGGAAAAGAGAGGTTAAGAGAGTGGTGAAGCAATGCAAAAGGAGAGCAAATGAGAGAGTGGGTAAGATGTTATCAACAAATTTTGCTGAAAATAAGAAAAAGTTATGGAGTGAGATTAATAAATTGAAGAACCCTAGAGAACAAATGGATTTGCTTATTAAAAATATGAGAGGACAGTTACTAAATAGAGAGTTAGAGATATAGTGAAGATTGAGGGAATATTTTGTAAAATTGTTAAATTTTGATGAAGATAGGGAAGCTGTGATTTCGTGTATAGGGCAAGGAGGAATAACATCTTGTAGGAGTAAGGAAGAGCGAATTGTGAGTGTGGTGGAAGTTCGTAAGGCAGCGGGTAGAATGAAAGGGGGTAAAGCAGTTGGGATTGATGGGATAAATATAAAAACATTAAAAACAGGTGGGGATATAGTTTTAGAGTGGTTGATTGATACTTTAATTTATTAAATGTATGGAAGAGGGTAAAGTACCTAGGGATTGGCAGAGAGCATGCATAGTTCCTTTGTATAAAGGCAAAGGGAACAAAAGAGAGCGCAAAAATTATAGGGGAATAAGTCTATTGAGTACACCTAATAAAGTGTATGGGATACTTATTATTGAAAAAAATAAGAGTAAGACGGAAAGTAGGATAACAGATGAACAAGGAGGCTTTAGGAAAGGTAGTGGGTGTGCAGACCACGCGTTTACAGTAAAACATATAGGTGAACAGTATCTAGATAAGGGTAAAGAGGTTATTGTGGCATTTATGGATTTGGAAAAGGCGTAGGACTGGGTGGCAATGTGGCAGATGTTGCAAATGTATGGCATAGTAGGTAGGTTATCGAAAGCAGTGAAAAGTTTTTACCAGGATAATGAAGCCCAGGTTAGAGTATGTGGGAAAGAGGGAGATTATTTCAAGGATATGTGATGTCACCATGGTTGTTCGATATATTTATAGATAGGGTTGCAGGGGAAGTGAATGCTCTGGTGTTGGCAAAAAGTTTGGCAACGATAAATTAGATATCAGGTTGTATTGAGAGAGTATGGAGGAGGTGAATGTATTCAGATATTTAGGAGTGGACGTGTCAGCAGATGGGTCTATGAAAGATGAGGTGAGTCATAGAATTGACGAGGGGAAAAAGATACGTGGCGCACTGAAGAATCTGTGGAGACAAAGTACTTTGTCTATGAAAGCAGAGAGGGGAATGTATGAGAGTATAGTTATGCCAACACTCTTGTATGGGTGTGAAACATGGGTGGAGATTGTTGCAACAAGGAGAAGGCTATAGGCAGTGGATATGTTGTGTCTGAGGGCAATGTGTGGTGTGAATATAATGCAGAGAATTCGTAGTTTGGAAATTAAGAGGAGGTGCAGGATTACCAAAACTATTATCCAGAGAGCTGAGGAGGGGTTGTTGAGGTGATTCGGACATGCAGAAAGGATGGAACAAAACAGAATAACTTCGAGAGTGCATAAATTTGTTGTGGAGGGAAAACGGGGTAGAGGTTTTTACCCCGACATCTACCCTCAGCCGCAGCAAGCAGCAACAAGGCTGCTCCTATATCTTGCCGTCCCCTGGGCCTATCCGAACTCCAGTGATGGCCAAATTGCAAGTACTGCTGCAACAACATGGAAGGAACCTATAGTGACATGAAAACTGAAGGTGACGACAACGAAATGGACTAAATATGACAAAAGAGGGACCGGCATTCAAGTACCAGACCTGCTGCCAGACGTGAACGAGACATGAGACGTTTTCCACTACAATGAAATAACTGACCTCCATATCAACTGCACCAGTATTCAACGGGAAGACAACATGGCAGAAAACCTGATCAACAAAACTCCAAGGAAATGACATAT
The DNA here is from genome assembly GCF_038502225.1 of Cherax quadricarinatus. Lineage (NCBI taxonomy): Eukaryota > Metazoa > Arthropoda > Malacostraca > Decapoda > Parastacidae > Cherax > Cherax quadricarinatus. The sequence continues at coordinate 30,228,866 of NC_091294.1, read as the reverse complement.
CTGTAGGACTTTTTTCCTCAGTGCCAAAAGAGGGAAAGAATTGAGCATTTAAACATGGCTGACCGGCATCCAAACACCAGCTACTGCCAGACGTACAACTAGCGAAGTGAAATTCTCATCTTTACTGACGTTCATCTGTACTGACAGTAGCATCATATCTGTACCACCATCATATCACCTGTACCACTGCTAACGAGAGGGAAACACAGGAAACATCGTCAAATCAACAGTACAAAACTCCAAGGATATAGGACGGTTATCCCTCAGTGCCAGTCGTGGGAAAGAAGTGAATAGTTAAACAGTCAAGGTTAATGTTTTAGTAGCTGAGCTATATTCAGCTGACCAGTGTACAGTGAGAGAATCATAGCAGAAAACGCCAAATGTATCTAAAAACTCAAGGAAAGTCAGGTTGTAGGTGGCGTTTACTTCCCTCAGTGTTTTAAAAATGGCTGAGTCAGCAGACCAGGTCAGGCTGTCAACAACACGACACAACCCCCGATAAATGGAACTGAGGGGGACTTGGAAGGATAAAACCATTGATTAAACCTTTCTGGTCTACCTGAATGGAAAGGAGTTAGAAGTTAATAGGTGAAACCGGACTGTGAAGTGAGGTGGGAAGGGGAGTGTGTAATAAGAGGTTAACTGAAAGGGGTTTGTGAAGTTAAGGGAAAAGTGAGCAGTGAAGAGGGTTTTGAAGAAGAAAATTTACTAGTAATTCAGTGGTGATTGCTAAAGCAGACACTAAGTGTACTAGGTGACTGGAAAAGACAAATAAATATTATTGTATATGAGTAAAAGAGCGAAGAGTGAAAATGGCAGGCATTAGGGGGGTACAGGCTGCCATAATTATATTTATATTTCTTCTCCAATTCCATGAAGAAAGAAATCAGTCATGGGGGCTGGAAAAGGTGAATGGAGTAACAGCGCCCTGGACAGTAAAAGCCCAACAGTTGCCATCCTACCAGAAAATTAAATGTCACTATCGCCACAAGGTATGGCAACACCGCATACCCAAACAAAAACAGTGGCACACAGCTCTTATTGTAGCGCTCTTAAGTGGTGATATCCAAATTAATCCAGGACCTCAAACTATTGTGCAGAGGCAAAACAGACAGATAAATGACGGTGATAATGACGGTCTAGTAGCTAGGAATGATAACCTTAACTCCATATGTAATGCATACATAGGTCAATGTGAGACAATACAGCCATTATTATCTCAAACACTACCAAACAGGTGCATACACTGTACTAAACTACACATGAAAAACAGAAAAGGCACCTTACGTAAAATGTGTAAGGGGTGGGTGCATGATGGATGTATGTACAATTATAGTAATGGTGCTTGAATTCACTTTGTGTGTAAAAAATGCACTTTGGCACAGTTACCCTTTAGCAATGATGGCATTGATTTACCTAATTTTAATACATATGACCCATTGCCATACATTGATGATTATAATTGTTTTATGAAAACAGGCCTTCACTTTATTCATGTCAACGCAAGATCACTTCTTCCTAAATTGGCAGAGATTAGGATTCTAGCTAATAAAATTAGGGCGGCAGTTATAACCATCTCTGAATCCTGGTTGGATGATACGGTGACTGACGACGAGGTCAAAATAGAAGGTTACAATATAAAACGCTTAGATAGGAACAGAAAGGGTGGTGGAGTATGTGCCTACATTAGAAATGACTTAGCTTACAACCCAAGACCTGATTTAAATAACAATAAACTGGAGATTCCATGGTTTGAAGTGCTGCTTCCTAAGACCAAACCCATCTTAGTAGGAACTAGTTACCGCCCTCCCACCCAGGACCAGTACGTAGAAGACTTTTCCAGAGTATTGTCCGGACTTGAAAACAATTGCGAGACAATAATACTGGGAGTCTTCAATATCTGTTTTCAGCAGCAAAATAACGGGCTATGCAAAAGGTATAAGCAAATTCTAGGTTTAAATAGTTACACTCAACTAATTAATACACCAACCCGGATCACACAGTTCTCAGCCACCCTAAATGACCACATACTTTGTAACCGCTCTGCGAATATTTCAATTTCATCATTTACTGCACTAGGAAAATCACTAGGGATAGGATAGGCCTACACAGGACAATAAAAGTGAGGTCAACTAGAAACTACAGTAAAGAAACACTGGTAAATAGGCTACACAATTGTGACTGGACAGAGATAACAAGTTGCACGGACGTAAACGATGCCTGGGAAAAATTCAAAACAATGTTCACTACCATCCTTGATAATATTGCACCAGTTAAAGAGGTTAGGATTAAATGAAGAATTGAACCCTGGATGACTACTGAGATATTAGATAATATGAAATTCAGAGACCAGCTGCTAAAAAGATTTAAAGCAAACAGACAGGATATTGCAGCACTAAATGTATTCCAAAGGGTGAGGAACAGAGTACAGAGACTTATAAAAGGAGCAAAGGCAAAGCACTATTGCTCAAAAATTGAAGAGTATAAGCATAACCCCAGAAAGCTCTGGCAACAACTAAAACAGTTGGGGTATAGCCATAAACCAGTAGATAGGTCTAACATAGTACTCACTATCGATAATGAGGTATGCCACGAAACATCTAAGGTGGCAAATTGCTTTAATTCCTACTACACATCTGTTGCATCAACACTAGTAAGTAAACTATCAGCTGCATCAAATACCTTTAACACTGATTCTGATAAGTTTCAAACATACTATACCAATAAAGGAGTAACCCCAAACAGTTGTCAACTAGTAAGTGTATCTCATGATTTTATTCAAAAAGAACTAAGCAGGTTAAACCCAACTAAGAGCACAGGCCCAGATAACATCCCGTCTAAGTTCCTAAAAGATGGTGCTTCTGAACTGTCAATCCCTATTGCTCACATAATAAATCTATCAATCACCACTAATACCGTAACGGAGGGGTTCAAGGACGCCAGAGTTACTCCTATCTTCAAGAAAAATAGTAGGTCTGATGTCAGCAACTATAGGCCTGTTAGTATACTCAGTATAATATCTAAAATTCTAGAGAGGGCGGTGTACTCTCAAGTAGTTAAGTACCTCAATGATAACAACATTCTCCATAGCTATCAGTCGGGCTTTAGAAGCTTTCACTCAGCCGACACCTCCCTAATTAATCTGATGGATTACCTGAGAACTGAAATGTCAAAGGGGAACCTCATAGGTATGGTAACCTTAGACCTGCAAAAGGCCTTCGATACAGTCAACCACAATATATTATGAAAGAAACTTCCAGCTATCAGTATAGGTTCTGTAGACTAGTTTAAGTCCTACCTTAGCAACAGGAAACAAATTGTCAAAATCAACAAAATGGAATCAGAACCCCTGCCGATAGCATGTGGAGTTACCCAAGGTAGTATTCTGGGTCCCTTATTATTCTTATGTTATGTCAATGACATGCCTATCAGTGTCAAGTGCAAACTTCTACTGTATGCTGATGACAATGCTCTGTTAGTGTCAGGTAAAGACCCACAAGATATAGCTAATGTTTTAACACTGGAACTGGAGTCCTGCAGCAAATGGTTAGTAGACAACAAACTATCATTACACCTCGGGAAAACTGAAGCCATTCTCTTTGGTACGAAACATAAACTGAGAAGGGTAAATAATTTTAATGTCCATTGTAATGGGGAGCCCATCACTTTGGTTTCATCAGTAAAGTATCTGAGAATCCCCTTTGACCCATGCATGTCAGGAGAATTGATAGGGAACAGTGTAGTAAAGAAAGCGAATGCCAGACTGAAGTTCCTGTATAGACAAGCACAGTGTCTACCAACTGAGGCTCGCAGGACCCTGTGTCTAGCCCTTATACAATGCCATATGGATTACGCTTGCTCTTCATGGTACTCTGCCTTGACAAAAAAACTGAAAGATAGACTGCAAATCACCCAAAACAAAATCTTAAGATTCATCCTGGGGCTGGGACCAAGAGAGCATGTAGGCCAGAATGAATTACAGCAGTTGGATATGCTGAATGTTGAAGACAGAGTAAAACAACTGAAGCTAAATCATGTTCATAAAATTGCTCACAAACAGTGTCCAGAATATCTTGCTGTCAATTTTGTCAAGGTTGGGAACCAAAGCAATCATAGTACTAGGGGGAGAGAGCACAACTTTGTAGTACCCACAGTCATTGGCCAGGCTTTATACACCTTTTATTGTACAGCAATAAAGGAATGGAACAGACTGCCCACACATGTCAAAGCCAGTCATAGTATGAACCAGTTCAAGAAGAGTGCCAGAAGATGTCTGATGAATGTAGCTACAGAAAGGGAGGGGAATGATTTTCTATTTTTTAGCTAACATACGTGTAAATTTTACCTTATTCCTAGTAATGACCCTCGTATTGTAGATAGTCTTAACGACCCTCGTATTGTAGATAGTCTTAATGACCCTCGTGTAGTAGATAGTCTTTTTAGTATGATAATAAGATGTTATCTTCATTATAGAATAATAAGAAAATATTATAACCTTTATATTATAATAATAAGGTAAAAGGACCCCAATGGAAATAAGTCACTCTGTCTGACTTTTTTGGGTTATCCCAGGTTCTCTACACATATGCTGCTATGTATGATAATTCTATGTAACTGTATTTGTGTATACCTGAATAAACTTACTTACTTACTTAGGTCGGCCTAGGAAAGGTTGGAGGGAGAGGGGAAAGGAAATTTTGTGTGCGAGGGGCTGGGACTTCCAGAAAGCATGCATGAGCGTGTTAGATAGGAGCGAATGGAGACAAATGGTTTTCAGGACTTGACGTGCTGTTGGAGTGTGAGCAAGGGAACATTTATGAAGGGAGTCAGGGAAACCGGCAGGCCGGAGATGCGATGTACAGTGCCTGAACTCTGAAGGAGGGGTGTTAATGTTGCAGTTTGATAACTGTAGTGTAAGCGCGTCTCTGGCAAGACAGTGATTGAGTGAATGATGGTGAAAGTTTTTTTTTTTTTGGACCACCCTACCTTGGTGAACTTACCTATACAGTATACATCCTACTCTGTATACAAAAATCACATACCACTATACCTTTACTCACTCACAATAGCTCACTGGCACACTGCTACTACGGAGTAAAACAAAATATATTAACAGGGAGGCTTTATGACCCCCTTCCTTTCTGCCGGCTACTTAACTGGCAGAATGAGAGCTCCTCATTCAGGGGACTTTCTGCTGGCTGTTTCGAACTCCTCCCTTGGCACACGCCTCGATGCACAGATCCTCATTGGTGTTGCCCTTCGACTTGTCGTCCCTGTTCTCGCAGAACACCGGTGTGTTTGCAGCAGTAAATTGGGAGACCGATTCGGGTACCACGGTCTTGTGTGCCATAGAACAGAGGGAAAGATTGCAAAGCATGAAAAGGTTAATAACATCATCAAGAGGAACCTCACAACAGGCTGATGCCCAGCAATAAAGGAGCCACCCGAACTATGCAGATTGGAATATAACCAAAAGCGTCAAGATGGTATCACCCTTCAAGCCTGGACAGACGGCAAGCAGGTGATGTGGGAATATACATGTTCATCTACACGCATTTAAGTTCCTTAAGGAGCTAGGCAAAAGACTCATCGGGGTAAATAGGGATCCAAGGGCGGCTAGTTTTCTGTTCCAGCGATTTAGGGCCTCCGTTCAGAGAGGTAATGCCTGCTGTATCCTGGGTACGCACCCCAGCTCTGAGGAGCTGGATGAGATTTTTACATTATAATCTGTGACAAACATGTAACAATATGCACTTGAAATGTATCCTTCAAACCTCATGTACTGTATATGCCATCTTTGTATCGGCAATGTATGTTTTAAATATTGTGTTCCATATTATGTAATAAAATATACCTATTAGTTTAAACATTATAAGAAGGGGTGGTAGGGGAGGTGGAATATTCAAACTGCTTCAGGAAGAAATCCAAATATTCTTCATCGAAGCCTTTATATCGACTTCTCCGAGGCTATGGGTCCCACAACTTGCACTATTGTGTGAGAGAGAGAGACAACCAGGAAACAAAGTGAAAAGAATTATTACAATAGTCACCGTAACAACATCAGCTTCTTACTCAACACAACACATAAATATGTGTAACCCAAGCTCATGATAAGTGAATGTAATTTACACACATATACACACACACATACACACACACACATACACACACACACATACACACACACACACACACGCACACACACACACACACACACACACACGCACACACACACACACACACACACACACACCACACACACCACACACACACACACACCACACACACACCACACACACCACACACACCACACACACACCACACACACACCACACACACACACACCACACACACACACACCACACACACACACGCACACACGCACACGCACACACACACACACACACACACGTACACACACACACACACACACACACACACACACACACACACACACACCCTCCACCACTTGACACAAACACTAGACACAAACACGTACCACCCCTTCCCTAACCACCTCACCTTAGCCACCTACCCCACCCCCAAACCACCTAACCCCTCCCCAAACCGTCTAACCCCCGCCCAACAACCTCCCTCCCTCCAATAACCATCCTCCCCCTCCCCCATAACCATCCATCCCCTCTCTCCCCCAAACCATCTAACTCCCTCACCCAACTATCTCTACCCCTCCAATAACCATCCTCCCCCTCCCCCACAACCATCCATCCCCTCTCCTAACCATCTATTCCCCTCCCCCTAACCAGGATGAGGACAAGGGGTTCCAAGGACGAATCTGAGAGGGAGGAATGGGAGATAGAGCTCAAAAAAAGGGAGGAAGACTGGGGAAGGAGACTAGATGAGCTGGAAAGGAAGATGGAAGAGAGGTTAGCAGCAGAATGCAGAAGGTGGAAGCAACAGGCCACAGAAGCAGAAATCAAGATAGAGAGATTAGAAGAGGAGCTGAGACATCTGAAACAGCACAGAGACAAAGATATTACAGAAGTAGCATCGGCAATGGCTACATCGAACACAGACAACAGGTCCGAAGGAAGCATGGAAACTAAACTGTATGCAGAGGTCCTGTCAAACCCACATGGGGCCAAAACAAAGACAGGGAGCACTCTAGGACAGAAAGAGAGGTTGGAAGACATCGAAGGAACTAGGACATGTGCAAGGACCTTACCAGATACCTGTGGGGGCCAGGAGCAGGTGAGCAGGAAGGATAAACCAAGAAGCATAGGGGCCACAACGAGGGAAGGGACTGAAGGAAGGAACACTCCACGGGAAGGAACTAAAACACATCAGAGGATGCAATGGGAGTCACAGTGGGAGGTGGAAAGGGAGAGATCCGTGTTTGTCTATGGGCTAGACGAAGCTAAAGGGGAAACTTATGATGAAAGAAAGCAGGAGGAGAAAAAAGCGATTGAAGACATCATGAAGGTGATAGGCGAGGGGGACATGACCCAGGTGGCAAATTTTCGGAGAATTGGGTGGTTCACAAAGAAAATGAATCGGCCTCTCAAAGTAATTTTCAAGGCAGAATCAACCCGAACCATGATCCTGCAGGAGAAAGCACGGCTGAGAGGCAAGCAGGAGTTCCGGAGTGTGTACCTCGACCGAGACAGAACATAGGACGAAAGGAAGACAATGAAAGAGAGAGTTCAAAAACGAAAGGAGAAATGGGAGGAAATGAAAAAGGAGAGCAGAATAACCCAGGATCAAATGGAAGGACAAGCGCACCCCCCAGAAACACCTGCAGAAGGACTCCAGCCACGACACCCCCAAGGCAACTGAACAATCCAAACCAACCATCACACACCGATCCCTCTGTTTCCACCCCCCGCACCACAGTTACAGTATTAGAACAGAAGTTGAAGGTTTGGTACACAAATGCAGATGGATTAACGAATAAACATGAGGAATGGCATGAAAGAATCAATGAGAAGTCCCCAGACATCATAGCAGTTACAGAAACAAAACTCATGGAGACAATAACAGATGCAATCTTCCCACCAGGATACCAGATCATGAGGAAAGATAGAAGGGGCAGGGGGGGAGGTGGGGTTGCTCTGCTCGTAAAAAACAGATGGAAATTCGAGAAAATGGAAGGAATAGATGAGACGGGAGAAAGAGACTACATAGCAGGTACACTTCAGTCGGGGGAACACAAAGTGGTCATTGCAATGATGTATAATCCACCACAGAACTGCAGGAGGCCAAGAGAGGAATATGAAGAGAGCAACAGAGCAATGGTGGACACACTTGCTGAGGTGGCAAGAAGAGCTCACTCCAGCAGAGCAAAGTTGCTGGTTATGGGGGATTTCAACCACAGGGAGATTGACTGGGAAAACCTGGAGCCACATGGGGGTCCCGAAACATGGAGAGCCAGGATGTTGGACGTGGTGCTGGAAAACCTCATGCACCAACATGTTAAGGACACTACCAGAGTGAGAGGGGAGGATGAACCAGCAAGATTGGACCTTGTGTTCACCCTGGGCAGCTCAGACATTGAGGACATCAAGTACGAGAGTCCCATAGGAGCTAGCGACCACGTGGTTCTGTGCTTTGAATACATAGTAGAGCTGCAAGTGGAGAGAATAACAGGAGTAGAATGGGAAAAACCTGACTATAAAAGAGGGGACTACATAGGGTTGAAGAACTTCCTGCGGGAGGTCCAGTGGGACAGAGAACTGGCAGGAAAGCCAGTAAATGAAATGATGGAATATGTAGCAACAAAATGCAAGGAGGCAGTGGAAAGGTTCATTCCCAAGGGCAACAGTAACAACGGGAAGACCAGAACAAGCCCCTGGTTCACCCGACGGTGTAAGGAGGCAAAAACAAAGTGCAATAGAGAATGGAAAAAGTACAGAAGGCAGAGAACACACGAAAATAGGGAGATCAGTCGCAGAGCCAGGAATGAGTATGCACAGGTAAGGAGGGAGGCCCAGCGACAGTATGAAAATGACATAGCATCGAGAATCAAGACTGACCCGAAACTGTTGTATAGCCACATCAGGAGGAAGACAACAGTTAAAGACCAGGTGATCAGATTAAGGACAGAAGGTGGAGAACTCACAAGAAATGATCAGGAGGTATGTGAGGAGCTGAACAGGAGATTTAAGGAAGTTTTTACAGTAGAGACAGGAAGGGCTGTGGGAAGACAGAACAGAAGGGAACATCAAGAGGGAATATACCAACAAGTGTTGGATGACATACGAACAACTGAGGAGGAGGTGAAGAAGCTCTTAAGTGACCTTGACACCTCAAAGGCGATGGGACCGGACAACATCTCCCCATGGGTCCTTAGAGAAGGAGCAGAGATGCTGTGTGTGCCTCTAA
>NC_091294.1:30194527-30209527 GCF_038502225.1 Cherax quadricarinatus | reverse complement strand
GTTAAGTATAAGTGGGCAAACCATGTCAGTGATTTCCATGCAGAAGATAACTTCTTAATTTAACTGTCGTCGAAAGGTACTTTCTATTTTATAAACTTTTAGAAAGCATCAGCAGTGATAATTGAAAGATTTGAACGTGATGTGAGGTGCATGAATGACATCTGTGACTCGCTGGAAAATAATATCGCAAAAATGTCTTATAAAAATTTCGGAAGCATTTTGAAGACTAACTTTTGTGTTTCTCTACTTCAGATATTTTTAATTTTCCTTGATACTGTGTCTAGCTTAAGGTGAGGATGTTAATGCTATGGTCAGGAATGTCATTAAAAAAAACTCCTTAGAGTGTAGAGCACTGGAGCCCAGTAATGACAAATACACCATTCATTTATGCAGCATTATTGCTGTAATTGTGAAAATCGTCTAAGTTCTAGAAAATATCTCAGACAACATTAGATACAGGAAGCCTTCAACTGTAACTGGGGAAATCATAATAAATGCAATCGGTAATTGCAAAACTGAGTGGTATTCGTTAGATACCGGGTTAGTGCAAGTCACTGAAAAAATAATTTTGATGCAAATATTTCTTTACCCAACTGGCTAAAAATCAGCCAACTCCATGGCTTTATTAATGACGCGGACATCCACGTGTCTGATGACATGCAAAACAATGATGCAGTTATAAGATTCGTGAAGTAAGATGTTTATGAGTCCGCACCACCTCGTATTTTATATTATACACAAGAGTAGTCGATTTTTCCACTGAGCGGTCTCTTCCGGTATAGGGCCTTCCACTGAGCGGTCTCCTCCGGTTTGGGCCTTCCTCTGGGAGGTCTCTTCCGGTTTAGGCCTTCCACTGAGCGAGGTAACCGGTCTAGGACCAGCAGCTGGAGGGTCACCTTTTCACACCTAGGTGTTACTTCCGGTTTTGACCATGACCTCGCCCTCGAGACTACCTCACCCTTGACCCCCCCCCCCCACCAATACCCCCGCCACGACCCCCCCCTTCGCGACCTCCGCCGTCGCGCCGCCCGCGCGCCCGCGCGCCCGCCCGCGCGCCCCGCCCGCCCGCGCGCCCGCCCGCGCGCCCGCCCGCGCCTTCTGCTGCGCCTTCTGCAGCGTCGTCCGGATCGCCCCCGCGCCTCGAATTTTTTTTTCTTATGATCTCCTTGGATCCAGGTTTTTGGATTCTCCCCTATGGGGTTTCGAATTTTTTTTGAATTTCATTTTCTTATGCTCTCCATCTCCTCGGATCAAATTTTTGAGATTCCCCCTCTCACTTTCACCCCCATCCTCAAAATTTCCCGAAATCAAAGTCTCCATCTCCTCGGATCAAGTTTTTGGATTTCCCCCTATGGGGGTTTCGAAAGTCTCCATCTCCTCAGATCAAATTTTTAAGGTTCCCCCTCCCACTTTCACCCCCCAATCCCAAAAATTTCTCGATAATACAAGTTTTGGATACTCCCCCCTATGGGGTTCTCAATATCAAAGTCTCCACTTCCTCGGATCCCCCTCCCACTTTCACCCCCCAACCCCAAAAAATTTCTCGACAATACCATGACTCCATCTCCTCGGATCAAGTTTTTTGGATTCCTCCCTATGGGGTTTTCGAAATTCTCCATCTCCTTGGATCAAGTTTTTTGGATTCCCCCCTATGGGGTTTTCGAAATTCCTCGGATCAAAGTTTTTGGAATCCCCCCTCTGGGGGTAAGCATTCAAAATAGACTCCTCCTATGGGGGCATGCTTACTACAGGTCTAATGAAGGGTGTTTACTCGGCGGTCAGTGACGTCACGTGTTGACCCAGCACACAGGTTGAATCAGGTCGGTCCTTTTAGTTCATTCAAGATAATAAGGGAACATAGTAGTGACGTCACGCGCACACAGGCTGAATCTTGTCTACCCTTTTAGTTAATAAGGGGACACAGTACATCAGAAAGGCACATTTTTTCGTTAATACTCACAATTTCTTTACAACACAAGTCTAGACATATTTCATCTCAGGTCACTCCCCCCACGAAGTAACCTCCTCCCCACCCTCCCGAACCCTCACACTCCAACCAACACCTCACAATTTTCACTCATAACCCCCAATTTTTCTCGTTTTAACCCTTTTAGTTCATTAAAGTTAATAAGGGGACACATGCATCAGAAAGTCACCACATCGCTTACATCCACTTTCGTTAAATTCACTACTCACAATTTTACATATTACGAAGTTAAATACGCACTTTTACTTTGAACATCTTCAAAACACTCTCATAAATCATTTGAATACTCACAAAAAATACCTTTATACATTTCCAAACAACACTGAAACACTTCCAAAAACACCATTTGAGTACTCCCAAATACACCACTGAATACTAAAACACCACTGAATTCAATCAAAACACCCTTCAACACCTTCAAAACACCTTTGAATACCTTTATACATTTCCAAACAACACTGAAATACTCCAAAAAACATCATTCGAACACCCCCAAATCACCTCTGAATACTCCCAGAACACCTTCATAAGTACTCTTGCACATCATTTGAACACCTTCATAAGTACTCTCATAATCATTTGTACACCTTCAAAAAACACCTTTGAATACTCACATAAACACCCTTGAACACCTTCAAAACACCTTCAAAGCACTCTCATAATCATTTGAACACACTCAAAACACCTTTGAATAACCTCAAAACACCTTTGAACACCTTCAAAACACCCTTGAACACCTTCAAAACACCCTTGAACACCTTCAAAAACAACATTTGAACACACTCAAAACACCTTTGAACATTTCCAAAACACTATTTGAGTACTCCCAAATAAGATTTGACATCTCTAATTTATCTGCACTTACACATTTTCATTAAATTACAACTCATCCCTCAGTCTCCAGACTAGGCATTTTCTCGTTTTTACCCTTTTAGTTCATTAAAGTTATTAAGGGGACACAATACATCAGAAAAAAAAAAAAGTCACAAAAACTAACTCAAACACTTTACTTTGAACGCCCCCAAAAACACTCTCATAATCATTTGTACACCTTCAAAAAACACCTTTGAATACTCACATAAACACCCTTGAACACCTTCAAAACACCTTTGAATAACCTCAAAACACCTTTGAACACCTTCAAAACACCCTTGAACACCCTTGATCACCTTCAAAAAAACAACATTTGAACACACTCAAAACACCTTTGAACACCTTTGAACATTTCCAAACAACACTGAAACACTTCCAAAAACACCATTTGAGTACTCCCAATTACACCACTGAATACTACTAAAACACCGCTGAATTCAATCAAAACACCCTTCAACATCTTCAAAACACCTTTGAACACCTTTGAACATTTCCAAAAACACTATTTGAGTACTCCCAATTACACCACTGATTACTACTAAAACACCGCTGAATTCAATCAAAACACCCTTCAACACCTTCAAAACACCTTTGAACACCTTCAAAACACCTTCAAAAACACCTTTGAACATTTCCAATCAACACTGAAACACTTCCAAAAAAAAAAAACACAATTTGAGTACTCCCAAATAAGATTTGTCATCTCTAATTTATCTGCACTTACACATTTCATTAAATTACAACTCATCCCTCAGTCTCCAGACTAGGCATTTTCTCGTTTTTACCCTTTTAGTTCATTAAAGTTATTAAGGGGACACAATACATCAGAAAAAAAGTCACAAAAACTAACTCAATCACTTTACTTTGAACACCCCCAAAAACACTCTCATAATCATTTGAATACTCACATAAACACCCTTCAACACCTTCAAAACACCTTTGAACACATTCAAAACACTCTCATAATCATTTGAACACACTCAAAACACCTTTGAATAACCTCAAAACACCTTTGAACACCTTCAAAACACCTTTGAACACTTCCAAAAAAAAACACAATTTGAGTACTCCCAATTACACCACTGAATACTACTAAAACACCGCTGAATTCAATCAAAACACCCTTCAACACCTTCAAAACACCTTTGAACACCTTCAAAACACTCTTGAACACTTTTCAAAAACACCTTTGAACATTTCCAATCAACACTGAAACACTTCCAAAAAACACAATTTGAGTACTCCCAATTACACCACTGATTACTACTAAAACACCGCTGAATTCAATCAAAACACCCTTCAACACCTTCAAACACCCTTGAACACACTCAAAACACCCTTCAACACCTTCAAAACACCTTTGAACACCTTCAAAACACCTTTGAACACCTTTGAACATTTCCAAACAACACTGAAACACTTCCAAAAACACCATTTGAGTACTCCCAAATACACCACTGAATACTAAAACACCACTGAATACACTCAAAACACCCTTCAACACCTTCAAAACACCTTTGAACACCTTCAAAACACCTTTGAACACATTCAAAACACTCTCATAATCATTTGAACACACTCAAAACACCTTTGAATAACCTCAAAACACCTTCGAACACCTTCAAAACACCCTTGAACACCCTTGATCACCTTCAAAAAACAACATTTGAACACACTCAAAATACCTTTGAACACCTTTGAACATTTCCAAACAACACTGAAACACTTCCAAAAACACCATTTGAGTACTCCCAAATACACCACTGAATACTAAAACACCACTGAATACACTCAAAACACCACCAAAATCACCATAAACTAAGATCAACACCCACACCCCACAACACCCACAACCCTCAACACCCACAATTTTTTCTCGTTTTATCTAATTTCATCAGAAAGTCACAACAACCACACCCCCCATTTTTTTCTCGTTTTAACCCTTTTAGTTCATTAAAGTTAATAAGGGGCCACACTACATCAGAAAAAGTCACAAAAACAACCCACTTATAACGTCTTTTCGGTATCTCTAGTTCGACAACAACACCCACATCCCACATCACCCACATCCCACATCCCCCACACACACACACACAGACACACACACACACTTCCCTAACCTAGCCTAACCTAACCTAACTTATCCTAACATAACCTAACCTAACCTAACCTAACCTAACCTAACCTAACTTATCCTAACCTAGCCTAACCTAACCTAACCTTACCTAAATTATCCTAACCTAACCTAACCTAGCCTAACCTAACCTAACCTAACTTAACCTAACCTAACCTAACCTAACCGAACCTACCCTAACCTAACCTTACCTAACCTAACCTAGCCTAACCTAACCTAACCTAACTTAACCTAACCCAACCTAACCTAACCTAACCTAGCCTAACCTAACTTAACCTAACCTAACCTAACCTACCCTAACCTAACCTAACCTAACCTATCTTAACCTTACCTAACCTAACCTAGCCGAACCTATCCTAACCTAACCTAAAATATATTGGAACACTTCCAAAATACATTAGAGTACTCCAGAATTACTTTGAACGACTCCATTTTTGGATATTTCCAAATTAGTTTTGAAAACTTTATCGTAAAATCGAACATTATTTTCTTGTCGGTAAAACACACTCAATGGTAGAAATATTTACTCGATTTCCGAATAGAAGCACTGTCCTCGCTCTGAGAGACTCATTGTGGGTCACCCCAACACATGGTGTAATGCGCTTCACACCCAAGGTAGAACATAACACCTGCGTCAACTCAGGACAGACAGGCGCCATGTAATGCGGGTAACATCCAAGGTAGAAAATCATCTCTTTCCAGACCAACTGTCTATCCTAACCTAACCTAACCTAACCTAATTCCTAACCTAACCTAACCTCACCTAACCGAACCTAACCTAACTCCATCAATCACCTCTATCCTAACCTAACCTAACCTAACCTAACCCAACCTAACTCCATCAAACACCTCTATCCTAACCTAACCTAACCTATCCTAACCTAACCTAACTCCATCAAACACCTCGAATACTACCTAACTTAACCTAACCTAACCTTACCTAACCTACCGAACCTAACCTAACCTAACCTAACCCATCCTAACCTGTCCCAACCTAACCTAACCTAACCTATCCTAACCTAACCTAACCTAACCTAACCTAACTTATCCTAAGCTAACCTAACCTAACTTATCCTAACCTGTCCCAACCTAACCTAACCTAACCTATCCTAACCTAACCTAACCTAACCTAACCTAACTTATCCTAAGCTAACCTAACCTAACTTATCCTAACCTAACCTATCCTAACCTAACCTAAACACTGACTAACTTTGAACCAACTCTGAACACCACTGATCTTCTTCAAAAAATGCTCTGCACATCATTTGAACACCTTCAAAAAAACACCATCAAACACCTCCGAATACTCCCAAAAAAACACTACTGATTACTACCAAATCACCACTGAATACTACCAATCACCGTCAAAATCACCAGAAACTAAGTTTAACATCACCATCTAACATCCTTTTTATAGAAATCCCCTCAAATCACTATAACCAAGAACTCCCTCCCCATTTGGCGCATAAAAAAAAAAGCATGAACACAAACCTAATACGCAAACACTTAGTACATGATCACCATCAACTGAAAACATATCTTATACACACACATAATATAAGACAATCACCAACTACAATCACCCATGTTCACTTACCTCAAAATCACTAATATCACAGAAAACAATCATTTTTATAAACATTTCACACACACACACACACAAAAAAAAAATCATATTTGACAATATCTAAGCGCACTCACCTCACTACCACCAACACACGATGTCTCACCTCACAGGACCGACGAGCACACCTCCAGTGACGTCACACTCCCATTGTGTTACTTGGTGGTTGGTAACATCACACCTAACCCCCCTTGTTTCAACCTGTTGTACCCTACATTATCTAAGAACACTATATCCAAGACGATTACCAGATTTTATGATCCCCAACACCAAGATCACAGAAAACACACATTTTTATAATTATTCACACAAAAATCACGATCACCAATTCCATATCATGTTTACCGTCATCTATCAACACTAATCACCAAGATCACCAAAAAAAAAATCTAAGATCATGCATCTCAAAACTACTATGATCACTGAAAACACTTATTTTTTAAACATTCGCACAAAAATAAGACATACACAAAAATACCACAACACTTCCACCAACATCTATAACATAACATGAGCACTATAACATATCACTATCACAAAAAAAATAATACACAAACACCCACATATTATACATTTCAATTGCAAATTTAAGACATGAGACATACACACCAAATCTAAGACATTCACCTCCAACTAAGACATACACATCACCCCTAAAACTTCCTTCCTTATTCATTCCGTATATCTCCTAGAGCTGTTTTAACCCCGACGGATCCACCACGACGTAGGAGCCAGAGTGTAGTATGGTGTTGGAGTGGTGATACTACACTCTGGCTCCTACGTCGTGATGGATCCGTCGGGGTTAAAACAGCTCTAGGAGATATACGGAATGAATAAGGAAGGAAGTTTTAGGGGTGATGTGTATGTCTTAGTTGGAGGTGAATGTCTTAGATTTGGTGTGTATGTCTCATGTCTTAAATTTGCAATTGAAATGTATAATATGTGGGTGTTTGTGTATTATTTTTTTTGTGATAGTGATATGTTATAGTGCTCATGTTATGTTATAGATGTTGGTGGAAGTGTTGTGGTATTTTTGTGTATGTCTTATTTTTGTGCGAATGTTTAAAAAATAAGTGTTTTCAGTGATCATAGTAGTTTTGAGATGCATGATCTTAGATTTTTTTTTTTGGTGATCTTGGTGATTAGTGTTGATAGATGACGGTAAACATGATATGGAATTGGTGATCGTGATTTTTGTGTGAATAATTATAAAAATGTGTGTTTTCTGTGATCTTGGTGTTGGGGATCATAAAATCTGGTAATCGTCTTGGATATAGTGTTCTTAGATAATGTAGGGTACAACAGGTTGAAACAAGGGGGGTTAGGTGTGATGTTACCAACCACCAAGTAACACAATGGGAGTGTGACGTCACTGGAGGTGTGCTCGTCGGTCCTGTGAGGTGAGACATCGTGTGTTGGTGGTAGTGAGGTGAGTGCGCTTAGATATTGTCAAATATGATTTTTTTTTTGTGTGTGTGTGTGTGTGAAATGTTTATAAAAATGATTGTTTTCTGTGATATTAGTGATTTTGAGGTAAGTGAACATGGGTGATTGTAGTTGGTGATTGTCTTATATTATGTGTGTGTATAAGATATGTTTTCAGTTGATGGTGATCATGTACTAAGTGTTTGCGTATTAGGTTTGTGTTCATGCTTTTTTTTTTATGCGCCAAATGGGGAGGGAGTTCTTGGTTATAGTGATTTGAGGGGATTTCTATAAAAAGGATGTTAGATGGTGATGTTAAACTTAGTTTCTGGTGATTTTGACGGTGATTGGTAGTATTCAGTGGTGATTTGGTAGTAATCAGTAGTGTTTTTTTGGGAGTATTCGGAGGTGTTTGATGGTGTTTTTTTTGAAGGTGTTCAAATGATGTGCAGAGCATTTTTTGAAGAAGATCAGTGGTGTTCAGAGTTGGTTCAAAGTTAGTCAGTGTTTAGGTTAGGTTAGGATAGGTTAGGTTAGGATAAGTTAGGTTAGGTTAGCTTAGGATAAGTTAGGTTAGGTTAGGTTAGGTTAGGTTAGGATAGGTTAGGTTAGGTTAGGTTGGGACAGGTTAGGATAAGTTAGGTTAGGTTAGCTTAGGATAAGTTAGGTTAGGTTAGGTTAGGTTAGGTTAGGATAGGTTAGGTTAGGTTAGGTTGGGACAGGTTAGGATAGGTTAGGTTAGGTTAGGTTAGGTTCGGTAGGTTAGGTAAGGTTAAGTTAGGTAGTATTCGAGGTGTTTGATGGAGTTAGGTTAGGTTAGGATAGGTTAGGTTAGGTTAGGATAGAGGTGTTTGATGGAGTTAGGTTGGGTTAGGTTAGGTTAGGTTAGGTTAGGATAGAGGTGATTGATGGAGTTAGGTTAGGTTCGGTTAGGTGAGGTTAGGTTAGGTTAGGAATTAGGTTAGGTTAGGTTAGGTTAGGATAGACAGTTGGTCTGGAAAGAGATGATTTTCTACCTTGGATGTTACCCGCATTACATGGCGCCTGTCTGTCCTGAGTTGACGCAGGTGTTATGTTCTACCTTGGGTGTGAAGCGCATTACACCATGTGTTGGGGTGACCCACAATGAGTCTCTCAGAGCGAGGACAGTGCTTCTATTCGGAAATCGAGTAAATATTTCTACCATTGAGTGTGTTTTACCGACAAGAAAATAATGTTCGATTTTACGATAAAGTTTTCAAAACTAATTTGGAAATATCCAAAAATGGAGTCGTTCAAAGTAATTCTGGAGTACTCTAATGTATTTTGGAAGTGTTCCAATATATTTTAGGTTAGGTTAGGATAGGTTCGGCTAGGTTAGGTTAGGTAAGGTTAAGATAGGTTAGGTTAGGTTAGGTTAGGGTAGGTTAGGTTAGGTTAGGTTAAGTTAGGTTAGGCTAGGTTAGGTTAGGTTAGGTTGGGTTAGGTTAAGTTAGGTTAGGTTAGGTTAGGCTAGGTTAGGTTAGGTAAGGTTAGGTTAGGGTAGGTTCGGTTAGGTTAGGTTAGGTTAGGTTAAGTTAGGTTAGGTTAGGTTAGGCTAGGTTAGGTTAGGTTAGGATAATTTAGGTAAGGTTAGGTTAGGTTAGGCTAGGTTAGGATAAGTTAGGTTAGGTTAGGTTAGGTTAGGTTAGGTTAGGTTATGTTAGGATAAGTTAGGTTAGGTTAGGCTAGGTTAGGGAAGTGTGTGTGTGTGTCTGTGTGTGTGTGTGTGGGGGATGTGGGATGTGGGTGATGTGGGATGTGGGTGTTGTTGTCGAACTAGAGATACCGAAAAGACGTTATAAGTGGGTTGTTTTTGTGACTTTTTCTGATGTAGTGTGGCCCCTTATTAACTTTAATGAACTAAAAGGGTTAAAACGAGAAAAAAATGGGGGGTGTGGGTGTTGTGACTTTCTGATGAAATTAGATAAAACGAGAAAAAATTGTGGGTGTTGAGGGTTGTGGGTGTTGTGGGGTGTGGGTGTTGATCTTAGTTTATGGTGATTTTGGTGGTGTTTTGAGTGTATTCAGTGGTGTTTTAGTATTCAGTGGTGTATTTGGGAGTACTCAAATGGTGTTTTTGGAAGTGTTTCAGTGTTGTTTGGAAATGTTCAAAGGTGTTCAAAGGTGTTTTGAGTGTGTTCAAATGTTGTTTTTTGAAGGTGATCAAGGGTGTTCAAGGGTGTTTTGAAGGTGTTCGAAGGTGTTTTGAGGTTATTCAAAGGTGTTTTGAGTGTGTTCAAATGATTATGAGAGTGTTTTGAATGTGTTCAAAGGTGTTTTGAAGGTGTTCAAAGGTGTTTTGAAGGTGTTGAAGGGTGTTTTGAGTGTATTCAGTGGTGTTTTAGTATTCAGTGGTGTATTTGGGAGTACTCAAATGGTGTTTTTGGAAGTGTTTCAGTGTTGTTTGGAAATGTTCAAAGGTGTTCAAAGGTGTTTTGAAGGTGTTCAAAGGTGTTTTGAAGGTGTTGAAGGGTGTTTTGAGTGTGTTCAAGGGTGTTTGAAGGTGTTGAAGGGTGTTTTGATTGAATTCAGCGGTGTTTTAGTAGTAATCAGTGGTGTAATTGGGAGTACTCAAATTGTGTTTTTTGGAAGTGTTTCAGTGTTGATTGGAAATGTTCAAAGGTGTTTTTGAAAAGTGTTCAAGAGTGTTTTGAAGGTGTTCAAAGGTGTTTTGAAGGTGTTGAAGGGTGTTTTGATTGAATTCAGCGGTGTTTTAGTAGTATTCAGTGGTGTAATTGGGAGTACTCAAATTGTGTTTTTTTTTTGGAAGTGTTCAAAGGTGTTTTGAAGGTGTTCAAAGGTGTTTTGAGGTTATTCAAAGGTGTTTTGAGTGTGTTCAAATGATTATGAGAGTGTTTTGAATGTGTTCAAAGGTGTTTTGAAGGTGTTGAAGGGTGTTTATGTGAGTATTCAAATGATTATGAGAGTGTTTTTGGGGGTGTTCAAAGTAAAGTGATTGAGTTAGTTTTTGTGACTTTTTTTCTGATGTATTGTGTCCCCTTAATAACTTTAATGAACTAAAAGGGTAAAAACGAGAAAATGCCTAGTCTGGAGACTGAGGGATGAGTTGTAATTTAATGAAATGTGTAAGTGCAGATAAATTAGAGATGACAAATCTTATTTGGGAGTACTCAAATTGTGTTTTTTTTTTTTGGAAGTGTTTCAGTGTTGATTGGAAATGTTCAAAGGTGTTTTTGAAGGTGTTTTGAAGGTGTTCAAAGGTGTTTTGAAGGTGTTGAAGGGTGTTTTGATTGAATTCAGCGGTGTTTTAGTAGTAATCAGTGGTGTAATTGGGAGTACTCAAATAGTGTTTTTGGAAATGTTCAAAGGTGTTCAAAGGTGTTTTGAAGATGTTGAAGGGTGTTTTGATTGAATTCAGCGGTGTTTTAGTAGTATTCAGTGGTGTAATTGGGAGTACTCAAATGGTGTTTTTGGAAGTGTTTCAGTGTTGTTTGGAAATGTTCAAAGGTGTTCAAAGGTGTTTTGAGTGTGTTCAAATGTTGTTTTTTTGAAGGTGATCAAGGGTGTTCAAGGGTGTTTTGAAGGTGTTCAAAGGTGTTTTGAGGTTATTCAAAGGTGTTTTGAAGGTGTTCAAGGGTGTTTATGTGAGTATTCAAAGGTGTTTTTTGAAGGTGTACAAATGATTATGAGAGTGTTTTTGGGGGCGTTCAAAGTAAAGTGTTTGAGTTAGTTTTTGTGACTTTTTTTTTTTTCTGATGTATTGTGTCCCCTTAATAACTTTAATGAACTAAAAGGGTAAAAACGAGAAAATGCCTAGTCTGGAGACTGAGGGATGAGTTGTAATTTAATGAAAATGTGTAAGTGCAGATAAATTAGAGATGTCAAATCTTATTTGGGAGTACTCAAATAGTGTTTTGGAAATGTTCAAAGGTGTTTTGAGTGTGTTCAAATGTTGTTTTTGAAGGTGTTCAAGGGTGTTTTGAAGGTGTTCAAGGGTGTTTTGAAGGTGTTCAAAGGTGTTTTGAGGTTATTCAAAGGTGTTTTGAGTGTGTTCAAATGATTATGAGAGTGCTTTGAAGGTGTTTTGAAGGTGTTCAAGGGTGTTTATGTGAGTATTCAAAGGTGTTTTTTGAAGGTGTACAAATGATTATGAGAGTACTTATGAAGGTGTTCAAATGATGTGCAAGAGTACTTATGAAGGTGTTCTGGGAGTATTCAGAGGTGATTTGGGGGTGTTCGAATGATGTTTTTTGGAGTATTTCAGTGTTGTTTGGAAATGTATAAAGGTATTCAAAGGTGTTTTGAAGGTGTTGAAGGGTGTTTTGATTGAATTCAGTGGTGTTTTAGTATTCAGTGGTGTATTTGGGAGTACTCAAATGGTGTTTTTGGAAGTGTTTCAGTGTTGTTTGGAAATGTATAAAGGTATTTTTTGTGAGTATTCAAATGATTTATGAGAGTGTTTTGAAGATGTTCAAAGTAAAAGTGCGTATTTAACTTCGTAATATGTAAAATTGTGAGTAGTGAATTTAACGAAAGTGGATGTAAGCGATGTGGTGACTTTCTGATGCATGTGTCCCCTTATTAACTTTAATGAACTAAAAGGGTTAAAACGAGAAAAATTGGGGGTTATGAGTGAAAATTGTGAGGTGTTGGTTGGAGTGTGAGGGTTCGGGAGGGTGGGGAGGAGGTTACTTCGTGGGGGGAGTGACCTGAGATGAAATATGTCTAGACTTGTGTTGTAAAGAAATTGTGAGTATTAACGAAAAAATGTGCCTTTCTGATGTACTGTGTCCCCTTATTAACTAAAAGGGTAGACAAGATTCAGCCTGTGTGCGCGTGACGTCACTACTATGTTCCCTTATTATCTTGAATGAACTAAAAGGACCGACCTGATTCAACCTGTGTGCTGGGTCAACACGTGACGTCACTGACCGCCGAGTAAACACCCTTCATTAGACCTGTAGTAAGCATGCCCCCATAGGAGGAGTCTATTTTGAATGCTTACCCCCAGAGGGGGGATTCCAAAAACTTTGATCCGAGGAATTTCGAAAACCCCATAGGGGGGAATCCAAAAAACTTGATCCAAGGAGATGGAGAATTTCGAAAACCCCATAGGGAGGAATCCAAAAAACTTGATCCGAGGAGATGGAGTCATGGTATTGTCGAGAAATTTTTTGGGGTTGGGGGGTGAAAGTGGGAGGGGGATCCGAGGAAGTGGAGACTTTGATATTGAGAACCCCATAGGGGGGAGTATCCAAAACTTGTATTATCGAGAAATTTTTGGGATTGGGGGGTGAAAGTGGGAGGGGGAACCTTAAAAATTTGATCTGAGGAGATGGAGACTTTCGAAACCCCCATAGGGGGAAATCCAAAAACTTGATCCGAGGAGATGGAGACTTTGATTTCGGGAAATTTTGAGGATGGGGGTGAAAGTGAGAGGGGGAATCTCAAAAATTTGATCCGAGGAGATGGAGAGCATAAGAAAATGAAATTCAAAAAAAATTCGAAACCCCATAGGGGAGAATCCAAAAACCTGGATCCAAGGAGATCATAAGAAAAAAAAATTCGAGGCGCGGGGGCGATCCGGACGACGCTGCAGAAGGCGCAGCAGAAGGCGCGGGCGGGCGCGCGGGCGGGCGCGCGGGCGGGCGCGCGGGCGGGCGGGGCGCGCGGGCGGGCGCGCGGGCGCGCGGGCGGCGCGACGGCGGAGGTCGCGAAGGGGGGGTCGTGGCGGGGGTATTGGTTGGGGGGGGGGGTCAAGGGTGAGGTAGTCTCGAGGGCGAGGTCATGGTCAAAACCGGAAGTAACACCTAGGTGTGAAAAGGTGACCCTCCAGCTGCTGGTCCTAGACCGGTTACCTCGCTCAGTGGAAGGCCTAAACCGGAAGAGACCTCCCAGAGGAAGGCCCAAACCGGAGGAGACCGCTCAGTGGAAGGCCCTATACCGGAAGAGACCGCTCAGTGGAAAAATCGACTACTCACAAGGACCCTCAAATTCCGAAATGCTAAAAACCCTTAGCGATAATAGGTGTTAATTCTATGAAGGTTCTCACACAAAAGCGAATCCTTGTCGAGGGATCAATATCCAGTAATTTTTACTTTATCATTGTGTTGACACAAAACCATCTACACAAGTGTAATAAAGTTGGTAGAATTACCCATAATATGTAAAGTAAAAGGACACAAGTGCAACTAATGTGACATTTTATTGTGGCAACGTTTCGCTCTCCAGGAGCTTTGTCAAGCCGTTACAAACAGTACATGGACACAGAGGGTATATATAGGCTCAGAGTGAGGTGCAATACTAGTGATAGCAGTAATAGTAGTGATATAAGTTGTAGTAGTAGTAGTAGTACATGGAACACCTAGAGTCCGAACACCTCGCCAACATCATCCCTTCAAGCGTCACTTGGTTACGTTACGTGGACGACGTCCTCGTAATAACTCCCAAACGTTTTGATGTACGGAATCTTCAGGCATGACTCAACCGGCGATCCAGTTTACACTAGAAGAAGAGTCCAATGACAAGCTACCTTTCCTCGACGTCCTCATTCACAAAGTAGACAACAACTTAAGATTTCAAGTTTATCGGAAACCTACAAATAAAAATAATCTCACACACTTCTATTCCAGTCAAGATACCAAGACCAAAAGAGGCATCATCATCGGATTTTTCCTAAGAGCATAATACCGAATTTGTAGTCCTGAGTTTCTTGACGAGGAATATACATACATTCACTAAACCTTCACTGATTTACATTTTCCTTCCTTTTTCATCAAAGATTGCAAGAAAAGAGCTCTTCAGATCATTAATTCTCCACGCACCAACACCACTCGTAACAAAGTTATAATTCTTCCCAACAGCCAGGTTGCACTGAATGTTTCTAAAGCACTTTCACAAGCTAACACCAGAGTCGCCATCGCTTCCAGCACTTCAGTAAAAGATCTAACGAGAAGAAAATCCAATCACCACGAA
>NC_091294.1:30174527-30189527 GCF_038502225.1 Cherax quadricarinatus | reverse complement strand
AGATCATTCCTTTCTAGGTGTTCCACCACTCTTCTCCTGATAATCTTCTCCATGATTTTGCATACTATACATGTCAGTGACACTGGTCTGTAGTTTAATGCTTCATGTCTTTCTCCTTTTTTAAAGATTGGGACTACATTTGCTGTCTTCCATGCCTCAGGCAATCTCCCTGTTTCGATAGATGTATTGAATATTGTTGTTAGGGGTACACATAGCGCCTCTGCTCCCTGTCTCAATACCCATGGGGAGATGTTATCTGGCCCCATTGCCTTTGAGGTATCTAGCTCACTCAGAAGCCTCTTCACTTCTTCCTCGGTTGTGTGCACTGTGTCCAGCACTTGGTGGTGTGCCCCACCTCTCCGTCTTTCTGGAGTCCCTTCTGTCTCCTCTGTGAACACTTCTTTGAATCTCTTGTTGAGTTCTTCACATACTTCACGGTCATTTCTTGTTGTCTCTCCTCCTTCCTTCCTTAGCCTGATTACCTGGTCCTTGACTGTTGTTTTCCTCCTGATGTGGCTGTACAACAGTTTCGGGTCAGATTTGGCTTTCGCTGCTATGTCATTTTCATATTGTCTTTGGGCCTCCCTTCTTATCTGTGCATATTCGTTTCTGGCTCTACGACTGTTCTCCTTATTCTCCTGGGTCCTTTGCCTTCTATATTTCTTCCATTCCCTAGCACACTTGGTTTTTGCCTCCCTGCACCTTTGGGTAAACCATGGGCTCATCCTGGCTTTTTCATTAATCCTGTTACCCTTGGGTACAAACCTCTCCTCAGCCTCCTTGCATTTTGTTGCTACATATTCCATCATCTCATTAACTGGCTTCCCTGTCAGTTCTCTGTCCCACTGAACCCCGTTCAGGTAGTTCCTCATTCCTGTGTAGTCCCCTTTCTTGTAGTTTGGCTTCATTCGTCCTGGCCTTCCTGCTTCTCCCTCCACTTGTAGCTCTACTGTGTATTCGAAGCTTAAAACCACATGGTCACTGGCCCCAAGGGGTCTTTCATATGTGATGTCCTCGATATCTGCACTACTCAAGGTGAATACTAAGTCCAGCCTTGCTGGTTCATCCTCTCCTCTCTCTCTTGTAGTGTCCCTTACGTGTTGGCACATGAAGTTTTCCAGTACCACCTCCATCATCTTAGCCCTCCATGTATCTTGGCCCCCATGTGTGTGTGTATGTGTGTGTGTGTGTATGTGTGTGTATGTGTGAGTGTGTGTGTGTGTGTGTGTGTGTGTGTGTGTGAGTGTGTGTGTTTGAGTGTGTGTGTGTGTGAGTGTGTGTGTGTGTGTGTGTGTGTGTGTGTGTGTGTGTGTGAGAGTGTGTGTGTGTGTGTGTGTGTGTGTGTGAGTGTGTGTGTGTGTGTGTGTGTGAGAGTGTGTGTGTGTGTGTGTGTGTGTGTGTGAGTGTGTGTGTGTGTGTGTGTGTGTGTGAGTGTGTGTGTGTGAGAGTGTGTGTGTGTGTGTGTGTGTGTGTGTGAGTGTGTGTGTGTGTGTGTGTGTGTGTGTGTGTGTGTGTGTGAGTGTGTGTGTGTGTGTGTGTGTGTGTGTGTGTGTGTGTGTGTGTGTGTGTGTGTGTGTGTGTGTGTGTGAGTGTGTGTGTGTGTGTGTGTGTGTGTGTGTGTGTGTGTGTGTGTGTGAGAGTGTGTGTGTGTGTGTGTGTGTGTGTGTGTGTGTGTGTGTGTGTGTGTGAGTGTGTGTGTGTTTGTGTGTGTGTGTGTGTGTGTGTGTGTGAGTGCTATAGACCTGTCCTTTGGCCTCCGATTACGAGAATTTCCAGAGTCCATGAATATTTTAGTCTGTCCCTGTGTGAGGTGGGAGGACACAATATATCGCCTCAACATTTCCCGTGGCGATCAGCGGACGAAGGATCGAGTTTCCACCAGTCCTCACACTATATGGCCTGCACGGGCTTAACCCATCAGAAAAAAGTTCTTCCTACCCACACAATTTCCACAGCAACGTGGTACATAAGCTCAAACTTACGTTCCTCTCAGAAATGATAAAAGATCCACTAAAATGATAAAACTGTCCAATAGAGACAGGCTTGATTCTCCATGTTATATTGGTACCATGGTACCCTGCGGCGCACCACTCTGTACCACACAGTACCCAGGTTCACAGTGGTATAAAACCTTATAACACTGCTAACTATGGTATAATAGAAAATATAATAGTAAATTAGAGGAGGATTTAAAAGTATTCTTTAATATGCAATATAATTGTACATTATGGACTAATACGCTAGACCGCACTCAGGTATAGGATATTATTTCATGGTATAGTATTTGAATATACTGAGGTATACTATGACTTGGGTATGACTAAGGTATACTATGACCTGGAATATACCTGGAGACAGTTTCAGAGGTCAATGGAACAGAGACTCTGTCCCAGACCAACCCTCCCAGGGGGATTCCTTGATCAATCAAGCCGCTGGTGCTAGCAGCGCGCACTCTAACGTATGCACCACAACCCAGCTGGTCAAGAACTGACGAGGAACCCATCAAGTTCCCTAGTAGAAGAAGGGAGAGTGTTGAAGAGTCTTGGTCCCTTTAAACTTATTGAGTTATCTTGTAGGTTACTCGTTGCACCGTTGCTTTTCTGTGTGGGTTTTAGCACCTCGGAGTTAGTGCAGACAAGAGTTATTTTTAGGATTTGACGTGCTGTTGGCGTGATTTCGGTGTGCACATTAGAGACCATGACATACCATGATATACAACAATGTACAATGATATGCCATAATATATTGTAATGTAACAGAGAATACCGTGATACATGAAAGTATATTAAGGTATACCAAAGCATTCCATGATAAGTCACAATGTACCATGATATATCACAATATACCGTTATATACTGCAATATATCGTTATTTACCACATTATACCATAATATACCGCATTAGTCTGCGAGATACGACTGTATACTATAATATACCACAGTATACTGTGATATCCCAAAAAATACAGTGATATACCTAAGTATACACTAAGGTATAAGTGGGTACGGTGGTATACCACAATATGCTGAGGCATAATACAGTATACTGAGTTACATCACAGTATAATGGAAAGTACCTCAATAAATTAAGTCATATCATAGTATACAGAGGTGTACCACAAAAAACTGAGATATATCACAGTGCGAGTATACTGTGGTATACCTAGGTCTACTGAGGCATATCCCAGCATACTTAGGCGTATCACAGCGTACTGAATTATATCAAAGTATACTGGGGCATACCTCAGGATACCGAGGTATATCACATCATACTGAGGTAGAACACAGTTTATCAGGATTATACCAAAATATATTGAGGTATACTAGAGTATACTGTGGTATACCTCTGCATATTGAGGTATACCACAGTACAGCGAGGAATACACAATATACCGTGGTATACCTCAGTATGTTGAGGTACACCACAGTAAATTGAGGTATATTATGGTATGGTGAGGTATACTACAGCATACTGAGGTATTCCTCACTATAGTGAGGTATACCACAGTATACTGAAGCATATCACAGTATACTATGGCATACTTTAGTATACTGAGGTATACCTCAGTATATTGTCGTATACCAAAGTATGTTGAGGCATACTACAGTATGTTAAGGTATGCCAAAATATACAGTGTTACACCTGAGTATAGTGAGGAATACCACAGTGTACTGAAGTATACCACAGTTTATTGAGGTATACCAGAGTTAACGGGGTATACCACAGTATATTGAGGTATACCACAGAATATCGGGGAATACCAGAGTATATTTAGGTATACCCTAATATAAAACAATAAAACAATATATCGGGGTATACCACAATACACTGAGGGGTATAACACTGCATAGTGAACTATACCACAGAATATCGGAGTATACCACACTATACTGAAGTATACCAGAGTACATTATTGTATAACACAGTATAGTGAGGTATGCCACAGTACACTGAAGTATAACACAGTATATTGAGGAATACTCTAATATACCGTAGTATATTGAGGTATTACACAGTATATCGGAATATACCACAGTATAGTGAAGTATAACACAGTACACTGAGGTATAACACAGTAAATTGAGGTATACAACAGTATAGTGAGGTATACCACAGAACACTGAGGTATACTATAGTATACTTGAGTATAGCACAGTATGCTGAGGTATACCACAGTACACTGAGGTATACCACAATATATTGAGGTATACCACAGTACACTGAGATATACCACAGTATAACGAGGTATACCACAGTACACTAAGGGATACTACAGTACACTAAGGTATACCAAAGTATACTGATGTATAGCACAGTATACTGAGGTATATCACAGTATACTGAAGTATACCACAGTATTCCGAGGTATATCACAGTACACTGAGGTATAATACATTACAGTGAGGTATGCCACCGTACATTGAAGTACAACACAGTATACTGAGGTATACCACAGTATTCAAAGATATACCACAGTACGCTGTGGTATAACACAGTATAGTGAGGTATACCACAGTATATTGAGGTATAACACAATATTCCGAGGTATACCACAGTACACTGAGGAATACCACAGTATAGTGAGGTATACAACAGTACACTTAGGTATAAAATAATATACTGAAGTATGCCACAGTACACTGAGGTATACCACAGTACACTGAGGTTTACCACAGTAAACTGAGGTATAACGCAGTATAGTGACGTATACCAAAGTACACCGAGGTATAACACAGTATTCTGAGGTATACCACAGTACGGTGAGGTATAACACAGTATAGTGAGGTATGCCGCAGTACGCTGAGGTGTAACACAGCATAGTGATGCACTCCATAGTACACTGAGGTATACCACAGTACACTGAGGTATACCACAGTACACTGAGGTACGCCACAGTACACTGAGGTTTACCACAGTAAACTGAGATATAACACAGTATAGTGAGGTATGCCACAGTACGCTGAGGTGTAACACAGTATACTGAGGTATGCCAGAGTACGCTGAGGTGTAACACAGTATACTGAGGTATGCCACAGTACGCTGAGGTGTAACACAGTATACTGAGGTATGCCACAGTACGATGAGGTGTAACACAGCATAGCGATGCATACCATAGTACACTGAGGTATAACACAGTACACTGAGGTATACCACAGTACGGTGAGGTATAACACAGTATAGTGAAGTATGCCGCAGTACGCTGAGGTGTAACACAGCATAGTGATGCACACCATAGTACACTGAGGTATACCACAGTACACTGAGGTATACCACAGTACACTGAGGTACGCCACAGTACACTGAGGTTTACCACAGTAAACTGAGATATAACACAGTATAGTGAGGTATGCCACAGTACGCTGAGGTGTAACACACTATACTGAGGTATGCCACAGTACACTGAGGTACGCCACAGTACACTGAGGTTTACCACAGTAAACTGAGATATAACACAGTATAGTGAGGTATGCCACAGTACACTGAGGTATACCACAGTACACTGAGGTACGCCACAGTACACTGAGGTTTACCACAGTAAACTGAGATATAACACAGCATAGTGAGGTATGCCACAGTACGCTGAGGTGTAACACACTATACTGAGGTATGCCACAGTACGCTGAGCTGTAATACAGCATAGCGATGCATACCATAGTACACTGAGGCAAAACACAGTACACTGAGGTATACCACAGTACACTCAGGTATAACACAGTACACTCAGGTATAACACAGTACACTGAAGTATACTACAGTATACTTCAGTATAGCAAGAGGCTGCTTCAGGTCAGCACAAGTTACGGCCGCTGCTCTTCCAGGTCGTTGAGAAAATTGTCAAAGTTTGGACAAGCTGAAGAGCTGCTGCTTGAAGGCTAGTTATTATAGTGCCATGGTAATTGTGGTGCCATGGTGATTGTGGTGCCATGGTAGTTGTTTTGGTTCCATGGTAGTTGTTATGGTTCCATGGTAGTTATTATGGTGTCATGATAGTTATTATGGGGCCATGGTAGTTATTATGCTGCCATGGTAGTTATTATGTGCTATGTCTGTTATTATGGTGCCATGGTAGTTATTATGCTGCCATGGTAGTTATTATGTGCTATGTCTGTTATTATGGTGCCATGGTAGTTATTATGCTGCCATGGTAGTTATTATGCTGCCATGGATGTTATTATGCTGCCATTTTAGTTATTATGGGGCCATGGTAGTTATTATGGTGCCATTGTAGTTATTATGTGCCATAGCTTCTATTATGGTGCCATGGTAGCTATTATGGTGTCATGATAGTTTTTATGGTGCCATGGAAGTTATTATGGTGTCATGGTAGTTATTGTTGTGCCATGGTAGTTGTTATGGTGCAATGGAAGTTATTATATATCCATGGTAGTTATTATGTATCCATGGTACTTGTGCAATCATAATAGCTGTTATGGTGCCATGGTAATTGTGGCGCCATGACAGTTATTATGGAGCCATGGTAGTTATTATGGTGCCGTTGTGGTTATTATGGTGCCATGGTAGTTATTACGGTGCCATAGTAGTTATGGTGCCATGGTAATTGTGGTGCCATGGCAGTTATTATGGTGCCATAGTAGTTATTATGGTGCATTGATAATTATGGTGCCATGGCAGTTATTAGGGTGCCATATTAGTTGTTATTGTGCCATGCTAGTTATTATAGTGCCATGGTAACTGTTATGGTTTTAGGGTAGTTATTATGGTTTTATAGTAGTTATTATGATGCCACAGTAATTATGGTGCCATGATAGTTAATTTGGCGCCATGGTAGTTATTATAGTGCCATAGCACTTATTATGGTGCCATAGTAATTATGGTGCAATGGTAATTATAATCCCATGATAGTTATTAGGGTGCCATGGTAGTTATTATGCTACCATGGTGGTTATTATGGTACAATGGTATATAGTACCATGGTTGTCATAATGCAAAGATAAATATGGTGCCATTGTAGTTATTATGGTGTCATGGTAGTTATTACGCTACCGTGGTAGTTATTATGGTAGCATGGTAGTTTGTACCATGGTTGTCATAATGCAAAGATAAATACGGTGCTATGGTACTTGTGAGACCATGATAGTTATGGTGTCTTGTTAGCTGTAAAGCGTGGTGGTTATGCCAGGATGGTAGTTATGATGCCCTGATAGTTATGGCGCCGTGGTAATTATGGTGTCGTGGCAATTATGGTGCCGTGGTAGTTATGGTGCCGTGGTAGTTATGGTGCCGTGGTAGTTATGGTGCCGTGGTAGTTATGGTGCCGTGGTAATTATGGTGCCGTGGTAGTTATAGCCATAGTAGTTACATATGGTGCCATGACAGTTACAGAACATCAACAGTCATGGGGCCATAGTGATGGTTCGCTTATTAGCAGAGGCCCGTTATGGCGGCAGCAGCAGGGAAGGTGATCCTAATTCCTTGGATTAAGAGCCCCTTGTAACCATCATCGGGGCTGCCCCTACCTCCTCCCCTACCTCTCCTTGACAGGTAGTACGATTAACGCGAAGATACGTAGTTCTGAGACTGGTGTTATTTTAGAAGTATCTATTTCCACCTCGAGACAGAGATTCGAGCCTGAACTTTAAACCCAGTATTTTCATGGCGATGGAGTTGAGCGGAAAATACAACATTGCGGGGCCGTACTGTTGCGCGCGGCTCTCTGATGGGAAGAAAATCTTGGAGTACACTGGATAGACATCACATCTGTAGTCTGTAATTTCAGTCAGCGTTGTAATAGATCAGTGTCAATAATTCGTTATTTTTTTTTTAAACAAAACTGGATACAACAGCAGTGCTGCTGCTTCCCTGTTCTATATTAATATTTTTTTTTACTCAGTGGGAGAGAAAGTTACGAATCACGAATTCGTAATAACACGAGTGGCTTACACACTGACCTGGAGTTATACGATTCACTTGCTATGGGTTTAAACTCCATCCGTTCCCTGATTGCAGAAAAATTGTTTCACCTTCATTTTCCATCACGCAGGATGGAGAGTCACTCATTGGGCTGAAATCTGTCAGCCTGAGCTGGAGAAGACTTCAGTTAGGCAATGAGGACATTCCAGCTACGGCAGCTTCAAACGTTTCCTTCCAGCATACCTGGAATTACTAGCTCTTGAGAATATGCTGTCTCTCAGGTTACTCCTCAGGGGAGGTTCCTTGACGCTGGTGAGGGGCTCTAGATTTAGGAAATTGGATCTGTGCTCCTTTTCCCTGAACTGAGCCTGAATGCCTTCCATCCCCTTCCCCCACAGGTGCTGTATAATCCCTACGGGTTTAGCGATGTCCTATGATAATAATATTAATAATAATCAGGATAATCTATCCCATACAGAAGAAATTGAGGAATGGCAAGTAGTATTTCCGGGAAGGTAAGAGGAGTTGTACAATTCTGTGGCCGGTGAGAGCATAACGTAGGACAGAGATTTTTACTGCTAAGTAAGCAAGTTCGTAAGTTTCTTTAGGCACGGGTATTTACCTAAATAAACTGTACTTTACTATGTTGTGTTCACTCTTTTCCCGTTATTCCACGTTTCACTAAGTGTAAAATGATCTTACCAGTATGTAGGTACGACACTACGCTAAAAAAAACTCTCACTAATCAAATTCTGTGCCTAAGAGTTTGCGTCTAACCGAGCACTGTATTGAACCTAACCCCTAAAGCAATCTTTATCCAAACTTCTTCCTCCGGGAAATGTTGAACGGATACTGAGAGCCAGATCAGGTAGTTCCTCTCTGGAAGACGTCCGAAACTCTTGTTCTAGGTTCCGTGAGCTCTAGCCATCGACACTTCACTGTCATGAGGGACTTCCTAGTTGATCACTTGGTCACTGGATCACTCTAGTCTGCTCACGATCACTGCATCTTGCCGCTGTCTACTTGGTATTTTCTAAGGTCCCGGAGGCATGAACTAAGAGCGTGTCAGAGAATCGGTATTAGTTTCGGTATCATTGGGTATCAGCTAATTTTGATGGTCTGGGTATCGATATCGGCCTAAAACTGAGTATCGGCAAGGTTCCCCATGAAATTCTCTAAACCTCTCGGCCACAGATGCCTCAGAAGCTGGGCAGCCTGGTTCACAAGCCATGTTTCTTCCCAGCCCGAGCACGTCAGTGAACCTCAAGCATGGTTTCAAGCTATTTCCAGTTCTAATGCTTCATTTATGTTGTTTTAATCTTAGTTCGAGACTTTTGCCAGTTTGACCGTAATAAACTTTATCGCAAATTTTACAAGGAATCTTATAGACACATCCGTCAGCATTTTGGGGGGAATTCTTTATCAAAAGTTTTTTTTACTGTATCAAGATTTTTAAATACAACTTTGATATTAAAAGTCTTAAGAAGAGAAGACATAGCAACCAAGTTTTCATGGTAAGGGAGAACCAACATATTTTTAATTGAATAAGGCTGGTTGGTTCTCCCTTACCATAAAAACTTGGTTGATATGCCTTCTCTTCTTAAGACTTTTAATATCAAAGTTGTATTTAAAAATCTTGATACAGTAAAAAAAACTTTTGATAAAGAATTCCCCCCAAAATGTTGATGGATGTGTCTATAAGATTCCTTGTAAAATTTGCGATAAAGTTTATTACGGTCAAACTGGTAAAAATCTCGAACTAAGATTAAAACAACATAAATATAGCATTAGAACTGGACAAAATTCCAATGCTCTATTTATTCATGTGAGAGATTTTAACCATCCAATTGATTTTCAAAAAGTTGAGAAAGTAGTATCAAGCAAGTCCATGGTCGACAGGAATATAATTGAATCTTGTTTCATAAAAAGCAGTTCTGACAATAATATGAATATTTCCTATGGTTTATATAAATTAGATCCATTTATAATTAATAGAATTTGGGAAGAATTTAATAATACATTGGACAAATAATAAATTTTAAAATTCTTAATTCTTGGATAGAATAGTTTGTTTGTGGGTTGTGTGAAGGACCTGTCTAGTTGGGCCAGCGGGCCTGCTGCAGTGTTCTCTTTCTTATGAGTCGCGCATCAGGTGTTGCTTTGTTGTGGGATGGGATAGTGAGGTGTAGTCTAGACCCTTTACATGCCTTCCTTTGATGCATTACTTTCATTGTTCCTTGATAATGTGAGTAGTCACGAAAGCGCTTGGAATTTCTCTATTCTTTCACAGTGGTTGTTTTCCATATTCTTAAATCACCTGTTTACTGTGATCTTATTGCATATATATATATATATATATATATATATATATATATATATATATATATATATATATATATATATATATATATATATTATTATTATTATTATCACACTGGCCGATTCCCACCAAGGCAGGGTGGCCCGAAAAAGAAAAACTTTCACCATCATTCACTCCATCACTGTCTTGCCAGAAGGGTGCTTTACACTACAGTTTTTAAACTGCAACATTAACACCCCTCCTTCAGAGTGCAGGTACTGTACTTCCCATCTCCAGGACTCAAGTCCGGCCTGCCGGTTTCCCTGAACCCCTTCATAAATGTTACTTTGCTCACACTCCAACAGCACGTCAAGTATTAAAAACCATTTGTCTCCATTCACTCCTATCAAACACGCTCATGCATACCTGCTGGAAGTCCAAGCCCCTCGCACACAAAACCTCCTTTACCCCCTCTCTCCAACCTTTCCTAGGCCGACCCCTACCCCGCCTTCCTTCCACTACAGACTGATACACTCTTGAAGTCATTCTGTTTCGCTCCATTCTCTCTACATGTCCGAACCACCTCAACAACCCTTCCTCAGCCCTCTGGACAACAGTTTTGGTAATCCCGCACCTCCTCCTAACTTCCAAACTACGAATTCTCTGCATTATATTCACACCACACATTGCCCTCAGACATGACATCTCCACTGCCTCCAGCCTTCTCCTCGCTGCAACATTCATCACCCATGCTTCACACCCATATAAGAGCGTTGGTAAAACTATACTCTCATACATTCCCCTCTTTGCCTCCAAGGACAAAGTTCTTTGTCTCCACAGACTCCTAAGTGCACCACTCACTCTTTTTCCCTCATCAATTCTATGATTCACCTCATCTTTCATAGACCCATCCGCTGACACGTCCACTCCCAAATATCTGAATACATTCACCTCCTCCATACTCTCTCCCTCCAATCTGATATTCAATCTTTCATCACCTAATCTTTTTGTTATCCTCATAACCTTACTCTTTCCTGTATTCACCTTTAATTTTCTTCTTTTGCACACCCTACCAAATTCATCCACCAATCTCTGCAACTTCTCTTCAGAATCTCCCAAGAGCACAGTGTCATCAGCAAAGAGCAGCTGTGACAACTCCCACTTTGTGTGTGATTCTTTATCTTTTAACTCCACGCCTCTTGTCAAGACCCTCGCATTTACTTCTCTTACAACCCCATCTATAAATATATTAAACAACCACGGTGACATCACACATCCTCTCTCTCTCTCTCTCTCTCTCTCTCTATATATATATATATATATATATATATATATATATATATATATATATATATTATATATATATATATATATATTTATATATTCAAACAGCTCCGGGGAGAACCTTGAGTTTTCCCTGAGGTACGTTTATTGTCTTCTCTGAGGATGAGGGTCCCCAGTCCAGCTATAGAGGTGGTATTTCCCAATATATATTTAATATATATATATATATATATATATATATATATATATATATATATATATATATATATATATGTATATATATATATATATATATATATATATATATATATATATATATATATATATATATATATATATATATATATATATATATATATATATGTAGAGAGAGAAAGCGAGAAAATCTGCTTGCACCTCTGCAGTCGTTTGGTGGTAATTTTATCCTAAATTACTTTTATTGTTATAATAATAATAATAATAATAATAATAATAATAATAATAATAATAATAATAATAATAATAATAATTATTATTATTATTATTATTATTATTATTATTATTATTATTATTATTATTATTATTAATGATTCAATAAGACTGGTGCTAATCATGGGTACGTTCATTTGTGAAGAAGTTGTATAATGCGGAAACTTTTTCAGTTGAACACCGAGGTTTACTGCTGGAATGGGTTACAGGGAAGGTTTAGTGACGCCTTCCAGTAACACCTGTAGCAGCATCTTCCTGCAACACCTGCAGCGATACCTTACTGCTGCTGGTAATCAAATTACGTAACCACTTACCTCAGCTCTCCAACTTAGGAAAAAGTCATTTGGCATCGTTGGTGGAAAGTTTCTGAACTCTCCCCGGAGTTGTGTCTCTTGTTGCCTGATCAGTTTGGTAGGCGGTGTTGTCTGTGGTGTTTGTGGGTGAGACTGGTGTGTGGTACTGGTGGTGCTGAGGAATGCTGGTGTATGAGCGATGTTGGTGACTGGTGAGGATGGTGTTAATGGGAGCTTTTGATGCTAGTGGTTGATGGAGTTTGTTGTGGCAGTGATTTCATGTACACGATTACTGACAGGATGACAAATGAGACCAAAAATATCATATATGTGACATTAGGAAATGTATAGACTTCGGAAAGTAGTCGACAGAATGCCCACACACCAGCATCTGGTCTCGAGTCCTCGAGCTCGGTATTAATAAGGAAATGCAAAATACCATTAGCACATGCACTCAATTTTCATTGGAGGAAGTACTTGGATTCAGGTGAAATACTCTTGTCCCCAAAAAGTACGAACATGGCTTTTCTTCATAAAAGAGGCAGCAGAGCAATCACGAAACCTTACGGATCAGTATCATTAACGTCACACATTATACAAATCTTTGAATAGTTGCTGAGACAATAGCTTACTGATTTTTGTGGAGAAACATACGCTACACAACCCAAGTAAGCGCAGCTTAAGAGTAGAAAGATCATGTCTGTCATGACTATTAGATCAATATGGCAAAATCTTTGAAAAATAATTAAGAAAAACAAAAACTTTTACGAGTACCTCAGAATACTTGGAATGTGCTTTCTCGAATGCAGAAAAGAGAGATACCTGATAATATTTACATGGAAAATACTTGACGATGAGATACCTGTCTAACATACTGCCGAAGCAACATAGGTATATTAAATCCAGTAAAGAATGGCGGAGTTATAATCACAGTTAGAGAACAGTGTCAGCATTTGTGGTTTAGGAATCGTTCAACATTCACTGGTGGACAGAAAGGCCCTTAAGTCCCTAGCAGCAAGAGCTTAGTTTATCAGGCAGTGAACAAAGATGTCTGTTCTATAGATTAGCTTCGTGAGTAAAGCTCACGGATTTAGTCACTAGAAAAACTTACGAAACTAGTCACTAGAAGAACTCACGGACCTATTCACTAGAAGAACTCACGGACCTAGTTACTATTATGCCACAGCTCTAGGCTCAAGAAAACGTAATCATGCTCACAGGAATCAACAGTACGGGGGATGGAAATGAATGCGTTCCTCCTAGTCATCTTCCTTTTAAGAGGAATGAAAGAGCAATGAAGGACTCTCCCTTTTCATTAGGTAAACATAGTGAGATATCGAGATTTAAAAGTCACAAGAACAGAACGAAAAACAAACAATTGTAACAGTAATGGTCTTCAGCATAACACGACAGAGGCTGTTTCTGGCCCCTCCCTCAGTGTAAGCTAAGCGGCGCCCCAACTGTAGGCTCAGTGGCGCCCTCACTGTAGGCTCAGCGGCGCCAGGAAAACGAGTCGCCATGTTACAAAAGACTCGTGTAAGGTTATTTTCTCCATAACGAATGCAAAATGGCTTCAATGACTCGCACAGAAAAATTAAGAGGAGCAACTTAAGAAACACAGGTTAAAAATCCTAACAGTGAGGAGGGACAGAGGTTATATGATCGTGATACAAAATATTCATAGGATTTGTAGAGACCTCAGAGTAAAGGACGCCATGATTATTGTATATATTGTTTTTTCATAAATCTAGATATATATCTATGTACATAACTTATATTATAAGTTATGTACATAGGTAGGATGTAATGTGCAAATTAATAAGGACAGGAGTAAGTTTTGTGATTATTTCATAATATGGCTTAGTCACCAGCTTAATTAATGTAATTTGGGTTTATTTTCTTTCCAGAAGAGCTTCCTACCGTCTTTTGGTATCCATCCAGCCGTGGTGTTACCCTGTGTCTCTTGTTAGCACTACAACATATGTTGTTCTGTAAGGTTATTCCTGCAAGCATGCACCGTGAGTGAATATGGTTTCGCCAAATTCTCACCTTCAGCTCATGATTACTGCTGAAATTCATGATGGATGTTACATCTAGGAAGCATGTAAGAATTGTAGCTCTTAGAAAACATGCTGATTTGAGCCTAGTAAAGTCAGCTGTTGGTCGGAGTGTGAAGACAACTGACGACACTGGTGATTGTGGATCGCTGCATCGAGGAAAATGTGGTAGAAAATGCAAGACAACCTCGCAATGACAAGGTTATCATAAGAAATAATGTGAAGGATTCCAAGAAATCCAACAAAGATTTACAGAGAGATGTCACATCAACTGCCAAAAATGTTGGTTCTTCAACTGTTCGACGAAGGATCTTTGAAATTGGCAGAACTGTCAGAAGGCTAGTAAAGAAACAATTATTGACTGATGCAGTGAAGAAAAAATGGCTGCGATGGGCACTCGATCACAGGGGATGGATGACAGATAAATGGAGAAAAGTTATATTTTCAGATGAGGTGCATTTTAAAGTACATGGGTACAGATCAGTGGTAGTGAGACGGAGCAAAAACGCACCTCTTCGGAATAGATACATTCAACAAGCGCCAAAACAACCACCTAAGATGTTTTGGAGAAGTTTTACTGCTAGAGGCTCTGGACGACTTGCTGTTGTTTAGGGAACG
The DNA here is from genome assembly GCF_038502225.1 of Cherax quadricarinatus. Classification (NCBI taxonomy): domain Eukaryota; kingdom Metazoa; phylum Arthropoda; class Malacostraca; order Decapoda; family Parastacidae; genus Cherax; species Cherax quadricarinatus. The sequence continues at coordinate 30,174,636 of NC_091294.1, read as the reverse complement.
AAGAACAATGGTAAAAACAAGGCAATCCTGGAAACTCATTTGCTTATCATTGTGGATAGAGGTTTTCCTGATGGAGAAGGCATTTTCCAGCAAGATCTTGCTCAAGGCA
>NC_091294.1:30137027-30164527 GCF_038502225.1 Cherax quadricarinatus | reverse complement strand
ACAGCAGCAGTAGCAGCAGCAGTGGTAGCAGTGGCAGCAGCAGTAACAGAGGCAGGAGCAGTGGCAACAGCAGTAGCAACAACAGTAGCAGTGGCAACAGCAGTGGCAGCAGCAGTGACAGCAACAGTGGCAGCAACAATGGCAACAGCAGTAGCAACAACAGTAGCATTGGCAGCAGCAGTGGAAGCAGCGGCAGCAGCAGTGGCAGCAACAGTGGCAACAGCAGTAGCAACAACAGTAGAAGTGGCAGCAGCAGTGGCAACAGCAGTAGCAGTGGCAGCAACAGTGGCAGCAGCAGTGGCAGCAGCAGTAGCAACAACAGCAGCAGTGGCAGCAGCAGTAGCAGTGGCAGTAGCAGTGGCAGCAGCAGTAGCAGTTGCAGTAGCAGTGACAGTAGCAGTGGCAGCAGCAGTAGCAGTGGCAGTAGCAGTGGCAGCAGTAGTAGCAGAGGCAGGAGCAGTGGCAACAGCAGTAGCAACAACAATAGAAGTAGCAGCAGCAGTGGTAGCAGCGGCAGTAGCAGTGGCAACAGCAGTAGCAACAACTGTAGTAGTGGCAGCAGCAATAGCAAAAACAGTAGCAGTGGCAGCAGCAGTGGTAGCAGCGGCAGCAGCAGTGGTAGCAGCGGCAGCAGCAGTAGCAGCAGCAGTAGCAACACCAGTAGCAGTGGCAGCAGCAGTAGCAAAAACAGTAGCAGAGGTAGTAGCAGTGGTAGCAGCGGCCGCAGCAGTGGCAGCAGCGGCAGCAGCAGTGGCAGCAGCAGTGGCAGCAGCAGTAGCATTGGCAACAGCAGTAGCAACAACAGTAGCAGTGGCAACAGCAGTAGCAACAACAGTAGAATTGGCAACAGCAGTAGCAACAACAGTAGCAGTGGCAGCAACAGTGGCAACAGCAGTAACAGTAGGAGCAACAGTGGCAGCAGCAGTGGCAGCAGCAGTAGCAACAACAGTAGCAGAGACAGGAGCCGTGGCAGCAGCAGTGGCAGTGGCAGCAGCAGTAGCAGTGGCAGCAGCAGTGGCAGGAACAGTGGCAGCAGCAGAGCAACAACAGTAACAGTGGCAGCAGCAGTGGCAGCAGCAGTAGCAACAACAGTAGCAGAGGCAGAAGCAGTGGCAGCAGCAGTAGCAGTAGCAGTGGCAGCAGCAGTAGCAGTGGCAGCAGCAGTGGCAGTGGCAACAGCAGTGGCAGCAGCAGTGGCAGGAACAATGGCAGCAGCAGTAGCAGTGGCAGCAGCAGTAGCAGTGGCAGCAGCAGTGGCAGGAACAGTGGCAGCAGCAGTAGCAAAAACAGTAACAGTGGCATCAGAAGTGGCATCAGCAGTGGCAGCAGCAGAGGTAGCAGTAGCAGAGGCATGAGCAATGGCACCAGCAGTATCAGTGGCAGCAGCAGTGGCAGCAGAAGTTGCAGTGGCAGCAGCAGTAGCAGTGGCAGCAGCAGTGCCAGCAGCAGTAGCAGTGGCAGCAGCAGTGGCAGTAGCAGTGGCAGCAGCAGTGGCAGGAACAGTGGCAGCAGCAGTAGCAAAAACAGTAACAGTTGCATCAGCAGTGGCAGCAGCAGTAGCAGAGGCAGGAGCAATGGCAGCAGAAGCAGCAACAACAGTAGCAGTAGCAGCAGTAGTGGGAGCAGTGGCAGCAGCAGTAGCAGCAGCAGTGGCAACAGCAGCAGCAACCACAGTACCAGTAGCAGCAGCAGTAGCAACAACAGTAGCAGTGGCAGCAGCGGTAGCAAAAACAGTAGCAGTAGCAGCAGCAGTGGCAGCAGCGGCAGCAGCAGTGGCAGCAGCAGTGGCAGCAGCAGTGTCAACAGCGGCTGCAGTAGCAAAAACAATAGCAGTAGCATCAGCGGCAGCAGTTGTAGCAACAAGAGTAGCAGTAGCAGCAGCAGTGGTAGCAGCGGCATCAGCAGTGGCAGCAGCAGTGGCAACAGTAGTAGGAACAACAGTAGCAGTGGCAGCAGCAGTAGCAACAACAGTAGTGGGAGCAGCAGTGGTAGCAGCGGCAGCAGCAGTATTAGCAACGGCAGCAGCAGTGGCAGCAGCAGTAGCAACAACAGTAGCAGTGGCAGCAGCAGTAGCAAAAACAGTAGCAGTGGCAGCAGCAGTGGTAGCAGCGGGCGCAGCAGTGGCAGCAGCGGCAGCAGCAGTGGCAGAAGCAGTGGCAGCAGCATTAGCAGTGGCAACAGCAGAGGCAACAACAGTAGCAGTGGCAACAGCAGTAGCAACAACAGTAGAATTGGCAGCAGCAGTAGTCAAAACAATAGCAGTGGCAGCAACAGTGGCAACAGCAGTGGCAGCAGGAGTAGCAACAACAGTAGCAGAGGCAGGAGCCGTGCCAGCAGCAGTAGCAGTGGCAGCAGCAGTAGCAGTGGCGGCAGCAGTGGCAGCAGCAGTAGCAGTGGCAGCAGCAGTGGCAGGAACAGTGGCAGCAGCAGTAGCATAGGCAGGAGCAGTGGCACCAGCAGTAGCAATTGCAGCAGCAGTGGCAGAAGCAGTAGCAGTGGCAGCAGCAGTGGCAGTAGCAGTGGCAGCAGCAGTGGCAGGAATAGTGGCAGCAGCAGTAACAAAAACAGTAACAGTGGCATCAGCAGTGGCAACAGCAGTGGCAGCAGCAGAACCAGAGGCAGGAGCAATGGCAGCAGAAGTAGCAAGAACAGCAGCAGTAGCAGCAGCAGTGGTAGCAGTGGCAACAGCAGTAGCAGCAGCAGTAGCAGCAGCAGTAGCAACAACAGTAGCAGTGGCAGCAGCAGAGCAAAAACAGTAGCAGTAGCAGCAGCAGTGGCAGCAGCGGCAGCAGTAGCAAAAACAATAGCAGTGGCAGCAGCGGCAGCAGCAGTAGCAACAACAGTTGCAGTAGCAGCAGCAGTGGTAGCAGCGGCATCAACAGTGGCAGCAGCAGTGGCAACAGCAGTAACAACAACAGTAGAAGTGGCAGCAACAGTAGCAGAGGCAGGAGCAGTGATACCAACAGTAGCAACAACAGTAGCAGTGGCAGCAACAGTATCAGTGGCAGCAACAGTAGCAGTGGCAGCAACAGTAGCAACAACAGTAGCAGTGGTAGCAGCAGTGGTAGCAGCGGCAGCAGTAGTGGCAGCAGCAGTGGCAGCAGCAGTGGCAACAGCAGTAGCAACAACAGTAGCAGTGGCAGCAACAGCAATGGCAGCAGCAGTAGCAACAACAGTAGCAGTGGCAGCAGCAGTGGCAGCTACAGTAGCATCAACAGTAGCAGTGGCAGCAGCAGTGGCAACAAAAGTAGAAGTGGCAGTAGCAGTGGCAGCAGCAGTGGCAACAGCAGTAATAGTGGCAGCAACAGTGGCAGCAGCAGTGGCAGCAGCAGTAGCAACAACAGTAGCAGTGGCAGCAGCAGTGGCAGCAGCAGTAGCAACAACAGTTGCAGTGGCAGCAGCAGTAGCAACAACAGTAGCAGTGGCAGCAGCAGTAGCAACAAGAGTAGCAGTGGCGGCAGCAGTGGCAGCAGCAGTAGTAACAACAGTAGCAGTGGCAGCAACAGTAATGGCAGCAACTGTAGCAACAGCAGTAGCAGTGGCAGCAGCAGTGGCAGCAACAGTAGCAACAAGAGTAGCAGTGGCAGCAGCAGTGGCAGCATCAGTAGCAACAAGAGTAGCAGTGGCGGCAGCAGTGGCAGCAGCAGTAGCAACAACAGTAGCAGTGGCAGCAACAGCAGTAGCAGCAGCAGTAGCAACAACAGTAGCAGTTGCATCAGCAGTAGCAACAACAGTAGGAGTGGCAGCAGCAGTGGCAGTAGCAGTAGCAACAACAGTAGCAGTGGCAGCAACAGCAGTGGCAGCAGCAGCAGCAACAACAGTAGCAGTGGCAGCAGCAGTAGCAACAACAGTAGCAGTGGCAGCAACACTGGCAGCAGCAGTAGCTACAACAGTAGCAGTGGCAGCAGCAGTGGCAGCAGCAGTAGCAACAACAGTATCAGTGGCAGCAGCAGTGGCAGCAGCAGTAGCAACAACAGTAGCAGTGGCAGCAACAGCAGTGGCAGCAGCAGCAGCAACAACAGTAGCAGTGGCAGCAGCAGTAGCAACAACAGTAGCACTGGCAGCAGCAGTGGCAGCAGCAGTAGCTACAACAGTAGCAGTGGCAGCAGCAGTGGCAGCAGCAGTAGCAACAACAGTAACAGTGGCAGCAGCAGTGGCAGCAGCAGTAGCAACAACAGTAGCAGTGGCAGGAACAACAGTGGCAGCAGCAGTAGTAACAACAGTAGCAGTGGCAGCACCAGTGGCAGCAGCAGTAGCAACAACAGTAGCATTGGCAGCAGCAGTAGCAACAACAGTATCAGTGGCAGCAGCAGTGGCAGCAGCAGTAGCAACAGTAGCAGTGGCAGTGGCAGCAGTGGCAGCAGTGGCAGCAGCAGTAGCAACAACCATAACAGTGGCAGCAGCAGTCGCAGCAGCAGTAGCAACAACAGTAGCAGTGGCAGCAACAGCAGTTGCAGCAGCAGTAGCAGTAGCAGTGGCAGCAGCAGTAGCAGTGGCAGCAGCAGTGGCAGTGGCAACAGCAGTGGCAGCAGCAGTGGCAGGAACAATGGCAGCAGCAGTAGCAGTGGCAGCAGCAGTAGCAGTGGCAGCAGCAGTGGCAGGAACAGTGGCAGCAGCAGTAGCAAAAACAGTAACAGTGGCATCAGAAGTGGCATCAGCAGTGGCAGCAGTAGTGGTAGCAGTAGCAGAGGCATGAGCAATGGCACCAGCAGTAGCAGTGGCAGCAGCAGTGGCAGCAGAAGTAGCAGTGGCAGCAGCAGTAGCAGTGGCAGCAGCAGTGCCAGCAGCAGTAGCAGTGGCAGCAGCAGTGGCAGTAGCAGTGGCAGCAGCAGTGGCAGGAACAGTGGCAGCAGCAGTAGCAAAAACAGTAACAGTTGCATCAGCAGTGGCAGCAGCAGTAGCAGAGGCAGGAGCAATGGCAGCAGAAGTAGCAACAACAGTAGCAGTAGCAGCAGTAGTGGGAGCAGTGGCAGCAGCAGTAGCAGCAGCAGTGGCAACAGCAGCAGCAACCACAGTACCAGTAGCAGCAGCAGTAGCAACAACAGTAGCAGTGGCAGCAGCGGTAGCAAAAACAGTAGCAGTAGCAGCAGCAGTGGCAGCAGCGGCAGCAGCAGTGGCAGCAGCAGTGGCAGCAGCAGTGTCAACAGCGGCTGCAGTAGCAAAAACAATAGCAGTAGCATCAGCGGCAGCAGTTGTAGCAACAAGAGTAGCAGTAGCAGCAGCAGTGGTAGCAGCGGCATCAGCAGTGGCAGCAGCAGTGGCAACAGTAGTAGGAACAACAGTAGCAGTGGCAGCAGCAGTAGCAACAACAGTAGTGGTAGCAGCAGTGGTAGCAGCGGCAGCAGCAGTGGTAGCAACGGCAGCAGCAGTGGCAGCAGCAGTAGCAACAACAGTAGCAGTGGCAGCAGCAGTAGCAAAAACAGTAGCAGTGGCAGCAGCAGTTGTAGCAGCGGGCGCAGCAGTAGCAGCAGCGCGGTTGGCGATTGGCGTAGCGGCGGTGGCGGGGCGGGAGGAGTGGCGGCAGGCGGTGGCGGCAACGATGGCAGTGGCAGCGGCAGTGGTGGCAGCGGCGGTAGCAGAGGCGAGGGCAGTGGCAGCAGAGTAGCAACCAACAGTGGCAGTGGCGGCGGTGGTGGCAGTGGCAGCCGACGTGCTGGGCGGGCGTTGGCGGCCCAGCGGTAGTAACAACAGTGGCAGTGGCGGCGGCGGTTGCGGTGGCGGCAACGGTGGCGAGGCGGGCGGTGGCGGCGGCGGTGGCAGCAGCGGCGGCGTGGCAGCAGCGGTGGCGGCAGCGGTAACAGAGGAGGCGAGTGGCAGCAGCGAGTGGCAACAACAGTGGCAGTGGCAGCAGCAGTGGCAGCAGCAGTGACAGCAACGATGGCAGCAATGGCAACAGTGCGTAGCAGTGCGCATTGGCGGCGGCGGTGGGAAGCGGCGGCGCGGCAGCGGTGGCGGCAACGGTGGCAGCAGCGGTAGCAACAACGGTAAATTGGCAGCGGTGGCGGCGGCGGTGGCGGCAGCCGGTGGCGCAGCGGTAGCGGTGGCAGCAACGGTGTTGGCGGCAGCGGTGGCGGCGGCAGTGTAACCGGCGCGGTGGCGCGGCGGTAGCGGTGGCGTTAGCAGAGGTGGCGGCAGTAGCGGTGACGGTGGCAGTGGCAGGCGGTGGCAGTGGCAGTAGCGGTGGCCGGCGGTAGTAGCGGAGGGCGGGGCAGTGGCGGCAGCGGTGGCAGCAACAATGAAGTAGCAGCAGCGGTGGTGGCGGCCAGCGGTAGCGATTAACGCGAAGTAGCAGCAACTGTAGTGGTGGCGGCGGCAATGGCAAAACGGTGGCAGTGGCGGCAGCGGTCGACAGCGGCGGCAGCAGCAGTGTTAACCAGGGCCGGCGGCATTAGCAACGGCAGTAGCAACACCGAGTAGCAGTCGCGGCATTAGCAAAACGGTAGCAGTGGTAGTAGCGGGTGTGCCAGCGGCCGCAGCAGTGGCAACGCCCAGCAGTGGCGGCAGCAGTGGCGGCAGCCGACGGCATTGGCAACGGCGGTGGCAACAACGGTGGCAGTGGCAACGGCGGTGGCAACAACAGTGGAATGGCGCCGGCGGTGGCAACAACGGTGGCAGTGGCGGCAACGGTGGCGGCAGCAACGTGGTAGAGACGGCAGTGGCGCGGCAGTGGCGGCGGCGGTAGCAACAACGGTAGCAGGACAGGGCCGTGGCGGCAGCGGTGGCGGTGGCGTAGGTAAGCAGTGGCGGCGGCAGTGGCGGCAACAGTGGCATTGGCGGCGGCGGTGGCGGCGGCAGTGGCAACAACGGTAGCGGGGCGGAAGCGGTGGCGGCGGCGGTAGCGATGCGGCAGCGATTGGCAGCAGCAGTAGCGGTGGCAGCAGCGGTTGCGGGAACAATGGCGTAACATTGGCAGAAATTGGCGGCAGCAGTAGCGGTGGCAGCAGCGGTGGCGGGCGAAGTGGCGTGATGGCAAAAACGGTAACGGTGGCATCCCGGAAAGTGGCATCAGCAGTGGCAGCAGTAGTGGTAGCAGTAGCAGAAGCATAAGCAATGGCACCAGCAGTAGCAGTGGCAGCAGCAGTGGCAGCAGAAGTAGCAGTGGCAGCAGCAGTAGCAGTGGCAGCAGCAGTGCCAGCAGCAGTAGCAGTGGCAGCAGCAGTGGCAGTAGCAGTGGCAGCAGCAGTGGTAGGAACAGTGGCAACAGCAGTAGCAAAAACAGTAACAGTTGCATCAGCAGTGGCAGCAGCAGTAGCAGAGGCAGGAGCAATGGCAGCAGAAGTAGCAACAACAGTAGCAGTAGCAGCAGTAATGGGAGCAGTGGCAGCAGCAGTAGCAGCAGCAGTGGCAACAGCAGCAGCAACAACAGTACCAGTAGCAGCAGCAGTATCAACAACAGTAGCAGTGGCAGCAGCGGTAGCAAAAACAGTAGCAGTAGCAGCAGCAGTGGCAGCAGCGGCAGCAGCAGTGGAAGCAGCAGTGGCAGCAGCAGTGGCAACAGCGACTGCAGTAGCAAAAACAATAGCAGTGGCTGCAGCGGCAGCAGTAGTAGCAACAAGAGTAGCAGTAGCAGCAGCAGTGGTAGCAGCGGCATCAGCAGTGGCAGCAGCAGTGGCAACAGTAGTAGGAACAACAGTAGCAGTGGCAGCAGCAGTAGCAACAACAGTAGCAGTGGCAGCAGCAGTAGCAAAAACAGTAGCAGTGGCAGCAGCAGTTGTAGCAGCGGGCGCAGCAGTAGCAGCAGCGGCAGCAGCAGTGGCAGAAGCAGTGGCAGCAGCATTAGCAGTGGCAACAGCAGAGGCAACAACAGTAGCAGTGGCAACAGCAGTAGCAACAACAGTAGAATTGGCAGCAGCAGTTGTCAAAACAATAGCAGTGGCAGCAACAGTGGCAACAGCAGTGGCAGCAGGATTAGCAACAACAGTAGCAGAGGCAGGAGCCGTGGCAGCAGCAGTAGCAGTGGCAGCAGCAGTAGCAGTGGCAGCAGCAGTGGCAGCAGCAGTAGCAGTGGCAGCAGCAGTGGCAGGAACAGTGGCAGCAGCAGTAGCAACAACAGTAGCAGTGGCATTAGCAGCGGCAGAAGCAGTAGCAACAACAGTAGCAGAGGCAGTAGCAGTGGCAGCAGCAGTAGCAGTGGCAGCAGCAGTGGCACCAGCAGTGGCAGTGGCAGCAGCAGTGGCAGCAGCAGTAGCAACAACAGTAGCAGTGGCAGCAACAGCAGTGGCAGCAGCAGCAGCAACAACAGTAGCAGTGGCAGCAGCAGTAGCAACAACAGTAGCACTGGCAGCAGCAGTGGCAGCAGCAGTAGCTACAACAGTAGCAGTGGCAGCAGCAGTGGCAGCAGCAGTAGCAACAACAGTAACAGTGGCAGCAGCAGTGGCAGCAGCAGTAGCAACAACAGTAGCAGTGGCAGGAACAACAGTGGCAGCAGCAGTAGTAACAACAGTAGCAGTGGCAGCACCAGTGGCAGCAGCAGTAGCAACAACAGTAGCATTGGCAGCAGCAGTAGCAACAACAGTATCAGTGGCAGCAGCAGTGGCAGCAGCAGTAGCAACAGTAGCAGTGGCAGCAACAGCAGTGGCAGCAGCAGTAGCAACAACCGTAACAGTGGCAGCAGCAGTGGCAGCAGCAGTGGCAGCAGCAGTAGCAACAACAGTAGCAGTGGCAGCAACAGCAGTGGCAGCAGCAGTAGCAACAACAGTAGCAGTGGCAGCAGCAGTAGCAACAACAGTATCAGTGGCAGCAGCAGTGGCAGCAGCAGTAGCAACAGTAGCAGTGGCAGCAACAGCAGTGGCAGCAGCAGTAGCAACAACCGTAACAGTGGCAGCAGCAGTGGCAGCAGCAGTAGCAACAACAGTAGCAGTGGCAGCAACAGCAGTGGCAGCAGCAGTAGCAACAACAGTAGCAGTGGCAGCAGCTGTAGCAACAACAGTATCAGTGGCAGCAGCAGTGGCAGCAGCAGTAGCAACAGTAGCAGTGGCAGCAACAGCAGTGGCAGCAGCAGTAGCAACAACCGTAACAGTTGCAGCAGCAGTGGCAGCAGCAGTAGCAACAACAGTAGCAGTGGCAGCAACAGCAGTGGCAGCAGCAGTAGCAACAACCGTAACAGTTGCAGCAGCAGTGGCAGCAGCAGTAGCAACAACAGTAGCAATGGCAGCAACAGCAGTGGCAGCAGCAGTAGCAACAACAGTAGCAGTGGCAGCAGCAGTAGCAACAACAGTAGCAGTGGCAGCAGCAGTAGCAACAACAGTAGCAGTGGCAGCAGCAGTAGCAACAACAGTATCAGTGGCAGCAGCAGTGGCAGTAGTAGTAATACAGACAACAGCAGTAGTATTGGCAGGGGTAATAATATCACTAGTAGTAGTAACATGAAATATTAGTGAGTGGAGCAGCAACTGTAGCAGCATGAACAACAACAGCAACTGGAGTGGTAGCAGCAACTGTAGCAGCATGAACAACAACAGCAACTGGAGCAGCAACAGCAGCAGCATGAGCAACTACAGCAACTGGAGCAGCAACAGCAGCAGCATGAGCAACTACAGCAACTGGAGCAGCAACAGTAACAGCATGAGCAACTACAGCAACTGGAGCAGCAACAGCAGCAGCATGAGCAACTACAGCAACTGGAGCAGCAACAGTAACAGCATGAGCAACTACAGCAACTGGAGTGGTAGCAGCAACTTCAGTGACAGCAACAGCAGCAGCATCTGGAGTAGCACCAACTGCCGTGACAGCAGCAACAGCAGCTAAAGTCGCAGCAACATAAGCAGCAAGAACAAAAACTGCAGCTAACAACAGCAGCAGCAACACAAAAGTAACTGCAGTAGCAGCAACAACAATGACAACTGTAAAGAAAATAAAGGACGGAGAGAGAGAACCAGTAAAGTCATGGTTGTCTCTGTCTCTCTGACTTGACTGGTTCTCTGAGCCACGGGGTTCTGGAAACTTTTACTTCATTGGTTTTAATTGAAGACACGAGGCTTAATTTTTATTATCCCTTTTATTAATAAGTTACATTATAAGCGAGGCATAATTTACTTTATTGTAAACAGTAATAATTACTGAGAGGATTAATTCCCTGTAGTTATTCATACCATTATTATTATTGTTATTATTATTATTATTATTATTATTATTATTATTATTATTATTATTATTATTATTATTATTATTATTATTATTGTTAGTAGTAGCAGTAGTAGTGCTAGTAGTAGTAGTGATTTCAAAACGCTGCGATAAACGCTCAGGGGTCATACCGTGCTTGGGTAACGAAGAAAAACACATTTGATCCAAGGAAAAGGGAAGATTGCAGTTACAGTTCCTCGACACGACAGTAGTTAACCAGCTTAACAGACTTTCCTCCCCCCCTGCCCCCTCCCCCCTCCCCCTCCCCCCTCCCCTCCTCCACCCCCCCCTCCCCCTCCTCAACCCCCCTCCCCCTCCTCCCTCTCCTTACCGTCCTCCTCACACCTGTTATCCACAAGTGTTATTATACGGTATAATTATCCAAGGATAAGTCCAGTTATCCTCGGATAAGTTTATTTATCCTAAGATAAGTTTCATTATCATAGGATAAGTTTAATTATCTTAGGATAAGTTTAGTTATCCTATGATAATTAAACTTATCCAAGGATAAATTCCATTAACCTAATTTAGAGTCTGGTGGGTAGTTGACCTTCCGTTAGTCGGTGTTTTACTGATGATATTCAATATTTTATCACTGTTGACTGAATATTACTTGGGAGTACACGAGAGCACATGGGATCACATGGGAGTTCACAGGGAATCTGTGCATGAAGGTTCAGGGTTGTTAACGAGGCTAAGGAAGAATTCTCTGTGCCAAGAAGCCAACAACTGGGAATCGCGCTCCAGAGAGTTAGTTCCAGTCGCAACAAGCACATGGGAGGAAGGGACGCCAGACAGCTTGTAAGTCCACACTGACAAGAACGATCTATTTCTTCACTAATAATCCGACTTGGACCATCTACAGGTCACATTAACACACGAGAGTGAGGGAGCCAGTATATGTAGGCGAGGGGGAGGGAGAGGGAAGGGACAAAGAGAGGAAGAATGGGAGAAGTATTGTGCATTGTTCCAGTCACGGTACTGTGTCTCTTTTGTTCCATACCTACTTCTATCTAGATTAAGGAATTTCGGGAGCGATTGTGTGCTCACCTAATTGTGGTTACGGGGTTTGATTCACAGCTCCTGGCCTGGTAGCTGGTGTGTGGAGACACCAGAGGAGACCACTGTGATGATAACAGCAGAGCAGCAGTAGCAAAGCATACCTGCTGTATTAGCAGCAACAACTTAAGAACATAAGAACATAAGAAAGAAGGAACGCTGCAGCAGGCCTACTGACCTGCAGTGGCAGCAACAGACAAAAACAGCAAAAGCACTAGCAGCAGTACCAATAGCATAACAGCAGCACCAGAAGCAGCAACACAAGTAGCAGTAGTACTAACAGCATAGCAGCAGCAACAGCACCAGAAACAACAACACAAGTATCAGTAGTTCTAACAGCATAACAGTAGCAGCAGCAGCAGCAGAAGCAGCAACACAAGTATCAGTAGTACTAACAGCATAACAGCAGCAGCAGCAGCAGAAGCAGCAACACAAGTATCAGTAGTACTAACAGCATAGCAGCAGCACCAGAAGCAGCAACAGCAGCAACAATAGTAGCAGCACCAAATGCACAGCAGGTGTAGCATCAGCAGCATCAGCTGTTCTAGTAGCAGTAACAACACGGAAGGAGAATAAATGGATAGATATAGACATGAAGGAAAAAGAAAAAATATCGTATAAAAAGAAGGAAACAATAAGAGCAACAAATACAACAACAATAAAAACAGTTACAGCAAAAATTCAATAAAAAATACAATAGAAATAAAAAAACGAATAAAGAGAAAGAGTGAGGTAAAAGGACAGTTTCTCAATATTGCTCCCACTGCCTGAGTGTTGGAGAGTGTGTTGGAGACTGTGTTGGTGACTGTGTTGGTGACTGTATTGGTGACTGTGGTGGAGACTGTGGTGGAGACTGTTGGTGAGTATGTTGGAGACTGTGGTGGAGACTGTGTTGAAGACTGTGTTGGTATGTTGGAGACTGTGTTGGAGATTATGTTGGAGATTATGTTTGGAGACTGCGTTGGAGACTGTGTTGAAGACTGTATTGGAGACTGTGTTGGAGACTGTTGGAGATTGTGTTGGAGACTGTATTGGACACTGTGGTGGTGGGGACTGGGTGGCGGTGGCGGTGGTGGGGAGTGGGTGGTGGTGGTGGGGAGTGGGTAGTGGTGGTGGGGAGTGAGTGGTGGTGGTGGGGAGTGAGTGGTGGGGACTCCCAGGGGAGAAATGGCGGGGTGCGCCAGTTTTCTAGGTTTTGGTCAAAGCCTGACCGCTTATATTTAATATCTACAGGATTAAGTATATGACTCCAGACCTCTGAGTGAGGTCAACCAGAGAGAGAGAGAGAGAGAGAGAGAGAGAGAGAAAACATTCCCTAAGGAATTAACAAGCTCGGCATTACACCTTTCCATTTTTTTTAACATATTTAGTTACTCAAAATCATATATAATAAAAATCTGTGTTTGCATAAAATAAACGTTTCCCACCAGAACACTGATAACATTTGTCGGCAAAATAAAAGAAGTAGAGAGAGAAATAAAGACAGGAAGAAAACACTGACGAGAGGATAAAAAGGGGAAAGGAGAGGAGGAGTAAGAGGAGACAAGGAGAATAGAGGTGGAAAGATGGGTAAAAGATAGCGAGAGCAGGAAACAAAACTGAGTAAAAAGAATTAAGTGGAAACCGAGAGAAGAGTATGAAGGAAAGGATAAAAGAGAAGAAGAGATAGAGGCGGATGGGGGGGGGGGGGAAGAGGCCAGCAGTCGTAATAGTTAGATTAATTTAATATTTTCAGTGACACAACCTGGTTTCCCTCACCCTCATAAACACTAGAATAAACAAATGGCACAATGCAGTGGCTGGAACAATACACAATAACCCGCACATGGGAGACTGAAACTCATAATGACACTTCGGTCCGACTTTGACTATTAATTAACAAGTCTTTATCGGACCGAAACGTCGTCGTCATAAGTTTCAGTCTTCCATGCACGGGGTTTCTGTAACAGTATGGTAATAATTTTTCCAAACAATGCAAGAACTCTATGTCTGTGGAATTACTATGTGTCTACAACATTCCATGTAGCAACTGTAACTCAGTGTACATAGGACAAACAGGACGATATATATATATATATATATATATATATATATATATATATATATATATATATATATATATATATATATATATATATATATATATATATATATATATATATATATATGCTAAACAACCACTCTGAAAGAATAGAGAAATTCCAAGCGCTTTCGTGACCACTCACATTATCAAGGAACTATGAAAGTGAAGCATCCAAGGAAGCTATATAAGGGGTCGGCCAGCACCTCACTATCAGATCCCACAACGGTTAAACACGTGACGCGCGGCGAGCCAACTTGGACAGGTCCTTTGCAAAACTCACCCCCAAGCTATTTATTTGTCCAGTGTATTATTAAGTTCTACCCAAATTCTATTAATTATAAATGGATCTAATTTATATAAACCAAAGGAAATATTTCCTTTGGTTTATATATAGTTCCTTGATAATGTGAGTGGTCACGAAAGCGCTTGGAATTTCTCTATTCTTTCAGAGTGGTTGTTTTGCATATTTTGAAATCACCTGTTTACTGTGATCTTATTGCATATATATATATATATATATATATATATATATATATATATATATATATATATATATATATATATATATATATATATATATATATATATATATATATGTCAAGTGGGTTTTTGATAACGTGGATGGGGTAAGAATACTCACGTAGGCTGGTAGTGCGTATAATATAACGGAAAGTATGGGAAAGCACCAACAGCCGACCTGCCTCTCTCTGCTCCCTATCTTCGACTGACTCTCAAAGTGCCTACGGGTGACGGGTGTTTGAATTCCTGCTATGGTCAGCAGCAATATGAATACAGTCAATGATTCACACAGACGGTTGGTAGTCATCTACTGGTACACTGGTTACTGGTAACTGGTTACTAGGAACTGGTACTACTACTGAGAGCTCGGCGACGCTAACGTATGTCGTCCCGACATACAACTAATACAAACTAGAGACGGCAGGTGTACGGCTTGGGCTGATTCTATACAATGTCAAAGTACACAACAATTGAACATTATAACATACATAAGTAGAATATTGGAATGGAAGCTTACGTAATTGAAACTGTAATAAAACTGTAATGCAATACAAGGTATAATATAGCACAACTCATCGAATGAAACTCAACATTGGGATTACACAATAGAAGTGATAAAAAAAAATTTGATCGATCGATCTGTATTCATGTGATCTACGGATTCTAAGGAAGGAATATATACAAAGAAAGTAGTGTTTAACAGAAAGGCAGATTCGGTGCACTCAAATCTAGACTGTTAACTCTCAGAATTCGGAGAGAACGTGAACACAAAAAAAAAAAAATTCTTGAATACTGATAAGCTGATACTGTAATTATTCATCTATACAGGTTATTTACATTTAACCCCAACTCTGCTAGGGTGAGATTGATATATGCAGAATGGGTGTCATCTCTGGGAGGATCAAACTCTGTTGCACTGGCTAACTCATGCTGTATTTGAGGCAAATCTGAATTGGTAGTTACAAATGATACTTGAGGATTTCTCAATACCTGTCGTGTACGTAGGGAATAACGACATTCAGGTTGATCGTCTGACTGAGTATCAGAGGTAGAGAGTACAGGATCAGGAGGATTGTCAGAGTCTGTCACATTAGTCTGGGTTGGAACATCATTATCATCACATACTAACTTCATATGATCTAAATGCGATTCTTTATACTGACCAGTACTAATTTCTCTAACCTTATACTTATTACCAGTGATATGTTCAACTACTCGATAAGGACCAACAAACTTTTGATCAAGCTTAGGCATTGCAGACGTTTTGTTAAAGTTAGTCAGCATAACTCTCGAACCTACTTTGATTTTGGATGGCTTTGCTCGAGTGTTTGCGACTCTTGTAAATTCTGCTGTTGATTTATGAAGTGTTTCACGGATTCTTCTAAAACACTTTGAGCTAAGCTGGTACGAGTTGCTATGAAATCATCAGGGTTGTAATTTGGTTTCGGGTTAGAATATAGCAACTCATAAGGCAAACGTTTATCTACACCATACAATGCATAATGTGAAGTGTCACCTATAGAAACATTGTAAGCCGAATTTATAGCACACTGCACATCAGGTATAACTTCATCCCAGGTTTCACTGTTGGGATTGATAGTGGCTCTCAAGACATCAAGTACTTTCTTATTGGTTCGTTCCGCTAACCCATTGCTGGCAGGATGATGAGGAACAATGGTGGATTTAGAGATCTTGTACAAGGTGCACAAATTTTCAAGAATCTCATTACAGAATTCACCTCCATTATCTGTTACTAGGGACTTAGGGGTGGTATGCCTGCAGATAATACGTTCTTTAAACGCTTTAGCTACTGTCTCGGCAGTCTTATCTGCAATAGGAACTAACTCACAATATCTGGTGAAATGATCTACCATAACACATAGATGTTTGTTGCCCTGGAGGGAACATTGGAAATTAGTTAACAGATCTAGCGCAACTCTTTCCCACGGTTCGCTAGTGGTTGGATACACTTGGATTGGATTAGGACCATTAGCATTACCTTTATGTTGCATGCAGACACTACATTTCTTAGCATACTCAGAAATATCAGTTGCCATACGAGGCCAAAAGTATTTCAATCTGGCTTGTTTTACTGAACGATCCATACCAGGGTGCGCAACACCTGGTACATCGTGAACTAGCTGTAAGGCTACATTCACTAGTGACTGTGGAATTACTAACTGGTAAACTCTTCTGCTAGGAGTACCCAACTCGGCTGTTCGATACAGTAATTCTTGGTTCATGACAAAGTCACTGATGGGTGCTGGTGGCTTCACAGTCAGAATAAGATCTTCCTGGAGCAGGAATCGAATCACACCAGACCACATGGGATCTGTTCGTTGAGCATTCTTTACATCTTCAGCACTAAATGGAGGGTCTTCAGTTACTATACTAACATGTAGCGATAAGGCATCTGCGACTACATTTGACTTGCCAGGTAAGTGTTCAAAGGTGGGATTGAACTCTTGGATAGTCAAGGTCCATCTGGCTAACCTTCCAGTAGGTTGTTTGTTCTGGAATAAAGGTATCAGTGGAGCGTGGTCTGTCAAGACATGAACAGAGTACTGATAAATAATGTCTCGGAAGTGCTTTAAAGACCATACTATTGCTAAAGCTTCTTGCTCAGTTACTGTATAATTACGTTCAGCCTTCGTAAGGACTCGGCTAGCAAATGCAACTGCGTTGTACTTGCCATCAGTCTTCTGAGCTAGTACGGCACCTATGCCAATAGAACTAGCATCAGTAGTCAGATAGAAGGGCTTAGAAAAATCTGGAAATTTCAAAATTGGAGCAGATGTTAGTTTTTCTTTTAGAGTTTGGAATGCTCTTTCTTGACGGAAGGTCCAAACAAAAGGAGCATCTTTCTTAAGCAACTCAGTTAGAGGAGCAGCTATGGAAGAAAAATTCGCAATGAAAGATCTATAAAAACCTGCTAAGCCCACAAAGGATCTTACGGCATCAGCAGTTTTGGGAGTTGGAAAATTTAGTACTGCAGTTACTTTACTTTGGTCAGTCGTAACCCTTCTAGGAGTGACTACGTGACCAAGAAACTTAATTTCTGATCTGAAAAATTGACATTTAGACAGTTTGATCTTTAAATTGGCTTCTTCAAGCTTACCAAGTACTACATCAAGTCTTTTCAAGTGTGTATCCACGTCTTTAGACATGACGATTACGTCATCTAAGTACACCATAAGTGCATTACCTATGAGACCTCTGAAGATATTAGTCATGAGCCTTGAGAACGTGATAGGAGAGGATCGTAATCCAAACGCCAAACGGAGGAAGTAATAATGACCTGTAGGAGTGGAGAATGCAGTTAGCTCTTGGCTGTCCTCGTGAAGAGGGACTTGCCAAAACCCTTGTAACAAGTCCAGGGTTGAAAAGACTTTGTTATCTCCGATGTTACGTAAAAGATCACCCAGTACAGGGAGTGGGAAGCGATCTGGAATAGTTTTCGCATTTAGCTTCCTAAAGTCAATCACTGGGCGCCAAGTACCATCCTTCTTAGGTACTAGGATCAAGGGCGCATTCCAAGGTGAATTTCTAGGTGCAATAACTCCATCATCAAGCATTTGATTGATCAATTCTTCTGCGACAGCAACTTGTGAATGAGGCATTCTGTACGCAGGTATATAGATAGGTCTAGTACCAGGTTCAAGTGGAATACGATGGGACAATAAATTCGTTATACCCATCTTCTCACCTGGTAAGGCAATGGCTCTACGACGTTTGTTCAACAGAGTCAACAAACGCTTGACTTCATCTGGGAAGTCAGTGGGAGCTAAGTCTTTCTCCTCAACTGGTGGAACAGATTGATCCAGTGAAGTGGATGAGGTCTCCCCGGTAGAAATAGCACCGACTCACTGGTCAGGTGACAACTCATCCTCTACCTGAACAGGGTAAGGATAGTGAACAAGGTCAACAAGATTGGTATTTGCTCTGAGACGAATACTGTGACCAGAAGTGTTAGCTAGGAAGAAATGGATCTTACTATCTCTTACAACATGTAAGGATGGTTCAACAAATAGACCTTTTACTTTGCAGGAATCACTGTCAACTAGGACGTTATCACCATCTGGAACACTAGGAACAACAACAGACACTCTAGTGAGGGCACTAGCCGCGACAGAAACGTCTTTCTGCAGACGGCATGTGACATCAACAAGAGATGGCATTACTAGTTGCAAGTAATTGTTTTCCGACAAGGCGTCCCCTGTGGAGAAACTACTACTTGAACTAGCAGACATTGCAGGGATAGGCTCAGCACTCAAGGTAGTCAGAGCGTCCTCGGACACTTGAGGTAACTGGACACTATCTTGCAAGTCTGAAGTTGCAGGAACACAGACAGGAGTGACAGGATCATCAGTGCCTGACCGCTTGGGTACGCTACTGGAAAATACACTGGCCTGTAAGGACTTAATTCGAATGTCGTACTCTGCGGCAGTATGGCAGATCTCGGATCCAAGCTGGTAACCCCAAAATGGTACGATCAAGTCATCTATTTGGGAATGCCATCGATAAGGGTCGAGCACAATGCGTAAGTCTCGCATGGAAGCAAATCCCAGTAGAAGGTCACCAGGGAAAGTAATCTGGTCGACAACAAGGAAGGAAGCAGTGAAGTCTCTACCTTGGATAGAAAAAGTTAGGGAAGTCCGACCTCGGACACGCAGGTGAGAACCAGCTACTCCACTAAGGGAGGACACATGAGTCGGTTCTACGAGAAGGACATGTCGTAACTGCTTATCCCTAAACAAACTAGACCTGATAATATTGACTTGCGCACCAGAGTCCATGAACAAATGAACGAGCGCATTATGAACAGATGCTTGCACTATAGGGCCTATGGTTGCATTGGAAGTTATGTGCAAACAAAAGGGTGGATTGTCATCAGAAAAGATTTGTTCCACTTCATCCCCAAAATCATCTACGTCAGAGACGTGTGAAGCAACATCATCAGCAGGATTGTCATTCTCGAGACTGCTTAAGGCTTCAAAGGAATTGTGAACGGGGATGGTGTACTCATTATCACCTACTGTCACCATGGGACTGTTTGACTGGGGCGCTCGAATTCCCCTGAATTGGAAGAATGAGCCTGGTTCTGGTTAGTTTGAGAACCACGACGTCTGTTTCCTCTACGGGTTCTGCGGTTGGAACGGCCATGGAAAGACCTAGAGTACTGAAGGTTGTAGAGAGCATTGCACTCAGATGTGTCATGTCCATGTATTCTATGATAAGTACAGTAGGGAAGATCTGACTGGTACTCATCATCAGCACGACGCCTCTTAGGGTGACTATCAGGACAATTGCAATATGGCCACGGAAACCACAGTTGTAACAAGTCCGCTGACTATGGTTACTGAATGTACTATGAATACTCCGAGGTTTATAATGACTCTGTACACTGGTCCTTGGTGATCGCTGAGATGGTTGACGACCACGATTTGTCGCTGTGGCGCAAACAAGAGGTGGTGCAGACTGAGACATAGGTGTGAAATTACTTTTGATACATGGGAAAGTACCCTGGGGGCACAAGGAACGTACATAATTTAGGGCTGTAAGGGGTTCCATCGTCACAGTTATAGGATTAGCCTCATAAGCACACACTGAAGCAGGCGGCATTAGTTCTTTGATTGCTCCAAAAGCTGCTATTTTAGCAAACGACGCTGTGGATGGTTTATCCTCGTCAGGGACAAAAGCTGAGGACTGGACAGCATTGGTAAATGATGATAAAAGTTTGTCTAATCTAACAGCAAATGCACTCAACGATTCATTAGTCATGGGTGTAGCATTCACTAGTTCCCTAAGAACGACATATGGATCAGCTGTTTTTACTGGTACGAGGAAAGAACGAATCAGTTCCTCATATTGTGACCACTTAGTAAGATTCCTGAAGTCTCGCATATCAAGATCAACAACGTGAACAGCAGCAGGGGACCGATGAAGAGCTTCTTTCGCAAGTCTGATAAGACTTTCCTCTGAAGGAGGACTGTCAACTAGAGCATTAACACGAGAACGAATGGCAGTAAACCATGCTTCAAGACTATCTACATGGCCATTGAATAAAGGTAACGCATCAAGGGAATCACGAGTAAAACTATAGTGTCTCAGTGTCTGGGTCGGTCTGTCAGTCCATAAGGAACTGTGAGGACTGATGACAGGAGCAGCAGTAGCCTGAGAGGTCTGAGTGTCGCCATTCACTAAAGTATCACTTGGCGGTATGTGAGACATAATGGCAAAGAAGATACACAAGAACAAAAATAATGAATAATAAAAATGATATAAAATGCTAAAATTAAAATAAAAGAGATGCAACTAATTCTGCAGAAGTAATAAAAAAAATGTCTAAGATACACTGCAAGAGGAAGGACAACTCAATGTAAAGGACTGCTGGACAAGATAAAAAAAATACATTGAAATTTACAAGTAAAAATATTACTGGAGACTGAATTAAATGCAAAATGAGCTGTCTGTACTCTTGCTAATAAAGAAATTAACTAATAAAATTGTAAATCAATGTAAAGGTATAAAATAAAATCACGAGATTGTATGCAAAGAGAGATAACTGGGAAATTTAAATATTTTCTAAGAATGCATAAACAAAATTAAAGTATAATACAAAGACAGGACTCAAACAATAATGAACTTAGAATAATAATGCATAAAAATAACAATAAAAGAAAATAATTCACTGCAGAACAAGTGCAACAAAATAATTCACTGCACAACAAGTGCAACAAAATAAGGTGCAGAAATAATCACTGCAGTAATAAAAGTTACACTGGGAAAATGTAGGTTAAATAATAAAATAGAAATATGAAGAAAAACTGATTGAACACTTTAACTCTTAATTGTAAATTAGACAAAACAATTTACTCAGAGTAAAGAAAACACTTTACGTTAAAAAAGAAATTGAAATTACACTAAGAGTGAATTTGTTCAAAGAAATATGAAAAATATGAATAAAAATAAAACAAGAAACAAAACTGGAAGTGTAACACTTACAAGTGGCGGGGCACACAACACTTACAAGTGGCGGGGCACACAACACTTACAAGTGGCAGGGCACACAACACTTACAAGTAGTGGGGCACACACAACATATTCACTTATTCATTTTTTTAGTATATTCTTACAATAAAATCTTGCTGTGACTGATACGACAAAAATTGCTGGCAAAAATAATGGTACACAAGTCTGCGAAAAGATCAGGGAATGAGACACTGCTGGTGTACGAAAAAAAGGTACACATAGAAATAAATGGATAATTTGGTAGACAACAAATACTGGAGAATACAATGCTGAAAGAACACAAGATACAATAAAAAAAAATTTAATTACTTCACACGGAGTGACTGACTGGTACACTACAGAATAATACTTACTACAGACAGAGAGTAGCATAAAAAAACACACAGATAAAAAAAATATGAGATGAGCGATAACACTGAAAAAATATTGCAAAAATAATGAGTCAAGAAACAGTGAGTCTACACTGAAAACGCAAGGCTTAGAGTACACAAGAAATTCACTGTAAATGTCTCACACACGCAAATGTCTTTAAATGCAGGAAAATGTCTCTAAACAGAAAATTATCACTGAAGTCTGGAGTAGAAGACGGGATGACTAGTGATGAGGAGAAGACGTCCTGTGCGGAAGAAATGCGCTTTCTCGGTGAACTCACATAACTGGCTTTATCGTTGGCGCCAGCTACAATCTCTTGACCAATTATGTGAGCCAAAACAGTACTAGGACCCGGTACAAGGGTGGAAAAAGAAAAACCCCACAGGTAGATGAGGTGGGTGGCGGGTGGTGGTGGTGGTTGAGGTGGTGGGGGCAGCGGAACAAGCTGGCCCTGTGCACTCTCACTACCACGCACTTCTCACCATGCACAAGGTGGCTTAACTAAATCAAATTGCCACAGGGATGATAAAGACCACTCTTACCAGCATCCAAGCACAAGCGATATATGAGACAATACTTCAGAGGAACTTGCGTGGCTTACTTCTCTCTCTCAGCTGGGTTAGGAAGCTGGGCTGGCTGACTGGCTTAACCCACGAGAATGGCTGACTGGAAGACATGTAACAATGCACACAGCATGAAGGAGCAGGTGGATGACAGAAGACAGGCTGGATGGTAGGCTGAGGCAGGCTGACTAGCGTTCACTTCCACAATCTGGCTTATTGACTGGCTTAATTGCAAAATCCGGGTCAACCCCTCGGAGATTGAAGCAATTAGCACACGAACTAAGCCAGGAAGCTTGAAAAGCGGCTGCAACTGGCTTGCAGGCTGGAGTACACAGGGCGGTGTGGTGAGGGTAAGCTGCTAGCTGGAGGTGGCTGAGATGGTTCACCTCTGACCTGCCGGCAACCCACAAACAGTCTTCTAACGTCTGAAATACCTTTAAATCCACGCCCACACCTGTGCCACCATTTGTCAAGTGGGTTTTCGATAACGTGGATGGGGTAAGAATACTCACGTAGGCTGGTAGTACGTATAATATAACGGAAAGTATGGGAAAGCACCAACAGCCGACCTACCTCTCTCTGCTCCCTATCTTCGACTGCCTCTCAAAGTGCCTACGGGTGATGGGTGTTTGAATTCCTGCTATGGTCAGCAGCAATATGAATACAGTCAATGATCCACACAGACGTTGGTAGTCATCTACTGGTACACTGGTTACTGGTAACTGGTTACTAGGAACTGGTACTACAACTGAGATATATATATATGTATATATATATATATATATATATATATATATATATATATATATATATATATATATATATATATATATATATATATATATATATATATATGCAAAACAACCACTCTTAAAGAATAGAGAAATTCCAAGCGCTATCGTGACTACTCACATTATCAAGGAACTATCAATAGTTCCTTGATAATGTGAGTAATCACGAAAGCGCTTGGAATTTCACTATTCTTTCAGAGTGGTTGTTTTGCATATTCTGAAATCATCTGTTTACTGTGATCTTATTGCATATATATATATATATATATATATATATATATATATATATATATATATATATATATATATATATATATATATGCAAAACAACCACTCTGAAAGAATAGAGAAATTCCAAGCGCTTTCGTGACTACTCACATTATCAAGGAACTATGAAAGTGAAGCATCCAAGGAAGCTATATAAGGGGTCGGCCAGCACCTCACTATCAGATCCCACAACGGTTAAACACGTGACGCGCGGCGAGCCAACTTGGACAGGTCCTTTGCAAAACTCACCCCCAAGCTATTTATTTGTCCAGTGTATTATTAAATTCTACCCAAATTCTATTAATTATAAATGGATCTAATTTATATAAACCAAAGGAAATATTCATATTATTGTCAAAACTGCTTTTTATGAAACAAGATTCAATTATATTCCTGTCGACCATGGACTTGCTTGATACTACTTTCTCAACTTTTTGAAAATCAATTGGATGGTTAAAATCTCTTACATGAATAAATAGAGCATTGGAATCTTGTCCAGTTCTAATGCTATATTTATGTTGTTTTAATCTTAGTTCGAGATTTTTACCAGTTTGACCGTAATAAACTTTATCGCAAATTTTACAAGGAATCTTATAGACACATCCATCAGCATTTTGGGGGGAATTCTTAATCAAAAGTTTTTTTACTGTATCAAGATTTTTGAATACAACTTTAATATTAAAAGTCTTAAGAAGAGAAGGCATATCAACCAAGTTTTCATGGTAAGGGAGAACCAACATATTTTTAGTTGAATAAGGCTGGTTGCCCTTTTTTGGATTATAAAAAGTGTTCCTAGCAACTTTAAAAGATTTATCAATTACATTTCTTGGGTATTTTAAATCATTACCTATTTCATAAATTTTGGATATTTCCTCATTTATGAACTCAGGACTACAAATTCGTAAAGCTCTCAAAAACATTGATGAGAAAACAGACAGTTTGACTCTATCTTGATGCGAGGAATAATAGTGGACATAGGAACAGTTATTTGTAGGTTTTCTGTAAATTTTAAATTTGAATTCATTATTATTAGATACTCCTTCACACTAGGGCCAAACACTTCATTGAACCACTCGACGAACATTTCCCTCGTGACCCATGCCTTACTATTAGATTTCCAAAACGCACACAATTTACTCTTCATAACATTGTTTTTCCTGAACACTCTGGGATTTTCAGAATGGTACACTAGTAATGGCTTCACTTTGAAATCCCCACTTGCATTAGCACAGAACATTAGCGTCAGCCTGTCTTTCATAGGCTTGTGTCCTGGATTGCCTTTTCCTCTTGTGTAATGAAGGTCCTCTTTGGCATTTTCTTCCAAAAGAGGCCTGTTTCGACACAATTGAACACTTGTTCAGGTTTCAGTCCTTCAACCTCTATGTGCTCCTGGAATTCATGCACATATTTTTCAGCCGCCTTGTGGTCCGAACTGGCAGCCTCACCATGCCTTACCACACTGTGTATGCCAGTACGGTTCTTAATTAAATCTCTCAAACCAGCCTTTGCTGGCCTTAAATTCACTAACTTCACCACTATTTGCAGGCAATTTCTTTACCAAATCTTCATGCAACTGCCTAGCCTTTTCACAAATAATCGAAGTCATAAGAGTATCTCCTGCTAATTGTTTCTCATTTGTCCACACCAGTAATAACTTCTCAACCTCTTCTAGTACTGGTGATCTCATTTTTGTCAGCATAGTTACTCCCTTTGCAACAACAGCATCCTTCATTTCCTTTTTCTTGGCCACTACGGAACATAAGGTTGTGTAGGGTTTCTTATACATCCTGGACAGTTCGGCCACACTTGTACCACTTTCGTATTGTTCAATGATGGTTTTCTTAAATTCAGTCGTATTTCTCACCTTCTTTACCACAGGCTTGGCACTAGGAGCTTTCTTTGGAGCCATGGTAGCTTATTTAGTACTTGCAAGCACTAAAATAAATGGAATATTATGAAATATTTCGCTGGAGCACGTGAGGGGACCTTCGCTCACTGGTAAACAATGCCAGACTGGCTGCCGCCCCGGCTCACGCCGTGGGTACGCGTCCTGGACGAACTACGACTCACGACTCGCGAGTCAACCTATGAAAGCGAGTCCATGTTCATACGAAAATACCCCAACGATTGGCGAATTTTATGATTGCCTGGAACTACGAAAAGCGGGGGACCACTGTATATATATATATATATATATATATATATATATATATATATATATATATATATATAGGGAAGTACCACCTCTATAGCTGGATTGGGGACCCTCATCCTCAGAGAAGACAATAAACGTACCTCAGGGAAAACTCAAGGTTCTCCCCGGAGCTGTTTGAATATTTTCTTCTCCTACCACCCCCTATATTTTATAATCTATGTGAACATTTTCAGAAAAAAACATAAACATGAATACAATGGCACAATGTATCAAAGATCATGAATTTCCTCCAGCTCCTCCGAGGCTGGATGCGAGCTAAGTATGCAGCAAGCATTTCCCCTCTGGATTGCTACGCTGAGGTGCTGGAACATGAAGGCGGCTGCCCTTGGGTCCCTGGTGGTGTCGATGAGTCTGGAACCCAATTCTTTAAGGAAACGTGTGGCATTTTTTTCCCCATGATCCCAAGGTCTCTGATCCCACTGGGACAAATTGATACTGTTGGCTTATGTCCCTGTACTTGCCAATTTTGTACTCCTCCTTGTGGTCAGCAGCTCCTCCCTGTCGCCCGACACTGTGATGAATATAGGTGTCAGCCAGTGTGGACACGCCGGTATAGTCCCATGCTAAGAGCTTACCATTCTTCCAAGGATAGATGGTGATCCCGTCGGGGCGGTTTGGTGAGTTGTTGGTATTGTTGGCTGCTAGTGATCGGGGCTTCCTCTCGGCTGGGCATCCAGCTGTAGCAAGGGTTTTCTTAATGATGTCGTTGACCACATTGTGTCATATATATAATGGGGTCCACCTCTGGTGTAAATTGTGGGACCCATAGCCTCGGAGAAGTGGATAAAAAGGCTTCAAGGAAGAATATTTGGATTTCTTCCTGAAGCCGTTTGAATATTCCACTTCCTCTACAACCCCATCTTTTCATATATATATATATATATATATATATATATATATATATATATATATATATATATATATATATATATATATATATATATATATATATATATTTACCAATAGGAATATTTTATTACATAATATGGTACAAAAGATTTAAGAGATACATTGTTGATATAAAGGTGGCATATACGGTACATGTTGATACGCGTGTATCCAATACTGAAACTATGTATTGTGCGAAAACAAAAGCATTCACATTGCTAAACGCAAAACTAGTATTTAGTCACTTAGCCATAATACCAACTTACATCATAATTTGTAATATTTTAAAGTTAAGAATTAATCTAAATCTACCCGAAATGCCTAGCCATGCTTGGTGTTCTACTGGCCCCCTCTGTAATTAGTATTTTAAAACATGTAAACCACACAACATCCAAATTCTGTAAACTCAGCATTGTAATCCTTATAGAGAATAAACTTGATTTGATTTGATTTGATTTGATTATAAGGCGAAAATCTCATCCAGCTCCTCAGAGCTGGGGTGTGTGACCCAGCTCTGAGAGTGTACTTTAATCCCTACATTAGGAATTTAACTATTCTAGAGTGGTGGAGAACAGGATACACGCAGCCTTAACGACCCCATTAACCAACCATCCGGCTATGCCCCCACTCCTCGTTGGGAACTTTCACATTCCAGGGAGGGTATCAAACGCTTGCCTCCTCCTGCTCCTCCTCCTCCTCCTCCTCCTCCTTCCGAAGCAATCTTCCCTCCGGGCATTGCGTGGAGCAGACAGCACAAACCCTGCCAGAGGCGAGGCCTTATCTCAACGCTCCGAAAACGATGCACTGTGTGTGCCTCCAGATTGGAAGTGAGGCTGGCTGGCTCTTAGACGCACGCAGGCAACCACTCAACCCACCCCACACTGCATCCCACCCAGACAGATTGTGTCACCCAAACAAATTTTTATGCAAGCCACCAGCATTGTTTGTTACCCAACCCGATATTGTGTCAGCCATCCGGATTGTATGTAAGTCTCCCTTATTGTATGCCAGCCATTCAGATTGTATAGCAACCACCCATCTTTTATGTATGCTAGCCATCCTGACAGCCATCTTGCCATCCAGACTGATATCGACCGGCACTTGGCAGACAAGCGGGTCAACCACCCTAAATGAGGAACAGGTACATAGCTAGCCAGTCATTTATTCAGCTGATCAGCTTTTAGTAATCTGGTAAGTCTTTTAGTCGGCTGATCAATCTTTTATTCAGCTGATCAGCCTTTTAGTGAGCTTATCAGTCTTTTAGTCAGCTGACCAACCTTTCTGTCAGCTGATCAGCGTTTTAGTCAATCACTTCTACACACACACACACACACACACACACACACACACACACACACACACACACACACACACACACACACACACACACACACACACACACACACACACACACACACACACACACATCAACCAAATAACTGCTGCAGCATATGGGCGCCTTGCAAACCTCAGAACAGCATTCCGACATCTTAATAAGGAGTCGTTCAGGACCCTGTAAACCGTGTACGTTAGGCCCATATTGGAGTATGCGGCACCAGTTTGGAACCCACACCTAGCCAAGCATGTAA
>NC_091294.1:30092027-30132027 GCF_038502225.1 Cherax quadricarinatus | reverse complement strand
AAAGGTTTATTCCCAAGGGCAACAGTAACAACGGGAAGACCAGAACGAGCCCATGGTTTACCCGACGGTGTAAGGAGGCAAAAACAAAGTGCAATAGAGAATGGAAAAAGTACAGAAGCCAGAGAACACACGAAAATAGGGAGATCAGTCGCAGAGCCAGGAATGAGTACGCACAGGTAAGGAGGGAGGCCCAGCGACAGTATGAAAATGACATAGCATCGAGAATCAAGACTGACCAGAAACTGTTGTATAGCCACATCAGGAGGAAGACAACAGTCAAAGACCAGGTGATCAGATTAAGGACAGAAGGTGGAGAACTCACAAGAAATGATCAGGAGGTATGTGAGGGGCTGAACAGGAGATTTAAGGAAGTTTTTACAGTAGAGACAGGAAGGGCTGTGGGAAGACAGCACAGAAGGGAACATCAAGAGGGAATATACCAAAAAGTGTTGGATGACATACGAACAACTGAGGAGGAGGTGAAGAAGCTCTTAAGTGACCTTGACACCTCAAAGGCGATGGGACCGGACAACATCTCCCCATGGGTCCTTAGAGAAGGAGCAGAGATGCTGTGCGTGCCTCTAACCACAATCTTCAACACATCCCTTGAAACTGGGCAACTACCTGAGAAATGGAAGACAGCTAATGTAGTCCCTATATTTAAGAAAGGAAACAGAAACGAGGCACTAAACTACAGACCTGTGTCTCTGACATGTATTGTGTGCAAAGTCATGGAGAAGATTATCAGGAGGAGAGTGGTCGAACACCTGGAAAGGAACAAGATTATAAATGAAAACCAGCATGGGTTCATGGAAGGCAAATCTTGTATCACAAACCTCCTGGAGTTTTATGACAAGAAGTAAGACACGAGAGAGAGGGGTGGGTAGATTGCGTTTTCCTAGACTGCAGGAAGGCCTTTGACACAGTTCCCCACAAGAGATTAGTGCAGAAGCTGGAGGATCAGGCGCACGTAAAAGGGAGGGCACTGCAATGGATAAGGGAATACCTGACAGGGAGGCAGCAACTAGTCATGGTACGTGAAGAGGTATCACAGTGGGCGCCTGTTACGAGCGGGGTCCCACAGGGGTCAGTTCTAGGACCAGTGCTATTTTTGATATATGTGAACGACATGATGGAAGGAATAGACTCTGAAGTGTCCCTGTTCGCAGATGACGTGAAGTTGATGAGAAGAATTAAATCGGACGAGGATAAGGCAGGACTGCAAAGAGACCTGGACAGGCTGGACATGTGGTCCAGCAACTGGCTTCTCGAATTCAATCCAGCCAAATGCAGAGTCATGAAGATTGGGGAGGGGCAAAGAAGACCGCAGACAGAGTATAGGCTAGGTGGACAAAGACTACAGACCTCACTCAGGGAGAAAGACCTTGGGGTGACCATAACACCGAGCACATCATCGGAGGCACACATCAACCAAATAACCGCTGCAACATACGGGCGCCTGGCAAACCTGAGAATAGCGTTCCGATACCTTAATAAGGAATCGTTCAAGACACTGTACACTGTGTATGTTAGGCCCATACTGGAGTATGCAGCACCAGTCTGGAACCCACACCTGGTCAAGCACGTCAAGAAGTTAGAGAAAGTACAAAGGTTTGCAACAAGGCTAGTCCCAGAGCTCAAGGGAATGTCGTACGAGGAAAGGTTAAGGGTAATCGGACTGACGACACTGGAGGACAGAAGGGTCAGGGGAGACATGATAACGACATACAAGATACTGCGGGGAATAGACAAGGTGGACAGAGATAGGATGTTCCAGAGAGGGGACACAGGGACAAGGGGTCACAACTGGAAGCTGAAGACTCAGACGAGTCACAGGGAAGTTAGGAAGTATTTTTTCAGTCATAGAGTTGTCAGCAAGTGGAATAGCCTAGCAAGTGAAGTAGTGGAGGCAGGAACCATACATAGTTTTAAGAAGAGGTATGACAAAGCTCAGGAAGCAGAGAGAGAGAGGATCCAGTAGCGATCAGTGAAGAGGCGGGGCTAGGAGCTGAGTCTCGACCCCTGCAACCACAATTAGGTGAATTAGGTGAGTACACACACACACACACACACACACACACAAACAACATAAATATAGCATTAAAACTGGACAAGATTCCAATGCTCTATTTATTCATGTAAGAGATTTTAACCATCCAATTGATTTTCAAAAAGTTGAGAAAGTAGAACCAAGCAAGTCCATGGTCGACAGGAATATAATTGAATCTTGTTTCATAAAAAGCAGTTTTGACAATAATATGAATATTTCCTTTGGTTTATATAAATTAGATCCATTTATAATTAATAGAATTTGGGAAGAATTTAATAATACACTGGACAAACAATTTTTAAATTTTCTTGGGTAGAATAGTTTGTGGGGTGAGTTGTGCAAAGGACCTATCCAAGTTGGGTGGGCGCGCGTCAGGTGTTTAACCGTTGTGGGATCTGACAGTGAGGTGCTGGCCAGACCCCTTATATAGCTTCCTTGGATGCTTTACTTTCATAGTTCCTTGATAATGTGAGTAGTCACGAAAGCGCTTGGAATTTCTCTATTCTTTCAGAGTGGTTGTTTTGCATATTCTGAAATCACCTGTTTACTGTGATCTTATTGCATATATCAATATATATATATATATATATATATATATATATATATATATATATATATATATATATATATATATATATATATATATATATATATATATATATATATATATATATATATATATATATATATATATATATATATATATATATATATATATATATATATACATATATATATATATATATATATATATATATGAATATATATATATATGTATATATATATATATGAATATATATATATATATATGTCGTGCCGAATAGGCAGAACTTGCGATCTTGGCTTAAATAGCAACGCTCATTTTGCCATATAGGACAAGTGAAAATTTGTGTATGCAATAATTTCGCCAAAATCATTCTGAACCTAACGAAAAAAATATATTTCACTGTGTTTGTTTAGCATTAAATTATTGTAAACAAATCTAAAATATATTTAGTTTGGTTAGGCTAAAATAAATTGTGCTTGTTATAATAAGGTTAGGTAAGTTTTCTAATTTCCTTTTGGTGCAAAATTATAAATTTTTACATAAACGTTAATGAAAAAATATATCTTTAAACTTACAAGAGAAAATTTTAGAAAGGACTTAATTTTAAATGAGTTCTTGCTAATTGACCAGTTTTACATACTCGGCACGACATATATATATATATATATATATATATATATATATATATATATATATATATATATATATATATATATATATATATATATTCAACAAGTCGGCCGTCTCCCACCGAGGCAGGGTGACCCAAAAAAGAAAGAAAATCCCCACGTTGTGTAGCTTTAAAAATAGGTTGGATAAATACATGAGTGGATGTGGGTGGGTGTGAGTTGGACCTGATAGCTTGTGCTACCAGGTCGGTTGCCGTGTTCCTCCCTTAAGTCAATGTGACCTGACCTGACTAGGTTGGGTGCATTGGCTTAAGCCGGTAGGAGACTTGGACCTGCCTCGCATGGGCCAGTAGGCCTTCTGCAGTGTTCCTTCGTTCTTATGTTCTTATGTTCTTATCATTCAACACTTTCACCACCCTCACACATTATCACTGTTTTTGCAGAGGTGCTCAGAATACAACAGTTTAGAAGCATACACATATAAAGATACACAAGATTCCCCTCCAAACTGCCAATATCCCAAACCCCTCCTTTAAAGTGCAGGCATTGTACTTCCCATTTCCAGGACTCAAGTCCGACTATATGAAAATAACCGGTTTCCCTGAATCCCTTCACTAAATATTACCCTGCTCACACTCCAACAGATCGTCAGGTCCCAAGTACCATTCGTCTCCATTCCTTCCTATCTAACACGCTCACGCACGCTTGCTGGAAGCCCAAGCCCCTTGCCCACAAAACCTCCTTTACCCCCTCTTTCCAACCCTTTCGAGGAAGACCCCTACCCCGCCTTCCTTCCCCTATAGATTTATATGCTTTCCATGTCATTCTACTTTGATCCATTCTCTCTAAATGACCAAACCACCTCAACAACCCCTCTTCTGCCCTCTGACTAATACTTTCATTAACTCCACACCTTTTCCTAATTTCCACACTCCGAATTTTCTGCATAATATTTACACCACACATTGCCCTTAAACAGGACATCTCCACTGCCTCCAACCGTCTCCTCGCTGCTGCATTTACCACCCAAGCTTCACATCCATATAAGAGTGTTGGTACTACTATACTTTCATACATTCCCTTCTTTGCCTCCATAGATAACGTTTTTTGACTCCATTTATACCTCAGTGCACCACTCACCTTTTTTCCCTCATCAATTCTATGATTAACCTCATCCTTCATAAATCCATCCGCCGACACGTCAACTCCCAAGTATCTGAAAACATCCACTTCTTCCATACTCCTCCTCCCCAATTTGATATCCAATTTTTCTTTATCTAAATCATTTGATACCCTCATCACCTTACTCTTTTCTATGTTCACTTTCAACTTTCTACCTTTACACACATTCCCAAACTCATCCACTAACCTTTGCAATTTTTCTTTAGAATCTCCCGTAAGCACAGTATCATCAACAAAAAGTAACTGTGTCAATTCCCATTTTGAATTTGATTCCCCAAAATTTAATCCCACCCCTCTCCCGAACACCCTAGCATTTACTTCCTTTACATCCCCATCTATAAATATATTAAACAACCATGGTGACATTACAAATCCCTGTCTAAGACCTACTTTTACCGGGAAGTAGTCTCCCTCTCTTCTACACACCCTAACCTGAGCCTCACTATCCTCATAAAAACTCTTTACAGCATTTAATAACTTACCACCTATTCCATATACTTGCAACATCTGCCACATTGCTCCTCTGTCCACTCTATCATATACCTTTTCTAAATCCATAAATGCAATAAAAACTTCCCTACCTTTATCTAAATACTGTTCACATATATGCTTCAATGTAAACACTTGATCTACACATCCCCCACCCACTCTGAAACCTCCTTGCTCATTCGCAATCCTACATTCTGTCTTACCTCTAATTCTTTCAATTATAACCCTACCGTACACTTTTCCTGGTATACTCAGTAAACTTATTCCTCTATATTTTTTACAGTCTCTTTTGTCCCCTTTCTCTTTATATAAAGGGACTATACATGCTCTCCACCAATCCCTAGGTACCTTCCCCTCTTTCATACATTTATTAAACAAAAGTACCAACCACTCCAACACTATATTCCCCCCTGCTTTTAACATTTCTGTCATGATCCCATCAGTTCCAGCTGCTTTACCCCCTTTCATTCTACGTAATGCCTCACGTACCTCCCCCACACTTACATTCTGCTCTTCTTCACTCCTAAAAGATGGTATACCTCCCTGACCAGTGCATGAAATTACTGCCTCTCTTTCTTCCTTAACATTTAAAAGTTCCTCAAAATATTCTCGCCATCTACCTAATACCTCCATCTCCCCATCTACTAACTTCCCTACTCTGTTTTTAACTGACAAATCCATACTTTCCCTAGGCATTCTTAACTTGTTTAACTCACTCCAAAATTTTTTCTTATTTTCATTAAAATTTCTTGACAGTGCCTCTCCCACTCTATCATCTGCTCTCCTTTTGCACTCTCTCACCACTCTCTTTACCTTTCTTTTACTCTCCATATACTCTGCTCTTCTTATAACACTTCTGCTTTGTAAAAACCTCTCATAAGCTACCTTTTTCTCTTTTATCACACCCTTTACTTCACCATTCCACCAATCACTCCTCTTTTCTCCTGCCCCCACCCTCCTATAACCACAAACTTCTGCCCCACATTCTAATACTGCATTTTTAAAACTATTCCAACCCTCTTCAACCCCCCCACTACTAATCTTTTCACTAGCCCACCTTTCTGCCAATAGTCGCTTATATCTCACCCGAACTTCCTCCTCCCTTAGTTTATACACTTTCACCTCCCTCTTACTTGTTGTTGCCACCTTCCTCTTTTCCCATCTACCTCTTACTCTAACTGTAGCTACAACTAAATAATGATCCGATATATCAGTTGCTCCTCTATAAACATGTACATCCTGGAGCCTACCCATCAACCTTATATCCACCAATACATAATCTAATAAACTACTTTCATTACGTGCTACATCATACCTTGTATATTTATTTATCCTCTTTTTCATAAAATATGTATTACTTATTACCAAATCTCTTTCTACACATAGCTCAATTAAAGACTCCCCATTTACATTTACCCTTGGCACCCCAAATTTACCTACTACTCCCTCCATAACATTTTTACCCACTTTAGCATTGAAATCCCCAACCACCATTACTCTCACACTTGATTCAAAACTCCCCACGCATTCACTCAACATTTCCCAAAATCTCTCTCTCTCCTCTACACTTCTCTCTTCTCCAGGTGCATACACGCTTATTATAACCCACTTTTCACATCCAATCTTTATTTTACTCCACATAATCCTTGAATTAATACATTTATAGTCCCTCTTTTCCTGCCATAGCTTATCCTTCAACATTATTGCTACTCCTTCTTTAGCTCTAACTCTATTTGAAACACCTGACCTAATCCCATTTATTCCTCTCCATTGAAACTCTCCCACCCCCTTCAGCTTTGTTTCACTTAAAGCCAGGACATCCAGCTTCTTCTCATTCATAACATCCACAATCATCTCTTTCTTATCATTTGCACAACATCCACGCACATTCAGACTTCCCACTTTGACAATTTTCTTCTTATTCTTTTTAGTAATCTTTACAGGAAAAGGGGTTACTAGCCCATTGTTCCCGGCATTTTAGTTGACTTTTACAACACGCATGGCTTACGGAGGAAAGATTCTTATTCCACTTCCCCATGGATATAAAAGGAAATGTAATAAGACCAAGAACTATTAAGATAAAATCAAAGAAAACTCAGATGAGTGTGTATAAATAAATGTGTATATGTATGTGCAGTGTGACCTAAGTGTAAGTAGAAGTAGCAAGACATACCTGTAATCTTGCATATTTATGAGACAGACAAAAGACATCATCAATCCTACCATCATGTAAAACAATTACAGGCTATCGTTTTACACTCACTTGGTAGGACGGTAGTACCTCCCTGGGTGGTTGCTGTCTACCAACTTACTACCATATATATATATATATATATATATATATATATATATATATATATATATATATATATATATATATATATATATATATATATATATATATATATATATATATATATATATATATATATATTTATGTGTGTGTGTGTGTGTGTGTGTGTGTGTGTGTGTGTGTGTGTGTGTGTGACTTTGTAAATGGTCCAAGTCGGACCGAAACGTCGTCGTAAGCTTCTCTCTTTTATATGGATGCCAACCAGGAGGAAGCAAGCAGCCAGGGAAATGGCACGGCTGGCAATACTAGGAGAGGCAAGTGTCGGTCATGCTTACAGCTTCGTTGTCTCAACTCTAATGGTTTCCTCCGCAAACACGGTAGTTGCCCTGGTTCAGGATGTCCTCCTGTGGAAAGTGATGATCCAGAGCCACCTCAGGCACCTGAACCCACTCCAACAGATTTCATCTCATCAGACAATCTCTTGGAAGCAATTAAAGCAACAGGTACGAGGACACTCACACATATTCCCAATGCAGCCCGTCCACACGCAGCTGGGAAACTTACAGACCTCCTGAAAAAAGTAAACGATGGTTCCACTATCTTAAATGCTCCACCAACCATCAAGGCATGGCACAACTTGCTACTTTTTGGCAATGTCTGCTTAGCTGTGCCGGAAAGAAGGGGAAAGAGGCTAGCCTCAATGATAATTAAATCCTTAAGAGATTTTCCTAGAGTTGATAACCTCATTCGCCTTCCCCGTCAACACAAAAAAGGGAGAGGCAGAACCCCCACTCACTCTACTGACAGTGAAAAAGTCAGAGTCCAGGTGTGCAAGAAAATTTAAGAGGGCAACACAGTGGGGGCAATCAGAATTATTACCAGTGAAGATACAGTTGCTTCCAGGGATGCTGACACGGCTGAAGCACTTAGAGGAAAGCACCCTGCCAGGGAAACCAGTGGCACCAACAGTTCCAACACCTCTGTCCCCACTATGGAACCATTGATTATGGAAGACTCAGACATTTACAAAGCAATAATGTCTTTCCCATCTGGCTCTGCTGGGGGTTACACTGGAATAAGGCCACAGCATTTAAAGGAAATGGTTAATCCAGTTATTGGGGAAATTGCAGAGACACTGCTTTCAGAGATCACAAGGTTCGTCAACAATTCCTTGGCTGGTCTGATTCCTGATGAAATTAGACCTTTCTTTTTTGGTGCAACACTTTGTGCACTTAAAAAGAAGGATGGAGGAATTCGGCCAATTGCAGTAGGCAACACGTTACGCCGCCTCGTATCCAAAGCTGCTGTTCGAAGTATTCGTGCACAGGCAGCCATGATGCTTCAACCAAACCAGCTTGGCTTTGGGGTCTCTCAAGGAAGTGAAGCAGCGGTTCATGCAACAAGGGCGTATATCAACAACCTGCCTGAGGACAATGCAGTGGTAAAATTAGATTTCAAGAATGCGTTCAATCTCCTGAAAAGAGACGTGGTATTAGCAGCAGTACAAGAACATTTCCCTGGTCTCTTCCCTTTTGTTTCAGCTGGGTATAGCAAGGAATCAATGCTTCTCTTCGGAGAGCATGAAATCACATCATCGGAGGGTGTCCAACAAGGAGATCCTCTTGCACCATTTCTCTTCTGTATAGCAGTTAGGGAAATCACAGTCAGACTGACCAGCGAGCTAAACATCTGGTTCCTAGATGATGGCACACTAGCAGGTACAAAGGAGTCCCTCCTACATGACCTTACACAGGTAATGACACGGGGACAGGAAATGGGTCTCGTCCTGAATCCATCCAAATGCGAAATCATCTCAGTCAGTCAACAAGTGATAAATGCAGTGAGATCAAAACTACCAGGAGCAGCAGTCATTGCCCCCACAAATAGTGTCTTGCTAGGAGCACCTCTGGGAAGCAATGCCATTGACACAATTCTCAGGAAGAAATTGGAAGAGTTAAGGAGAATGGAACAACGAATAGGCAATCTGGACACCCACGATGCCTTGTACCTTCTCACAAAGTGCTTGAGTCTGCCCAGGTTGACATATTTCCTAAGATGTGCACCTTCATATGATAACCCTATACTGCACGAATATGACAGTATTCTGAGGCAGATTTTTACGAAAGTACTTAACCTTACTCTAGAAGACTCAAGAAATCGTAATGACACGATTGCAAACAAACCATACACCCGGCCGGGATTGAACCCGCGGTCATAGAGTCTCAAAACTCCAGCCCGTCGCGTTAGCCACTAGACCAGCTAGCCACAATAAGACGGGCAGTGGAACCAAGCTACACTTCCAGTCAGACTAGGAGGCATTGGTGTCCGCAAGTCATCACAGATTGCGTTACCTGCTTTTCTGTCCTCGTGTATTGCATCCAGAGAGCTTGTAGCAGCGATTCTCCCTGAACATCTTAGGGACAAGATTGGAGTCCAGGACCAAAAATTCATTGACGGAGCAATGATCTGGGATAATCTAACGGGCTCTGAAACCAGACCTACTCCCCCCAACAACTACAAACAATCGCACTGGGAGTCCAATAGTGGAAAATAAAGCCTCATCAATGCTTCAGAGTGTGTCAGGGAAGGATAGAGCCCGCCTCCTGGCAGTGAGATCCCCTCATGCTGGGGACTTTCTGTTGGCTGTTCCCAACTCCAGCCTTGGCACACCCCTCGACCCACAGACCATCCGTATCGGTGTTACCCTTCGACTTGCCGCCCCTATTCTCGCCGAACAGAGCTGTATTTGTGGCAGTGAAGCAGCAGACCGATTCGGGCACCATGGTCTTGTGTGCCGTAAATCCGAGGGAAAGATTGCAAGACATGAGGAGGTTAATAAGATTATCAAGAGGAGCCTCACAACAGCTGGATGCCCAGTAGTAAGGGAGCCACCCCAACTATGCAGATCTGATGGCAGCCAGAAGCGTCCAGATGGTATCACCCTTCAAGCCTGGACAGATGGGAAGCAGGTGGTGTGGGACTATACATGTGCATCTACCTTGGCTGATACCTATCTCCAATACACCAGGGAGGAAGGAGGGGCAGCTGCCAGCTTCAGGGAGTCCCAAAAGTCTAGAAAATATGGAGAACTTGCCCATCA
Organism: Cherax quadricarinatus; assembly: GCF_038502225.1. Lineage (NCBI taxonomy): Eukaryota > Metazoa > Arthropoda > Malacostraca > Decapoda > Parastacidae > Cherax > Cherax quadricarinatus. The sequence goes on along the minus strand of NC_091294.1, from coordinate 30,121,737 downwards.
TTATATGTTTGTTCCCATAGGCTCAGAGACCCTTGGCTCATGGGGAAAGAGTGCATCTAAATTCCTTAAGGAGCTGGGAAAAAGACTCATCAGGGTAACTAGGGATCCCAGGGCAGCTAGTTTTCTGTTCCAGCGGCTCAGTGCGGCTGTTCAAAGGGGTAATGCCTGCTGTATTTTGGGCACACGCCACAGCTCTGAGGACCTGGATGAGATTTTTGCCTTATAATCGGCGATACACACGTAACAACATGTACCTTATATGCCACCTTTATATCAACAATGTATCTCTTAAATCTTCTGTACCATATTATGTAATAAAATATTCCTATTGGTAAAAAAAATATATATTAAAAGGTGGGGTGGTAGGGGAAGTGGAATATTCAAACGGCTTCAGGAAGAAATCCAAATATTCTTCCTTGAAGCCTTTTTATCCACATCTATATATATATATATATATATATATATATATATATATATATATATATATATATATATATATATATATATATATATATATATATATATATATATAAATATAAATATATATATATATATATATATATATATATATATATATATATATAAATATAAATATATATATATATATATATATATATATATATATATATATATATATATATATATATATATATATATATATATATATATATATATTTCTTTAGAAACAGAGTTTACCGAGGCGGAGAGAATCTGAAGGAGAGATAGAAGGAAAAAATATTGATGATAAGAGGCAACGTAAAGAAGAGAGGGATAATAGTGATGAAGTGTGAGAAAACTTAAAGGGCAAGAGAAAATGCTGGAGGGAAAATACATGGACTGTGACGTTACACGTCAGGGCGACCCGAGGAAGAAAACAGATTCACCATCACTTTAACCGTCGCTCCCTTTTTCCAAGCTGGTACAGACGTCCTTATACAGTGATGACCCATCTAACAGCCACACTTCATCCCGGTTTTCAAACTGCAGGCGCTGTACTTCTCACCTCCAAAACTCTCAAATCCGGTTTATCGGTTTCCTTCAATCCGTACCTAGATATTACAATGCTTACGCTTAGATAACATGTTAATTCCTTAAACCTCTTGCCTTCACTCAGATCTAACACATGTGTCTGGTGGATGCTGAGGTCCTCTACTCCTCCTCCTCTTTTCAACACATCACAGAACGGGTGGGGTTCGAATCCATGGGGAGCGAGTCTTGAAATTGGCTTGTGTATTTTAGGACTTGCATATAATTTGTTGGAACCTCCGCTCATTCTGTGATTTGTTTACAATCGTGATACCCCCAATTTTAGATTTGTACTCGTTCTTGGCCAAATTGTAATCTGTCCCCGCTACATGATGGCATTTAGGCTTCATGGCTTCTCTTCTTCTTCTGGATCTTCAGTTTTCACTTCTGTTTCTCTGCAGAATATTTCAGAAATGCATTTGTCGCAGACACGATATTTCTACTGCCTCCTCCTTGCTTTCTTTACATGTTGCTTTCTTTCCTCAGTTTAAACAAAACAACTCATACTTACGTCCTCTGGGATTTACCTCACCCTTTACAGTCCCTTGTGCTGTGATGTTCACACTGAAGAAAGTTCACTCAGGTCGTTCATATTTTTTTCTAAACTAATTTCCAGTCATTGATACCTCCAATACCTATACATATTTTCTTCACTTTTATCTTTATTTTTTACACACTCTTCCAGGCCTCTCCTAAAACCACTGCAGCTTATTCTCTGAGTCTTCTAATATCACTGACTTCTACAGGTGTGGCTACTCCCACATTACAACAGACTCGTGATGGAGAGACAAGCGTTGCACAACAAGAGTTTACTGGGATAACATTGCGCTCTGTTAGAGCTTTACTAAGTCCGTGGGAAAAGTTTGCCTTTTCTTTACTATTGTTTCCAGTATGCCCTTTATATCCTTATTCGTTACCTTTAAAAAGTACTTCTCTCTCTCTCTCTCTCTCTCTCTCTCTCTCTCTCTCTCTCTCTCTCTCTAGCACACTAGCATTTACATATTTTCTGACCCCATCTATAGAGTGAGCACATTAACGCAGTACTTACGCTACTCGGTCAGATCCCAGATTAAATAACCACTGCGACATCACACATACCTTGTGTAAGACTCATTTCTTTTTTTCCTGTAAAACATTAGCGGACGGAGGATCCACTACTCCTTGCCTCGAATAAGGGGTTATTCAAGGCTAGACCCGTGACAGGACTTTGTCTTGCATGTGAATAGAATTCTAATTTTCTATACACTCTAACTTTTGCCTTGCACATTCCTCATCTTTCCAACACCAGTCGCATCGTTCTCGTCCACCGTCATTCTCATCTTTCCGAGCTCATGACTGCAAAACATTTATCAAAATTTTTTTTTTGCTTATTTTGAAAACACTAAATTTCAAGCTTCATAGACATATCCTCTTTACCTTCTCAGTATATACTGCGCTTTCAAAGTCAACTGCAACTGTACACAGTAAACAGTTCAGCGGACAACCCCATTACAGTTCAAGACGTAACACTTTCCAGTAATCCTTTCTTGTATTTCTTCTCGCATATACGAATATTTCTACATTTCTATCTATATCTATATCTTCATATCTACCTACCTATCTATGAATCTATGAAGATATATATATATGTATATATATATATATATATATATATATATATATATATATATATATATATATATATATATATGATAGTGAGGTGCCGACCAGACCCCTTATATAGCTTCCTTGGATGCTTTACTTTCATAGTTCCTTGATAATGTGAGTAGTCACGAAAGCGCTTGGAATTTCTCTATTCTTTCAGAGTGGTTGTTTTGCATATATATATATATATATATATATATATATATATATATATATATATATATATATATATATATATATATATATATATATATATATATATATATATATATATATATATATATATATATATATACGTTCATGAGAACTTCAAGGAGAAGAGCTCAACTCCGACGCTTACTGGACTGGTGGTGTTAACATCGGTCACCAGCTATGACCTTACATTACAAATGTCTGCTACAAAGACCTCTTGTACAGGGACGATTACTTGTAATCCATGAGACAACTGCAAACATTTGTTACTGTGTTTAGGTTATATTGACAGTAATATAACCGTAAATGTGTAAAACCACAGGAATTAACGCAAAATATATAATAGGGATAAATTAACCTAAATTAAATAACATTTATTTAGAAATTTGCGCATTTATGTTAAGAAACTGACGTTATTGTTAGGAGGTCGAGATGGATATTTTATTCTCATAATATTGTCAGGTGTTGCTGTGTCAGGTGTTGCTGTGTCAGGTGTTGCTGTGTCAGGTGTTGCTGTGTCAGGTGTTGCTGTGTCAGGTGTTGCTGTGTCAGGTGTTGCTGTGTCAGGTGTTGCTGTGTCAGGTGTTGATGTGTCAGGTGTTGCTGTGTCAGGCGTTGCTGTGTCAGGTGTTGCTGTGTCAGGTGTTGCTGTGTCAGGTGTTGCTGTGTCAGGTGTTGCTGTGTCAGGTGTTGCTGTGTCAGGTGTTGCTGTGTCAGGTGTTGCTGTGTCAGGTGTTGCTGTGTCAGGTGTTGCTGTGTCAGGTGTTGCTGTGTCAGGTGTTGCTGTGTCAGATGTTGCTGTGTCAGGTCTTGCTGTGTCAGATGTTGCTGTGTCAAGTGTTGCTTTGTCAAGTGTTGCTTTGTCAGGTGTTGCTGTGTCAGATATTGCTGTGTCAGGTGTTGCTGTGTCAGATGTTGCCGTGTCAAGTGTTACCGTGTCAAGTGTTACCGTGTAAGGTATTAACGTGTCATGTGTTGCCGTGCCAGGTTTTACCATAAAATATTAAGTTTGACATTCATACAGCTTCTCAACTTTTCCTTTCCAGTAATAATACCTTTAATAGGATGTTGAAATCCAAACAATTCACGTAACTGTTGATTTTCTTATGAATTTCGAGCAATTTACTGGGAGAGACAGTGACTTCATACAATAATGAAATATATCACACAATTCCTGGTTTCACAAAAGAAAATGCTGCTTGACGCACAGAAATTAATTCTAGCAAGAAAAAAGGAACACGAAGCTAATAACTTGCTTGAAGGGTTTTATGTCATTATTTAAAACGTGTTAAGAAACATTTTAAATATAGTTTCATATATCAGGGAGAACAGATGAAATGCAATTGACAAGAGGAACAAAAAAATAATTCAAGAAGTGTTTGAAATAATATACAAATCGATGAGAGTGATTGCAGGGAAATATTAGTTAGGATTTAATTATCTCCTGTGGCTGTTACAACAATGAACACAGAACTTTCTAATTATGTCAGAGACTATAGGGCGAACAATGCAGAAATTTTATGTTTCGTCCATCAGTAATTTATGTGAGATGTGATTTAATTAAATTTGAACATCACGATTTATTTTTATTTTCAATTTAAGATGCATTGTTTCCACAAAACTGTTTGAGAAAATATATTCTTAATTAACAAATAAGATGAAGAGGTGAATTTTCATCTTTAACAAACCACTGCCAGTTTTCCCAATGTAAAGTGAGGTACAGCCTTAACATGGCACACTGTGAATCAAAGGTTCTCAACTTTTGCATCCTACGGCCACGCCTACGTACGTTTCAAAGTGGTGACCCACCACACGGCCCACCTTCCCATGTCTCAGTACGGTGAGGGGCCCACCACACAGCCCAGTTCTATTTTTTTTTTATTATCACATTGGCCGATTCCCACCAAGGCAGGGTGGCCTGAAAAAGAAAAACTTTCACCATCATTCACTCCATCACTGTCTTGCCAGAAGGGTGCTTTACACTACAGTTTTTAAACTGCAACATTAACACCCCTCCTTCAGAGTGCAGGCACTGTACTTCCCATCTCCAGGACTCAAGTCCGGCCTGCCGGTTTCCCTAAATCCTTTCATAAATGTTACTTTGCTCACATCCAACAACACGTCAAGTATTAAAAACCATTTGTCTCCATTCACTCCTATCAAACACGCTCACGCATGCCTGCTGGAAGTCCAAGCCCCTCGCACACAAAACCTCCTTTACCCCCTCCCTCCAACCTTTCCTAGGCAGACCCCTACCCCGCCTTCCTTCCACTACAGACTGATACACTCTTGAAGTCACTCTGTTTCGCTCCATTCTCTCTACATGTCCGAACCACCTCAACAACCCTTCCTCAGCCCTCTGGACAACAGTTTTGGTAATCCCGCACCTCCTCCTAACTTCCAAACTACGAATTCTCTGCATTATACTCACACCACACATTGCCCTCAGACATGACATCTCCACTGCCTCCAGCCTTCTCCTCGCTGCAACATTCATCACCCATGCTTCACACCCTTATAAGAGCGTTGGTAAAACTATACTCTCATACATTCCCCTCTTTGCCTCCAAGGACAAAGTTCTTTGTCTCCACAGACTCCTAAGTGCACCACTCACCCTTTTCCCCCTCTTGTAAATAGGCCAGTTCGCTTTATCCTTATCGTACGTACCTCCTTTTACTATATTGATTTTCATGCAGTTTTAGACATTTTAGACATTTGATCATTAGTAATATCTTCAAAAAGAATGAGTATGTATATCTTAGCTTAATATTTTTATTATGCACCTCGTACTCATCTTATGGGCGGTAGTTAGAAGATTACAGGTACATATTAGGTCCAGGGACTGGACCAAAAGGTTATGTATGTATGTATATCTTCGAAGACCATCTACCAAGAGACTCTCGGAAAAAAATAATGATCAGTAATCTTATAACCTTAGTCTAATTCTTCGTGAAGGAATTGAAGATATGTGATGAGAAGTGTAACAGTGTCAGGGTGGCCGAGCGGTCTAAGGCGCCAGACTCAGGTAGCTTCACTTCAAATAGAAGGGCCACGAGCGTTCTGGTCCTCTCTGAGGGCGTGGGTTCGAATACCTCTCCAGACATATGGAATTATTTTAAGGTACAACATCAGGTAATAATTTTTTTTACATAACTTTAATTTAGAATGAGTTAAATTCACAGCCAAGTAAAGTTCATATTAGTAGAGAAAAAACTACTATTACAAATAATAATAATAATAATAATAATAATAATAATAATAATAATAATAACAACAACAACAACAATAATAATGATAATAATAATAATAATAATAATAACAAAATCTCGTATAGAATGTTGCTTTGGAAAACTTTTTGTCATAAAAAAATCATGCAGATTATTAATGATGTGCATATATTTCTATTTTTTACTCTGTAACAACATATCCAGGAAAAGTAGTTTTATTCTTTTCAGTCTCTACCGAGAATTTAATTGACGAGACCTGATTAATAATATCGGAGAATAGATACTCTTTGTACACAGTGCTGTAGTTCAGATACACAAGATAACATTAACACATCTCAGCCTAGTGATCGTCCTGAGATTTATGTCTGCAGAATAAGTCGTCTCATAAAACCTGTACACGGTGGTAAGAGGATGTTACCCCATGGCCGCACTAAAACTTTCTTCATCAAAGTGACCATAAAGAAAAATTACCTAAATTTTTTGACATGTAGTTTAACGAAGTCCAGATAAGAGCCAGCTGATAAGCGCCAGTCATAATTTCACAACACACTGTAGAGAATCAACTGAAGTGGCGACCGACATCGCTGAAGCAACACAACTAAGAGTCGCTCCGTCTCCCAGCTCGTGCAGCTTTTGGTAGAAAGAATGAAACTTCTGGAAGAAAGAATGAAAAAAAAAAACATATCAAAAGTAAGCAGCTTACTATCTGCAATGAGAGTAGTTGTTCATTTATTCACTAAATCAGAGACGCTGATAACGTTTGAGTCCAATTTCAGGCCTGGGTGTGTATTTAACAGGTTGCTGTACTGGTAATATGTAGAAAGGGACATTTGTGTACAGTTACGGACTGTTATTAAAGGAAACATTTCGCTACGAGTGACATCGTGGAGAAACTTAGTTGTTTTAATTTTTAAGGTGATCATGTTTGATTGCTGTATCTTACAGATAAGTTTTAAAGAGGATGTTACACGAACCCTAGTGGGTTATCCCATGTAATTTACACATATGTTCCTATAAATGATAATTGTAATCACCTAAATTTATATAACTGCATTTATGTTTACATGCACCTAAAATAAACCTGTTTAAAAAATAACATCTCGCCGATCTGCTGGGTGGGGACTATGGGCAAATTTCTTAACAACTGTTGCCTCCAGTACACCTAGCAGTGAATACGTACCAGGATGTTAGGTAACTGTTGTGGGTTACATACTAGGAATAACAGTATACCTTAAAAGAGTTCTAGGCTTTAAAATAAGTTGAAATAATAGATTTTAACCTGTTATGCAACGATGATAAATGTCCCGTTGACACGATATTTTTAAAACGTTTACAACAATGTAAATATGAAATAGTTTAGGCAATCCTTCATTAGTAATATCGTCAAAAAATTATTATGTGAATCTATGAAGACCATCTACCAAGAGACTCTCGAAATATATAAAAAAAGTCACTGTTCTTACAAATGTAGTCTAGTTCTTTCTGCAGGAATCGAGAATGGTCTAAGGCGCCAGACTCAAGGTAACTTCCCTTCCAATAGAAGGGCCACGAGCGTTCTGGTCCTCTCTGTGGGCGTAGGTTCGAATCCCACTCCTGACCTGTGAATTTTGGTTTTAATTAAGGAACAACTTTAGGTAATAATCTTTTACATAACACTAATTTAGCGTGAGTTAAATTCACATCTAGGTAAAGTTCATATTGGTAAGAAAAATATTAATAATAATTATAATAATAAAAAAATCTCAGGTGAAGGAGAATATTGCTTTGGAAACTTTATTATAAAAAAATCATGCAGATTATGAGTGACTGATACTTCTGAATAATGTAATGATAGTTTTATTTCTTTCACTTTGTAACAACATATCCAGGAAAAGTAGAGTTTTATTCTTCTCAGTCTCTACCGAGAATTTAAGTGACGAGACATGATTAATAAGCTCGGAGAATAAATACTCTTTGTACACAGTACTGTAGTTCAGATACACAAGATACCAATAACGCATCTCAGCCTAGTGATCGTCCTGAGAATTATGTCAGCAACACAAGTCGTCTCAAAAAAAACTGTACACGGGGCAAAGAGGATGTTACCTCATGGCCGCACTAAAACTTTCTTCATCAAAGTGACCATAAAAATAATTACTTAAACTTTTTGACATGTAGTTTAACGAAGTCCAGATAAGAGCCAGCTGATAAGCGCCAGTTATAATTTCGCAACACACTGTAGAGAATCAACTGAAGTGGCGACCGACATCGCTGAAGCAACACAACTAAGAGTCGCTCCGTCTCCCAGCTCGTGCAGCTTTGGGTAGAAAGAATGAAAAATAAACATCAAAACTAAGCAACTTATTATCTGCACTGAAAGTAGTTGTTGATTTATTCACTAAATCAGAGACGCTGATGACATTTGAGTCCCATTTCAGGCCTGGGTGTGGATATAACAGGTTGCTGTACTGGTAATATGTAGAAAGGAACACCAGCGTATAGCTGAGGACATTTGTTAAAGGAAACATTTCGCCATGAGTGACTTCATCGTGGCGAAACTTAGTTGCTTTATTTTTAAGGTAATCATGATGGATATCTGCTGTATAGTATAGCTAAGTTTGAAATGGGACGTTAAACGAACCTCAGTGGATTATCCTCGATAATTTACAGATATGTTACTATAAACAATAATAGTAATCACTGAAATTCGTATGACTGTACTTATGTGTACATGTACCAAAAATAAACATTAAAAAAATGACATCCCGCAGAGGGCCCCAACAGAATTAAGCCACTTTGTCCGACCTGTTGGGTCGGGACTATGGGCAAATTTCTTAACAACTGTTGCCTACTGTTTACCAAGCAGTGAATATGTACCAGGATGTTAGGTAACTGTTGTGTTTTGTATACTAGGGAAAACAGTATACTTTAAAAGAGAGCTAGACTTTAAAATGAGTTGAAATAGGGTAATAGCTTTTTGCCTGTTTATGCAACGACGTAAAACGGCTGAAACGATATTTATAAAATATTTAGAGCAATGTATATATAAAACAATTTACCTGAATTATTACAGGCAAGTAATTTGGGTGAGATAAGTGGGACTTAAGTCACAGCAGGTCGCCAAACTGTTACTCCCTCGATGCCCACTCCCTACTACTCCCATAAAAAATGCTGAACCTAACATTAAATTAATAATTACATCATCAAAACCAGTTACTCTCGTAAATTAAAGCTGTGGACTGTGTATGATTAGGCTTGCTGGGTACACAAAAGAAATTCGTATTACCACCTACCATTTAATTACTGTAGATGAATCACACCACGACACCTGCCTCACACCTAGACCCTACGATGACCAGCTAGAGATCTAAATAAAAGGACTAATGGTGCACTTTCCTGTGAGTGATGTTTGTATCCCTTATCTTCCGCCATCCACACGTAAATCCCACAAATTTCCTGTCCCAATTTTAAAGCAGAAGACATCAACACAGGTTCCTAATTACAAATACAGGCCAAAAAAGCCGATTTGGCTAGGAACACGCCAGATTATTAGCAGAATTTCCCACGACAAGCAGTTCTCGCAAATTACAAATGACATCCTCATTTTTTCTGTCATCGTTGCCGAATTGTAAAGGTTTTTCCACACTGTTTATCTCAGCTCTTCAGCAGGAACGTGTCAGCAATTTATGAATAATGGATTGAGGCCGATATACACCAACTGACCTTCAAGAACGTCTGATTACATTGCATAATTCAGTCCATTGTTCACACATTAAATTCATTATGGCTTCTCTGCCGCATCACTCCCCCGGCTGTTCTGCATCGCCCCCCCTCACTCGAAATTTCTCGAAGGGTCCAAATAGCATCACATTTTAATACACAGTTATTATATTATTTATTTATATATTCTATATTTAGGAAATTATGTAAAAAAATTCCACAAGAATGATTATGTAAATCTATAAAAACCATCAACCAAGAGACTCTCGAAATAATAAAGTGTCAAAAATCTTTGAAATGTAGTCTAGTTCTTTCAGAAGAAACTGAAGACATGTGATGAGTAGTGTAACAGGTGTCAGGGTGGCCGAGTGGTCTAAGGCGCCAGACTCAAGGCAACTTCCTTTCTGACAGAAGGGCCACGAGCGTTCTGGTCCTCTCTGAGGGCGTGGGTTCGAATCCCACTCCTGACACATGGGTTTTGGTTTTAATTAAGGCACAGCATCAGGTAATAATTTTTCATATAACTTTACCTTGAGTTAAATTCACATCTAGGTAAAGTAGGAAAAATAATCATAGTAATAATAATATTTATTAAAACAATAAAATCTGAGGTGTAGGAGATTATTACTTTGGAAAACTTTGTCATCAAAAAATCGTGCAGATTGTGAATGACTAATATTTCTCAATAATGTTCTTATAGTTTTACTTTTCATCATATAACAATATATCCTGGAAAAGTAGTTTTTGTTGTTGTTGTTGTTTTCAGTCTCTACCGAAAAATTAATTGACGAGACCTGGTTAATAAGCTCGGAGAATAAATATTCTTTGTACACAGTACTGTAGTTCAGATACACAAGATGCCATTAACACATCTCAATTTAATGATCGTTCTGAGAATTATTTTTGTAACATAAGTCGTCTCATAAAACTGTTCACGGGGTTAAGAGGAAGTTACTTTCTTTAAGTGACCACAAAAAAAAAAATACTAAAATTTTTTTAAGTAGTTTAATTAAGTGCGGATAAGAGGCAGTTGATGCAAGGAAGGTCATAATTTCGCAATACACTTTTGGGGAGAAGCAACTGAAGTGGTGACTGACATCGCTGAAGCAACATAACTAGAGTCGCTTCGTCACCCAGCTCGTGCAACTTTTGGCAGAAAGAATGAAACTTTTGGTAGAAAGAGTAAAAAACAAACATCAAAACTAAGCAGCCTAGCACCTGCACTGATTTATTCACTGAATCAGAGACAATGATGACATTCGAGTCCCACATGAGGCCTGAGTGTGGATATAACAGGTTGCTGTACTGGTAATACATAGCAAAGAACACTAGTGTACAGTTGAGGAAATATTTCACCACGACTAATGTCGTCCTGGCGGAACGTTTCCTGAACAGTACATAAATGTAGTTTTCCACGGTTTGTCTGCAGCATTATAAAATTTACTAGAAGGTAATGTGTAGCTGCTGGACCAGACAGGACACATGACACGTCTTAGGAAATTATGGAGAAATTTTGTCCTGATTCTTCCCCCTCCTCCCACTCTAAGGACATGACGTGATGTAATGCTCTTGGTTGATGGAATATAAGCAATCCTACTCTTTCTGGGATCTAAACTTGATTGTCTCCTACTCCCCAGGGATTGAATAATCCTTAAGGATTTAACATTAATAATAATAATAATAATAATAATAATAATAATAATAATAATAATAATAATAATAATAATAATAATAATAATAATAATAATAATAATAATAATAATTTTGTATTTAGTATGTTCTGGGCGCTGGAAAATATTTACTGGACCGGTGTCGCTGTGTTACCATAGAAACATTGTGAATGATAATCGGTGCAGAGGTAAATTATAAGTCAATAACTAAGAAGAAAATAGTGATAAGTCAATAATTAAGAAGAAAATAGTGATAAGTCAATACCAGAAATGGTTTGTGCTAATTCTTCTCGTCAAGTTGAGAAAACGTATTGTAAACGTCAGAACTGCTAAATGAAGTACTTGTGAATGACGGAGACCTTGTGCAACAACTCTGCCAAGAAGATCTGTGAGAGAACTTATGTTAACTAAATGTGAAAATAAGAAGATGTAGAAAAGGAAGAAGAAGAAGAAGAAGAAGAAGAAGAAGAAGAAGAAGAAGAAGAAGAAGAAGAAGAAGAAGAAGAAGAAGAAGAAAAGAAAAAGAAGGGAAGACGAAAAAGAAAAAGATGAAGGAGAAGAAGTCCCCTAAATGGAAAACAAAATAATCAAAATAATAGTCTTTATTTATTATTCGTTCATTAGTAACTATGTTAAATATAATCAAATGAGCCACAACTGAATTCCTACACCATTAATATCTCAAGAGTGGTTCATATGTACAATGTTTCGTGATAACGTTTTTACCTAGATGTATTTCAATAGCTGCACGACCCCAGAGGGATCAGACGGACGCAGCACGGTACAACCCCAGTCTTCTGTACCTCAATACACGCGAAAGACATAGTGCAAAGTTTGCCATAAGTTTGAAATGCAGGTAAATATTGACGTTGAATGTTTTAAGTGAAAGGTAAGAGGCACTTATAAGTTACCACATGGAAACTAGTAGCCAAGTTCCTTAATAAAAATTGACAAATTATGACATACACAGCCTTACTGTGATTCATACCAAGAAAGACTAACTTTAACAGTATAAAGCCAGATTGAAGAGGCAGTCTGTAGTTACCTCACATAGAGTAATATCCCATTATACAACAACACTAAGTTTGAAGCCGCTCAGAAGTTGCACTTTCAAGTTATCAGGTTGAAGGTTTAAGTCCAATTGGATGAGGAAGTTGCAAATTATTTGGTCAAAGTTTCGAAATTTCTCCAATAAACAGGACAATTTCTACATAGATCAAAATCAATATTTTCTTTAATTTAGATTAACCAGCAATTAAGATTTAGTAAGCTTTATTTAGGCTTTGAATACATAACATACAAATTAGTTGCAGTGGCCAAGAGAACACGCAAATGTCACGAGTACATAACATTACATTACGTACATTTAACCTACGATAACCCAGTAAAGTCAAACACTGACGTCTGCTCCGGATAGACAGTCTCGTTATTTCAAATAATTCAGTTTGTTTAATAAAATAAAGGCGAAGCTTCGTTTGAGAAAAATCTCATCAGCACTGAGAGGTTCAAGCTGACCAGAAGCTTTATTTTTCTACTATTGCTCAGAACTCGACAATTTCAAGTTTACTAAGTAAAAACGTTAAGAAATTTGCACCTATCAGGTGCAGATTTCATCCTAATTTCATCCTCCTCCCCGTTTGGTGTACTAGCCTCCGCGAGCAGTATATACAGTATTGTAACCACGAGGTGGACTAAAACAACACGGGTTCGAATCCTCGGCTAGTCGCAGTGTTGTTAATCAATAAATAACACTTCTTCGTGGTTACAGTACTATGTATAATGCTCGTGGAGGCTAGTATACCAAACGGAAACGAGGATGAAATTATCTCTGAAGCACCCACACCAACATATGACCTCGGATCACGGTACAACACCTAGCTCTTCTGGGTGCGTGATTTTTGTAGGATTGTATGGTCCAGTGGGTTAGAACGTCGTGAATTTTTGCTCATCATGAGGCGAGCTAAAACAACACGGGTTCGAATCCTTGTTTAGTCCCAGAGTTGTTATTGATTAAATACCACTTGTCCGTGGTTACAATACTATATATATATATATATATATATATATATATAAGTAGTGCTGAAGGCGGCTGAGTGGCTCCTTCTACAGAGCGGTCTCCTCCCGAAAGGGCTGCGGCTGAGTGGCTCCTTCTACAGAGCGGTCTCTTCCTGAGCGGTCTCTTCCTGAGTGGCTCCTTTTCCTGAGTGGCTCTCTTTCCTGAGCGGACTCCTTTTCACACCTATATGCTAATGACCTTGATCTCGCCCTCGAGACCACCTCACCCTCGAGACCACCTCGCCCTCGAGACCACCTCGCCCTCGAGACCACAACACCCACGACCCCCCCCACCCGCGCCCCCCACCCACTCCCGCCCTCGCGCCCGCCTGCCGCACCCTCGCGCCCGCCCGCGCCCGCGCCCTCGCGCCCGCCCGCGCCTTCTGCTGCACCTTCTGCAGCGTCGTCCGGATCGCCCCCACGCCCATCATGACATTAGGAGCCAGAGTGTAGTAGGTGGTGTTGGAGTGGTGATGGTTGCTCTGGCTCCTACGTCGTGTTGGGCCGTCGGGGTTAAAACAACTCTAGGAGATATATGGAATGAATAAGGAAGGATGTTTTAGGGATGATGTGGATGAGGAATGTGATATGCAACATAAATGCGGTATGAATATTCATACCGCAATATGTCAAGTATAGGTTTTGGTGTATGTCTTAGTTAAGATGTGTATGTCTTAGTTGGAGGTGAATGTCTTAGATTTGGTGTGTATGTCTCATGTCTTAAATTTGTGATTGAAATGTATAAGTTGTGGGGTGTCTGTGTATTTTTTTTTTTTTGTGATGGTGATACGTTATAGTGCTCATGTTATGTTATAGATGTTGGTGGAAGTGTCATGGTATTTTTGTGTATGTCTTATTTTTGTGCGAATGTTTAAAAAAATAAGTGTTTTCAGTGATCATAGTAGTTTTGAGATGCATGATCTTAGATTTTTGGTGATCTTGGTGATGAGTGTTGATAGATGACGGTAAACATGATATGGAATTGGTGATCGTGATTTTTGTGTGAATAATTATAAAAATATGTGTTTTCTGTGATATTAGTGGTGGGGTCATAAAATCTGGTAATCGTCTTGGTTATAGTGTTCTTAGATAATGTAGGGTACAACAGGTTGAAACAAGGTGGGTTGGGTGTGATGTTACCAACCACCAAGTAAACAAAGATGGGAGTGTGACGTCACTGGAGGTGACCTCCCCGGTCCTGTGAGGTGTGACATCGTGTGTTGGTGGTAGTGAGGTGAGTGCGCTTAGATATTGTCAAATATGATTTTTTGTGTGAATGTTTACAAAAAAATGAGTGTTTTCTGTGATATTAGTGATTTTTGAGGTAAGTGAACATGGGTGATTGTTGTTGGTGGTTGTCTTAGATTTATGTGTGTACAAGATATGTTTCCAGTTGATGGTGATCATGTACTAAGTGTTTGCATATTAGGTTTGTGTTCAAGTTTTTCTTTTTTTTGCGCCCATGGGGAGGGAGTTCTTGGTTATAGTGATTTGAGGGAATTTCTATAAAATGGATGTTAGCTGGTGATACTAAATTTAGATTCTGGTGATTTTGACGGTGTTTTGGTAGTATTCAGTGGTGATTTGGTAGTAATCAGCAGTGTTTTGGGAGTATTCGGAGGTGTTTGATGGTGTTTTTTGAAGGTGTTCAAATGATGTGCAGAGTATTTTTTTGAAGGTGTTCCGTGGTGTTTTGGTGTTGTTCAGAGATGGTTCAAAGTTAGTCAGTGTGTTAGTTATGGTAATGTCTCATGTCATAAGCGTATGAGTTAGTTTTTTTTGTGCTAATGTTGTAAAGTCTGGAGAATGAGGGAGGAGTTTGGTGGATGAGATGTAATTTCCGTTAATGAAATGTGTAAGTGTGAATGTAAATTGGTGAGTGAGTTAGAGAAGACAAAATGTTATGTGATCTTAGTAAAAGTATAGATAGTTTTAGTGATCTTCGTTATGATGATGTTTTAAGAGAATGTGTACAAAAAATGTGTGATCTTAGTGGTGGGGTTATAGAATTTGGTAAACGTCTTGATTGTGGTGATCTTAGATATTGGAGATATAACAGGTTGAAACAAGTAACTTCCTCTCGTTAAGTTAAATGAAGTAAAAGTGGGGTGTGACGTTGCTGATTGCCAAGTAAACACAGGACGGAGTGTGATGTCATGGGAGGTATCCCTATCTGTGTTGGTATGTGTTGGTGGTAGTGAGGGGGGTGTATTAGATATTGTATGGAGTTGGTGATTGTGATTTTTTGTGTGAATGTTTATGAAAATGAGTGTTTTCTGCGATCTTAGTGGTTTTGAGGTGAGTAGTCATTGATGATAGTTGATGGATGTCATAGTTTTTTTTTTTTTTTTTTGTGTGTGTGTGTGTACATGTTATGATTTCAGTTGGTGGTGATCCTGTTGTAAGTGTTTTCGGTGTTGTTTGGAAATGTTCAAAGGTGTTTTTTTTTGTGAGTATTCAAATGATTTATGAGTGTTTTTTTTTTGCGCTCATGTTATATAATAGTCTGAGGTGAGTGGGATCGTCTTGGTTATAGTGATTTGAGGGGATTTCTATAAAATGGGTGTTAGTTGGTGGTGTTGATCTTAGTTTCTGGTGATTTTTAGTGTTGTTTGGGCAGTATTCGGTGCTGTTTTGGTAGTATTCAGTGGTGTTTTGGGAGTATTCAAAGGAGTTTGATGATGTTTTTGAATGTGTTCAAATGATGTTTTTGGAGTAATCAAAGGTAATTGATGTTGTTTTTGGTGTTGTACAAAGTAAAGTGTGGTGTGTGTGGGTGTGTTTGTGTTAGTTTTGGTAAAATGTCTCATGTCATAAGTGTATGAGTTAGTTTTTGTGATAATGTTGTAAAGTCTGGAGACTGAGGGAGTAGTATGGTGGATGAGTTGTAATTTCAGTTAATGAAATGTGTAAGTGTAGATAAATTAGAGATGATAAATCATATTTGGGAGTAATCAAAATGATATTTTGGAAGTGCTTCAGTGTTGTTTGGAAATGTTCAAAGGTGTTTATGTGAGTAATCAAATGATTTATGAGAGTGTTCGAAGTAATCTTGGGGTTGTTCTGTAGTGAGATGATAAAGGTTGTGGATGAGAGAATATTTCTTAAGAGATATTGAGAAAAGGTGGTCACAAATGATGTATGAGAGTGTTTTGAAGGTGTTCAAAGTAAAGTGAGGTGTGTGTGTGTGTGTGTGTGTGTGTGTGTGTGTGTGTGTTTGTGTGTGTGTGTGTGTTAGGTGGTCATAGAGTTTTGTGAATATCTTGGTTACAGTGATTTTAGTGGATTTGAGATGGGTGATGAGATGCATTTGTGGATGTGAAATGTGATTTTTGTGTGTGTTCAGAAGAGGTGTGTTGGGAGATGGGTGAGTGGATGTGAAGAAATGTGGGTGAGATGGAGAGGGGTATGGGGAGGGTTGTATTAGAAATTTAATGAAATATGGGGGGATTTTACTGAAAATAAAGGTAATGTGTGAATATTTTACAAAGAAATTATAGAATTGAAAAGTTATGATATATTGGAAAAGAATGGAGGGTGTTGAAACATGTCGCAGTAGTTGGGTAGTGAGATTAGTTGTTGTGAGTATAATATCAATTTATGTGGATACAAGGAGATGGGTATGGAGAGGATTTTATTAGAATTTTAGTAATGTAAAGAGGAATGCGTATTACATTTAAGATTCAGTAAAAAGAAGGGGAAAAATTTGTATCGAATAAATTGTGAATAAATTGGTAAGTGATGAGGGTTGTGGGTAATGTAGTCGAACTAGAGATGCTGAAAAGTGGTTATAAGTTGTGGGTTGTTGTTGTGACTTTTTCTGATGAAATTAGTTAAAACGAGAAAAAATTGTAGGTTGTGGGTGTTGTGGGTTGTGGGTTGTGGGTGTTGTTGTCGAACTAGAGATACCGAAAAGATGTTATAAGTGGGTTGCTGTTGTGTCTTTTTCTGATGAAATTAGTTAAAACGAGAAAAAATTGTGGGTTGTGGGTGTTGTGGGTTGTGGGTATTGTTGTCGAACTAGAGATACCAAAAAAGATGTTATAAGTGGGTTGTTGTTGTGGGTGTTGTGGGTTGTGAGTGTTGTGGGCTGTGGGTGTTGTGGGTTGTGGGTGATGTTGTCGAACTAGAGATAACGAAAAGATGTTATAAGTGGGTTGTTGTTGTGGGTGTTGTGGGGTGTGGGTGATGTGGGTTGTGGGTGTTGTGGGATGTGGGTGTTGTGGGTTGTGGGTGTTGTTGTCGAACTAGAGATACCGAAAAGATGTTATAAGTGGGTTGTTGTTGTGGGTGATGTGGGTTGTGGGTGTTGTGGGTTGTGGGTGTTGTTGACGAACTAGAGTTGCTGAAAAGTGATTATAAGTTGTGGGTTGTTGTTGTGACTTTTTCTGATGAAATTAGTTAAAACGAGAAAAAAGTGTTTTAGTAGTATTCAGTGGTGTATTTGGGAGTACTCAAATGGTGTTTGAGACTATTCAAAGGTGTTTTTGAAGGTGTTCAAATGATGTGCAAGAGTATTTATGAAGGTGTTCTGGGAGTATTCAGTGGTGATTTGGGGGTATTCGAATGATGTTTTTGGAGTATTCAAAGGTAAATGATGGTGTTTTTGGTGTTGTTCAAAGTAAAGTGTCTGAGTTAGTTTTTTGTGATACTGTTGTAAAAATCTGGAGAATGAGGGAGGAGTTTTGGGGGATGAGTTGTAATTTAATGAAATATGAAAGTGTAGATAAATTAGAGATGTTAAATCTTATTTGGGAGTATTCAAAATGTTGTCTTGGAAATGTTTTAGTGTTGTTTGGAAATGTTCATGTTCTTTTTGCATTTATGTTATATCTTAGTTGGAGGTGAGTGTACTCATAGAAATAGGTAATCGTCTTGGTTATAGTGATTTGAGGGAATTTGTGTGAAAATGGTCTGTTATGTTGATCTTAGTTTATGGTGATTTTGGTGGTGTTTTGACTGTATTCAGTGGTGTTTTAGTAGTATTCAGTGGTGTTTTAGTAGTATTCAGTGGTGTTTTAGTAGTATTCAGTGGTGTTTTAGTAGTATTCAGTGGTGTTTTAGTAGTATTCAGTGGTGTATTTGGGAGTACTCAAAATGATATTTTGGAAGTGTTTCAGTGTTGTTTGGAAATGTTCAAAGGTATTTTTGTGAGTATTCAAATGATTTATGAGAGTGTTTTGAAGGTGTTCAAAGTAAAGTGAGGTGTGTGTGCGTATTAACTTCGTAATATGTAAAATTGTGACTAGTGAATTAATCGAAAAGTGGTTATAAGTGTTGTGGTGACTTTCTGATGAAATAGTTAAAACGAGAAAAATGTCTAGACTTGTGTTGTATTTTGTAAAGAAATTGTGAATTGTTGTGGGTATTAACGAAAAAATGTGGAATTATTTGGGCTATTCTGAGTTATGAGTGAAAATGTTTTCCCTATGTTGCATATGAAATGTGTAATACTGAGATGGAGATAACGAAGAAGATCCAGAAACAAAAAAATGCATAGAATTTCTTCAAGAGAAAAATATGTTGATTTTAGTCAATGAATTGTACCTTTTTCAATGATTTTTTTTGTTGGATGTATATGAAATGCAATGGTTGTATAATAAATAGTGTTATCCTGCATTTTATTGTCTGCTCGACAAGATTCAGCCTGTGTGTGCGGTCATCACGTGACGTCACTGACATAGGGGGAAGTCGACAAGATTCAGCCTGTGTGTGCGGTCATCACGTGACGTCACTGACATAGGGGGAAGTCGACAAGATTCAGCCTGTGTGTGCGGGGTCATCACGTGACGTCACTGACATAGGGGGAAGTCGACAAGATTCAGCCTGTATGTGTGAGGTCATCACATGACGTCACTGACCGCCGAGTAAACACAGGTGGGGTGACGTCACACTTGTTTAGACCTGTAGTAAGAGAAAGTACCATGCCCCATAGGAGGAGTTCATTTGAATGCTTACCCTGAGAAGGGGGAATCCAAAAAACTTGATCCAAGGAGATGGAGACTTTGATTTCGAGAAAAACTTGATCCGAGGAATTGGAGTATTTGTATTATCGAGAAAACCTTGATCCAAGGAGATGGAGTCTTTGTATTATCGAGAAAACCTTGATCCAAGGAGATGGAGGAGGAATATTTTGGGGTGAAAGTGGGAGTCCATTTTGAATGCTTACCCCCAGAGGGGGGAATCCAAAAAACTTGGTCCGAGGAGATCATAATAAAATGAAATTCAAAAAAAAAAAATGGGATGGGGGTGAAAGTGGGAGGGGGAACCTCAAAAATTTGATCAGAGGAGATCATAAGAAAATGAAATTAAAAAAAAAATAAAAAAAAAATCGGAAAAAAATTCGGGGCGCGGGGGCGATCCGGACGACGCTGCAGAAGGCGCAGCAGAAGGCGCGGGCGGGCGCGAGGGTGCGGCAGGCGGGCGCAAGGGCGGGGGTGGGTGGTGGGCGCGGGTGGGGGGACGTGGGGGGGTCGAGGGCGAGGTGGTCTCGAGGGCGAGGTGGTCTCGAGGGTGAGGTGGTCTCGAGGGCGAGGTCAAGGTCATTAGCATATAGGTGTGAAAAGGAGTCCGCTCAGGAAAGAGAGCCACTCAGGAAAAGGAGCCACTCAGGAAGAGACCGCTCAGGAAGAGACCACTCTGTAGAAGGAGCCACTCAGCCGCAGCCCTTTCGGGAGGAGACCGCTCAGGAAGAGACCGCTCTGTAGAAGGAGCCACTCAGCCGCCTTCAGCACTACTTATATATATATATATATATATATATATATATATATATATATATATATATATATATATATATATATATATATATATATATATATAATTTTATTATTAAGACATCGGCCGTCTCCCACCAGGGCAGGGTGGCCTGAAAAAGAAAAACTTTCAACATTATTCACTCCATCACTGTCTTACCAGAGGGGCATTTACACTACAGTTATAAAACTGCAACATTAACACCCCTCCTTCAGAGTACAGACACTGTGCTTCCCATGTCCAGAACTCAAGTCCGGCCTGCCGGTTTCCCTGAATCCTTTCATAAATGATACCTTGCTCACACTCAAACAACACGTCAAGTCCTAAAAGCCATTTGTCTCCATTCACTCCTATCTAACACGCTCATGCATGCCTGCTGGAAGTCCAAACCCGTCTCACACAAAACCTCCTTTACCCCCTCCCTCCAACCTTTCCTAGGCCTACCCCTGCCCCGCCTTCCCTCCACTTCAGATTTATACACTCTCGAAGTCATTCGATTTTGTTCCATCCTCTATACATGTCAGAACCACCTCAACAACCCCTCCTCAGCCCTCTGGATAATAATTTTGGTAATCCTGCACCTCCTCCTAATTTCCAAACTACGAATTCTCTGCATTATATTCACACCACACATTGCCCTCAGACATGACATCTCCACTGCCTCCAGCCTTCTCCTAGCTGCAACATTCACCACCCATGTTTTTCACCCATATAAGAGCATTGTTATAACTATACTCACATACATTCAAATCTTTGCTTCCATTGACAAAGTTTTTTTTGTCTCCACAGACTCCTAAGTGCACCACCCACCTTTTTCCCTTCATCAATTTTATGATTCACCTCATCTTTCATAGACCCATCTGCTGACACCTCCACTCCCAAAATTGAAAACACATTCACCTACTCCATTCTCTCTCCTCCAATCTGATATCCAGTCTCTCGTCACCTAATTTTTTGGTTATCCTCATCACCTTACTCTTTCCTATATTCACTTTTAAATTTCTTCTTTTACATACCTTACGAAACTCATCCACCAACCTCTGCAACTTCTCTTCAGAATTTCCCAATAGCACAGTGTCATCAGCAAAGAGCGACTGTAACAACTCTTACTTTGTGTTAGATTCTTTAACTTTTAACCCCAAACCTCTTGCCAACACCCGAGAATTCACTTCTCTTACAACCCCATCTATAAATATATTGAACAACCATGGTGGCATCACACATTCTTGTCTAAGACCTACTTTTACTGGGAAGTAATCTCTCTCTCTCCTACATACTCTAACCTGAGCCTCACTATCCTCTTAAAACTCTTCAGTGCTTTCAGTAACCTACCTCCTATTCTGTACATATGCAACATCTGCCACATTGCCCCCCTATCCACCCTGTCACACGCCTTTTCCAAATTCATAAACACCTGGTCCACACACCCTCTACCTTTCCTAAAGCCTCCTTGTTCATCCGCTATCCTACTGTCTTACTCTTAATTCTTTCAGTAATAACTCTACCATACACTTTATTAGGTATAATCAACAGACTTATTACCCTATAATTTTTCACTCTCTTTTTGTCCCCTTTGTCTTTATACAAAGTAACTATGCATGCTCTCTGTCATTCCCTATAAAAACACTTAAAATGAAACTTGCTCTTTGGTTGCCTGTTAATCCCACGCAGTGAAGGCTTTCAGCATGGTTTTATAGGCTTATGGGATTAAAGGCCTTTGTGTGGCGGTAAAAGACAACGCAATACTTTTCCAACATAATCCAAGCAGGTTACGGGGTTTATACTGGGTGTTCTCCGAGAACCTTGAAGAAAAAGAAGAGATTATCGTATGTTTTTGGACACAGTTGAAATATATTTCAATGTATTGTTATATGTTCACTATTTGGTTTTGTTTATATTGTTTAGTGAGAGTCTGTTTGTTTGTCTGTAATGAAATATTGAGATTAATTTTGTTTTTCAGGTAAATAAGGTAACGCTGTAATTTTCATTTTTTGTTGTAATATACCTTTAGGCGGAGGTTATTCACACACACACACACACACACACACACACACACACACACACACACACACAGGTTAAGGGAAATCGACCTGATGACACTGGAGGACAGGAGAGATAGGGGAGATATGATAACGACATATAAAATACTGAGAGGAATCGACGAGGTGAACAGAGACAGAATGTTCCAGAGATGGGACAAACCAACAAGGGGTCACAGTTGGAAGTTGAAGACTCAGATGAAGCACAGGGATGTTAGGAAGTATTTCTTCAGTCACATAGTTGTCAGGAAGTGGAACAGTCTGCAAAGTGATGTAGTGGAGGCAGGATCCATACCTAGCTTTAAGAAGAGGCATGATAAAGCTAATGGGACAGGAAGAGTGACCTAGTAGCGACCAGTGAAGAGGCGGGCCAGGAGCTGTGAAACGACCCCTGCAACCACAGATAGGTGAGTACACACACACACACACACACACACACACACACACACACACACACACATACACACACACACACATACACACACATACACATGCACATACACACACACATACACACACGCACACACACACATACACACGCACACACACACACACACATACACACGCACACACACACGCACACGCACACACTCACGCACACACACACACACACACACACACACTCACACACACACATATACACACACACACACACACACACACACACACACACACACACACACACACATACACACACACACAACCACACACAATGAACTAAGTTGGTATGGGAGAGGCAGAACTAACGTGTATCACACTAAAAGGACTCCCAGGAACCCACATAAGAAGATCCAACACATCTCTTGGAGAGATAAAGATTTTTCCCTGCCAGTAATGCCTTCAAAACCTCCATTCTGAGACCTCATCAGCGAGTGTGGAGTGGTCTTTCCCTCCTTAAAGACCAGCTAGAGCGCAGTGTATTGTTATTGTCCACAAGGGCGACGGGGAGAGCCTTCAGAAGGGCCATGGACCATCTCCATTACACAGGTTTGGGGGCCATGAATTGGTGGCCTCGTGAAAGAGTTTAGTTGATTTTCTAAGTCTCGGTAGGAACTACGACGAGCGTGCGCGATAAGGAGTTTACTGGACTCATTGTAAGTGCTGTAAGACTTGTCTCAGATGCAACGTTGATGACCCTCTGGTGAAGGTGGTAGGCTAGTACCAACAGAGCCTCTGGTAACATAGCACCATCATCAGAGCCTTTAGCAACATAGCACCATCAACAGAGCCTCTAGAAACATAGCACCATCAACAGAGCCTCTAGTAACATAGCACCATCAACAGAGCCTCTAGTAACATAGCATCATCAACAGAGCCTCTAGGAACATAGCACCATCAACAGAGCCTCTAGTAACATAACAATTATCAATAGAAGCGTCTAGCATCATAGCACCAACAGCAGGTGCCTCTAACATCACAACACTACAAACAGAGCCTCTAGTAACATAGCACCATCAACAGGATCCTCTAGCGTCTTGTCACCGACAACAAGATCCTCTAGCATCGTAGCACCAACAACAAGAGTTTCTAGGATCATAGCACCAACAACAGGAGCGTCTAGCATCATAGCACCACCAACGAAGCCTCTAGTAGCATCATAGCACTACCAACGAAGCCTCTAGTAGCATAATGCCAACAACAGTACACTCTAGCATTATTGCACCAATAACAGGAGCCTCTAACATGATAGCACCACCAACACAGCCTGTAGTAACGTAACACCAACAACAGGAGCCTCTAGCATCATAGCACCAACAACGAGAGCCTCTAGCATCATAACACCAACAACAGGAGCATCTACCATCATAGCATCAACAAGAGCCTCTAGTACCATTTCACCAGCAGTAGTTACGAAGGCTTTCCCATATTTGCTGAACCATTTTCAATACAATTCCTTCTTGATAAAGAAGGTTCGGTTAGCTTGGATCATCAAAGACTGAACGGTTGTCATTTTTTTTTCATTGTTAATATGAGGTACTGATGGGTCCTGGTTGCTGGCTTATGATGTGTTGGTGTACAGTGGTGAAGATGAGAACCTGTGTTCGAAATATATTCCAGTAGTGCCTAGTGTTTGTATTAAGAACACAAGAACATAAGAAAGAAGGAACACTGAACAGGTCTACTGGCCCATGCGAGGCAGGTCCAAGTCACCTCCCGGCTCAAACCAATAACCCACCTAGTCAGGTCAGGTCACATCCACTTAAGGAAGGAGCACGGCATCTGACCTAGTAGCACAAGCTAGTCAGGTTCCAACTCATATTCACTCTCACCCACTCTCACCCACTCATGCATTTATCTAGCCTATTTTTAAAACTACACAACGTTTTAGCTTCTAGAACGGTACTCAGGATTTTGTTTCACTCATCCACAACTCTATTACCAAACCAGTGCTTTCCTATATCCTTCCTGAATCTGAATTTTTCCAACTTAAAACCATTGCTGCGAGTCCTGTCTAGGCTACATATTTTTAGCACGCTATTTACTTTCTCTTTATTTATTCCTGTTTCCATTTATACACCTCAATAATATCCCCCCTAAGTCTACACCTTTCTTGAGAATGCAGACCCAGGGCCCTCAGTCTATCCTCATAGTTGAGATTTCTGATATATGGGATCAACTTTGTGATCCTCTTTTGTACGTTTTCAAGTGCATTTAATCCATTCTGTAATACGGTGACCAGAACTGTGCAGTATAATCTAAATGAGGTCTAACCAAAGATATACAGAGTTGAAGAACAACCTGAGGACTCCTATTATTTATGCTTCTTGATATGACGCCAAGGATTCCGTTCACTTTGTTGCAAACACTTATGCACTGTTGTCTTGGTTTTAGATTACTGCTAACCAGAACTCCCAAATCCTTTTCACAATCAGTAATTTAAGATCTACATTAGTTTATATGTGGCATGATTATTTTCTTGTCCACTGTTTAGAACTTTGCATTTGTCTATATTGAACTGCATCTGCCACTTCTCCGACCACTGCATCAGTCTATGCATTCAACTCTTCCTGGAGTTTTCTAATATCCTCATTAGAATGAATAAATTAGGCGACCTATTTTGGTGTCATAAGCAAACTTGCTTATGTCGCTATTAATTCCTTCATCAACGTCGTTTATATAAACTGTGAACAACATAGGGCTCAACACACACCCATATGGAACACCATTCGTGATGCGCCTCCACTCTGATTTATCCCCATTGATGCAAACTCTCTTCTGTCTATCTGTTAACCATACCTCTACCCAGGAAATTTTTTTTCCTCCTATTCCGCGTGCTTTAATTTTCCTTAGTAGTCTCTGATGTGGAACCCTATCGAAAGCCTTACTGAAGTCCATATACACAATATCATATTCATTACTATGATCTACCTCCTTAAATACCTTGGTGGAAAACGTTGGTAAATTCGTAAGGTAGGAACGCCCCTTTGTAAAACCATGCTGAGATTCATTAATCAATTTATACTTTTGAAGATGGCTACGAATTGCCTTGGCAAATATTGATTCCATAAATTTTCCCACTATGGAGGTTAGGGATATTTCTTTATAGTTCGAAGCTAAGGACCTGTCACCTGCTTTGTAAAGAGGTATTACATTTGCCATTTTTCGCTTGTCTGGCACCATGCCAGTTTGTAGTGATATGTTGAAAAGACTAGCCAAAGGTTTGCTAAGCTTCTCTTTACATTCCTTTAAAACCTTAGCATTCAGACGACATTTCTCTATCTGTCAGGTTGAACCAGATCTCTGTTACAGTAATTATGTCTATATCACCTGCATATGCAAGTAATCTTAGCTCAGCTATCTTATTTATTAGACTCCTACTATTAGTATAGTAAACCTTAATGGAGCTAGTCACACTTTGCTCTCTACTGACTCTGTTGATCACATGCTTTGCCTTTACTAGCAACTTTATTCTGAATATTGTCTATTAAACATCCTCGAGGTATCCTGATAATATCTGCTGTTTCAACCCTTGTACTGCAGCTTGACTGTTTCCCATACACACCCATACCTCTATAATCTATCGGTTTAAAGTCCTAGACAATTCAGTAATAGCCCCCTCAATCGAGTTGGCTAATGCAACCACTCCAGCCCCTGAGAGATGTACCCCGTCCCTTGGTGAAGGGCGCTTGCGTTGGTGATGGATGTTTGTGTTCGTAATACTAATAAACTAACGGAAATCTGGTATAAGAAAAAGGAGAACAGACTGCACATTCTAAATGTGTCATGGATAGACTAGGACAAGGGGATAAAGAGAGAAGTAGAAGTCCCAGGTTAGGAAGCATCTTTACCTATTTAGGGACGTAAAGAAATGAACTAGGAATAACACACTAAAAGCTAAATCCATTAATGGTTTCTGAAGCAAGGACGAGAAAACATTTCAAGTCTGCCAACCATAACTTATAACTTAAGGAATCTTCACAAAAAAAAATTGATATGACTTTGTGCACAGCAAAGGTCAGGCCCTTCTTAGAATTTGTAGCACCAACTACAAACACCCATCTCACTCACCATGTTCATGAACTTGAAAAGGGACAAAGATGTGCTCTCAGATTAGTCTCAGAAAAATAAGAGGTACACTATGAGGAGAGAATAAAGAAGATGAACCTGAAAACACTGGAAGAGTAAAGAACGAGGTGGCACATGATTACTGCATAAAAAATACTCAGAGGGAGTGATCAGGCTCATAAGAATAGGTTTGTTTTAATAAAGTAAGGACACAGATGTACAGAGATAAGTCGCAGGGATGTTAGGAAGTTGTTTTTCAGTCTCAAGGTGGTAGCAAAATAGAATGAGCTAAATGTGGAAGTGGTGGGCACTACGCAAGTCGATGCAGCTTCAGAGGCGGGACAAGGAGCCATGAATCGACCCCCGCGTACCCAGATCGGTGAATACACACACACACACACACATACACACACACACTCAAGTATTAGATTTCCTGCTTGTAATATGCACTACAAACCCATTTTGTGGGCAGTAATGGAAAATTTACAGAGGCACAAAATGAGTCTGGGAACCGAACACCAACATTCATTTAGCTAAGCAAGTTACACTGGTAATGAACTAATGATAACAGGCAAAGTTTGGATGTTTGGTGAATATCAAGGTTTTTGTGTCAATTAAGATGAAATATTGTCCAGTTTCTTGTCGAATCTCGCGGCGCTCCTGCTACATTGTGAGGCAAGTAAATATAACTATCTTTATCATTCACTTCACTCACACATACACACACACACACACACATTCACACACACACACACACACACACACACACACACACACACACACACACACACACACACACACACACACACACACACACACACACACACACACACACACACACACACACACACACACACACACACACACACACACAGGAATCATTCAGGACCCTGTACACCGTGTACGTTAGGCCCACATTGGAGTATGCGGCACCAGTTTGGAACCCACACCTAGCCAAGCAAGTAAAGAAACTAGAGAAAGTGCAAAGGTTTGCAACAAGACTAGTCCCAGAGCTAAGAGGTATGTCCTACGAGGAGAGGTTAAGGGAAATCAACCTGACGACACTGGAGGACAGGAGAGATAGGGGGGACATGATAACGACATACAAAATACTGAGAGGAATTGACAAGGTGGACAAAGACAGGATGTTCCAGAGATTGGACACAGTAACAAGGGGACACAGTTGGAAGTTGAAGACACAGATGAATCACAGGGATGTTAGGAAGTATTTCTTCAGCCACAGAGTAGTCAGTGAGTGGAATAGTTTGGGAAGCGATGTAGTGGAGGCAGGATCCGTACATTGCTTTAAGCAGAGGTATAATAAAGCTCACGGTTCAGGGAGAGTGACCTAGTAGCGATCAGTGAAGAGGCGGGACCAGGAGCTCGGACTCGGCTCCTGCAATCTCAACTAGGTGAGTACACACACACACACACACACACACACACACACACACACACACACACAAACACACACAAACACACACATGCACACACACATACACACAGACATACACACACACATACACACACACACACACACACACACACACACACACACACACACACACACACACACACACACACACACACATACACACACACACTCACACACACACACACACACACACGGCAGAAGATATGAATTACAAATCACAGCAGCTGAAGCTATGGTACAGAGCTTAGTAGAAGAACTAAAGAGTCTGAAACAGTCTAAAGAACCAAAGGACAGTACAGCCATGACACCAAAAACTACTACATCAGTCACCGATGAGCAGACAGTAGGGGACAAAGGAAATATACTGTACACGATGACTGTATCGGACCCAAGGGGAGCCTGGGAAAAGACAGGGAGAACAGCAGGAACTAATTAAGGGACTAAAGACAATGAAGGAGCTAGACTGTACACAGGGGCTCTAACAGACAACTGCCATTCCCAGGAACAGATAAGCACAGGGGCACCGGATAGGGAAGAGACAGAAAGAAGCAACACGTCAATGGCAGGAATTAATTCGTATCAGAGGATGCTCAGGGAAGCACAGTGGGAGGACGAAAGGGAGAGTGCCGCTTTCGTCTATGGGCTCTGAGAATTAGATGGGGAAACTTACAAGGCAAGGAAACAGGAGAAGAAAAAAACGATTGAAAGCATCATGAAAGCAGTAGGAGAGGACGACATGACCCAGCTGTCAAATGCTCGGAGAATTGGGTGGTTTGTGAGAGGAAAAAAGCGTCCAGTCAAAGTGATTTTCAAGGCAGAGTCAGATCGAAACCGGATCCTGCAGGAGAAAGCTCACCTAAGGGACAATCAGGAGTTCCGGAGGGTGTACCTCGACCGAGACAGAACTCAAGAAGAAAGGATGATACTGAAAGAGAGGGTGCAGCATCGCAAGGAGGAATGAGAGGCAAGGAAGGTGGAGAGCAGGAGAAATCAGGCCCAGGTGGAAGAACAAACACAACCCCCTCCAGTACCACCCACAGAAGGAACACAACCTTGGCAATTCCAAAGCAATCAAACGACCTAACCCAAAACCCACACACTGTACCCTCTGCCCCATCCCCCTAAGTGCAAACCCCACTCCCACAGAAACCCTCAGTAACCCACACATCTGCCTCTGCACAAACCCCACCCCCACAGTAACCCTCAGTAGCCCACACATCCCCCTCAGTTCAAACTCCACCCCCACTGAAACCCACAGTAACCCATGCAATGTACCTTCTCCCCCATCCCCCTCACCGCAAACCCCACCCTCACAGTAACCCACAGCAACCCACACAGTGTACCCACTATCCCCATCCCCCTCACCAGAACCCCCACCCCCACTGTAACCCCCCATAGGCCCTCTCCCCATCCCTCTCACCCCCTCCCCCACAGAAACCCCTTATAGGCCCTCTGCCACCA
>NC_091294.1:30082027-30087027 GCF_038502225.1 Cherax quadricarinatus | reverse complement strand
TCTTCAACACATCCCTTGAAACTGGGCAACTACCTGAGAAATGGAAGACAGCTAATGTAGTCCCCATATTTAAGAAAGGAAACAGAAACGAGACACTAAACTATAGACCTGTGTCTCTGACATGTATTGTGTGCAAAGTCATGGAGAAGATTATCAGGAGGAGAGTGGTCGAACACCTGGAAAGGAACAAGATTATAAATGAAAACCAGCATGGGTTCATGGAAGGCAAATCTTGTATCACAAACCTCCTGGAGTTTTATGACAAGGTAACAGAAGTAAGACACGAGAGAGAGGGGTGGGTAGATTGCGTTTTCCTAGACTGCAGGAAGGCCTTTGACACAGTTCCCCACAAGAGATTAGTGCAGAAGCTGGAGGATCAGGCGCACGTAAAAGGGAGGGCACTGCAATGGATAAGGGAATACCTGACAGGGAGGCAGCAACGAGTCATGGTACGTGAAGAGGTATCACAGTGGGCGCCTGTTACGAGCGGGGTCCCACAGGGGTCAGTTCTAGGACCAGTGCTATTTTTGATATATGTGAACGACATGATGGAAGGAATAGACTCTGAGGTGTCCCTGTTCGCAGATGACGTGAAGTTGATGAGAAGAATTAAATCGGACGAGGATGAGGCAGGACTGCAAAGAGACTTGGACAGTCTGGACATGTGGTCCAGCAACTGGCTTCTCGAATTCAATCCAGCCAAATGCAAAGTCATGAAGATTGGGGAGGGGCAAAGAAGACCGCAGACAGAGTATAGGCTAGGTGGACAAAGACTACAGACCTCACTCAGGGAGAAAGACCTTGGGGTGACCATAACACCGAGCACATCACCGGAGGCACACATCAACCAAATAACCGCTGCAGCATACGGGCGCCTGGCAAACCTGAGAATAGCGTTCCGATACCTTAATAAGGAATCGTTCAAGACACTGTACACTGTGTATGTTAGGCCCATACTGGAGTATGCAGCACCAGTCTGGAACCCACACCTGGTCAAGCACGTCAAGAAGTTAGAGAAAGTACAAAGGTTTGCAACAAGGCTAGTCCCAGAGCTCAAGGGAATATCGTACGAGGAAAGGTTAAGGGAAATCGGACTGACGACACTGGAGGACAGAAGGGTCAGGGGAGACATGATAACGACATACAAGATACTGCGGGGAATAGACAAGGTGGACAGAGATAGGATGTTCCAGAGAGGGAACACAGGGACAAGGGGTCACAACTGGAAGCTGAAGACTCAGACGAGTCACAGGGACGTTAGGAAGTATTTCTTCAGTCATAGAGTTGTCAGCAGGTGGAATAGCCTAGCAAGTGAAGTAGTGGAGGCAGGAACCATACATAGTTTTAAGAAGAGGTATGACAAAGCTCAGGAAGCAGAGAGAGAGAGAGGATCCAGTAGCGATCAGTGAAGAGGCGGGGCCAGGAGCTGAGTCTCGACCCCTGCAACCACAATTAGGTGAGTACAATTAGGTGAGTACACACACACACATACACGTACATACATCGCTCAACTGAGGTCTACCTGCTCGGACTGATTTCATCACCACGTACGTGTAACCCATCCTGTGTGATAGACTATGAGTGGGAAACACACCTTTACTTCAGAATGTAAACAGTACGAGGGATTATACAGCAGAAAAGCCCTGATGTAATTTAATATTGTTTGCCAAAAAAAAAAAACAGTAAATAACACAATGTACCCTCCCACTTTCTCCCTTCTTCCCAATCCTTCCTTATTAATCGCTTTCCTTAATTCTTCCTCTTCCCAATCCTCCACCTCCCCAGCAAATAATATCTTTGTCATACTCTCCCACACACTTGAGCAACAAGATAAAATTAGTCTCCACTCCCGAAAAAAAGGAAATAAAATGCTCGTGTAAAAATACCTTGGTGGTTGCCAGAGAAGCAGCGGACTTACATCCCCGTGTTGATCACTGGAGATAAGTCCCTGCTGCTGCTGTTGCAGCTGCTGTTGCTGCTGTTGATGCTGCTGCTGCTGCACACGGTAAAGTTACAGTTGTACAAAAATAGTTTTAATCTGCGGAGTGTTAGAGTGGCTCTGAAGCTTGGATCTGTGGACAGATCTGACTTGCTTCCTGATGACAGCCATGAATGGGTAGAAATTGTTTTCTCATACAGACACATACACAAACACACACACACACACACACACACACACACACACACACACACACACACACACACACACGCACACACACACACACACACACACACACACACACACACACACACCCAGCGACAGTAACAAGAGGCTAGAAATAGCACTGGTCCTAGGACCGACCACTGTGGGACCCCACTCGTCACTGGTGCCCACTCTGATACCTCATCACGTTCCATGACTTGTTGTTGCCTCCCTGTCAGGTATTCTCTGATCCATTGCAGCACCCTTCCTGTTAAATGCGCCTGATCCTCTAGCTTCTGCACCAGTCTCCTGCAAGGAACTGTGTCGAAGTGCTTCTTGCAGTCCAAGAAGATGCAATCAACCCACCCCTCTCTCTCGTGTCTTACGTCTGTTACTTTATCATAAAACTCCAGTAGGTTTGTGACACAGGATTTGCCTTCCATAAAACCGTGCTGGTTGGCGTTTATACTTTTGTTCCGTTCCAGGTGCTCCACCACTCTCCTCCTGATAACCTTCTCCATTACTTTGCATACTATGCACGTCAGTGACGTTGGTCTATAGTTTAGTGCCTCTTTTCTGTCTCCTTTTTTTTAAATATGGGTACTACATTTGCGGTCTGCCATACCTCATGTAGTTGCCCAGTTTCAAGGGATGTATTGAAGATTGTGGTTAGTGGCACACACGGCACTTCTGCTCCCTCTCTAAGGACCCACGGGGAGATGTTGTGTGTGTGTGTGTGTGTGTGTGTGTGTACTCACCTATTTGTACTCACCTATTTGTGGTTGCATGGGTCGAGTCATAGCTCCTGGCCCCGTCTCTTCGCTGATTGCTACTAGGTCCTCTCTCTCCCTACCCCATGAGCTTTATCATACCTCGACTTAAAACTATGTATGGTTCCCGCCTCCACTACGTCACTTTCTAGGCTATTCCACGGCCTGACTACTCTATGACTGAAGAAATACTTCCTAACATCCCTTTGATTCATCTGAGTCTTCAACTTCCAATTGTGACCTCTTGTGTCTGGGTCAAATCTCAGGAACATCCCGTCTTTGTCCACCTTGTCTATTCCGTGCAGTATTTTATATGTCGTTATCATGTCTCCCCTGACCCTCCTGTCCTCCAGTGTCGTCAGGCCGATTTCCCTCAACCTTTCTTCATAGGACAATCCCCGTAGCTCTGGGACTAGTCTTGTTGCAAACCTTTGCACTTTCTCTAATTTCTTGACGTGCTTGACTAGGTGTGGATTCCAAACTGGTGCTGCGTACTCCAGTATGGGCCTGACGTAAATGGTATACAGAGTCTTGAACGATTCCTTACTGAGGTATTGGAACGCTATCCGTAGGTTTGCCAGGTGCCCGTATGCTGCAGCAGTTATCTGATTCTTGTGCGCCTAAGGAAATATGCTCGATGTTGCACTCACCCCCAGATCTTTTTCCTTGAGTTAGGTTTGCAGTCTTTAGCCATCTAAACTATATTGTGTCTGCAGTCTTCTTTGCCCTTCCCCAATCTTCATGACTTTGCATTTGGCAGGGTTAAACTCAAGGAGCCAGTTGCTGGACCAGGCTTGTAGCCTGTCCAGGTCTCTTTGTAGTCCTGCCTGATCCTCATCCGATTTGATTCTTCTCATTAACTTCACATCATCTGCAAACAAAGACACTTCTGAGTCTATCCCTTCCGTTATGTCGTTCACATATACCAAGAGCAGCACAGGTCCTAGGACTGACCCCTGTGGAACCCCGCTTGTCACTGGCGCCCACTCTGACACCTCGTCACGTACCATGACTCGTTGTTGCCTCCCTGTCAGGTATTCTCTGATGCATTGCAGTGCCTTTCCTGTTATGTGTGCCTTATCCTCTAGCTTTTGCAGTAACCTCTTGTGAGGAACTGTGTCGAAGGCCTTCTTGCAGTCCAAAAAAATGCAGTCTATCCACCCCTCTCTCTCTTGTCTTACTTCTGTCACCTTGTCATAAAACTCTGGTAGGTTTGTGGCACAGGATTTTCCTTCCCTGAAACCGTGCTGGTTGTCAATTATACACTTGTTTCTTTCCAGGTGCTCCACCACTCTCCTCCTGATGATCTTCTCCATGACCTTGCATACTATACACGTTAGTGATACAGGTCTGTAGTTTAGTGCCTCATGTCTCTCTCCCTTTTTAAAAATTGGGACTACATTTGCCATCTTCCATACCTCGGGGAGTTGCCCAGTTTCAAATGATGTGTTGAAGATCTTTGTTAATGGTACACACAGTATCTCTGCTCCCTCTTTAAGGACCCACGGAGAGATGTTTTCTGGTCTCACCGCCTTTGAGGTGTCAAGTTCGCATAGCAGCTTCTTCACCTCCTCCTTGGTTATATGTACCTCATCCAGCACTTGCTAGTGTACCCCCCTGTTCTGATTTCCTGGAGTCCTACTGGTTTCCACTGTGAATACTTCTTTAATTCGCGTGTTGAGCTCCTGACATACCTCTCGGTCGTTTCTTGTGAATTCCCAATCACCCTTCCTCAGTCTGATTACCTGGTCCTTGACCGTTGTTTTCCTCCTGATGTGGCTGTACAACAGCTTCGGGTCAGTCTTGACTTTCGATGCATGTCATTTTCATATTGTCGCTGAGCCTCCCTTCTTATCTGTGCATATTCGTTTCTGGCTCTTCGGCTAATCTCTTTATTTTCCTGAGTTATCTGTCTTCTGTACCTTTTCCTTTCTCTAGTACACCTAGTTTTTGCCTCCCTACACCTTTGGGTGAAACAAGGATTCGTTCTGTTCTTCCCATTATTTCTGTTTCCCTTGGGAACAACCTCTCCTCTGCCACCTTGCATTTTGTTGCCACATAGTCAATCATTTCTTGTACTGGTTTTC
>NC_091294.1:30047027-30077027 GCF_038502225.1 Cherax quadricarinatus | reverse complement strand
ACCACCACCACAAGTACTACTACTACTACCACCACTACAAGTACTACTACTACTACCACCACCACAAGCACTACTACTACTACTACCACCACCACAAGTACTACTACTACTACCACCACCACAAGTACTACTACTACTACCACCACTACAAGTACTACTACTACTACCACCACCACAAGCACTACTACTACTACTACCACCACCACAAGTACTACTACTACTACCACCACCACAAGTACTACCACTACTACCACCACTACAAGTACTACTACTACTACCACCACCACAAGTACTACTACCACTACCACCACCACAAGTACTACTACTACTACCACCACCACAAGTACTACTACCACTACCACCACCATAAGTACTACTACTACTACTACCACCACCACAAGTACTACTACTACTACCACAACCACAAGTACTACCACTACTACCACCACCTCAAGTACTACTACCACTACCACCACCACAAGTACTACTACTTCTACCACCACCACAAGTACTACTACTACTACCACCACCACAAGTATTACCACTACTACCACCACCACAAGTACTACTACTACTACTACCACCACCACAAGTACTACTACTACTACCACCACTACAAGTACTACTACTACTACCACCACCAAAAGTACTACTACTACTACTACCACCATCACAAGTACTACTACCACTACCACCACCACAAGTACTACTACTACTACCACCACCACGAGTACTGCCACTACTACCACCACCACAAGTACTACTACTACCACCACCACAAGTACTACTACTACTACCACCACTACAAGTACTACTACTACTACCACCACCACAAGTACTACTACTACTACTACTACCACCACAAGTTCTACTACCACTACCACCACCACAAGTACTACTACTACTACCACCACCACAAGTACTACTACCACTACCACCACCACAAGTACTACTACTGATACCATCACCACAAGTACTACTACCACTACCACCACCACAAGTACTACTACTACTACCACCACCACAAGTACTGCTACTACTACCACCACTACAAGTACTACTACTACTACCACCACCACAAGTACTACTACCACTACCACCACCACAAGTACTACTACTACTACCACCACCACAAGTACTACTACTACTACCACCACCACAAGTACTGCTACTACTACCACCACCACAAGTACTACTTCTACTACCACCACCACAAGTACTACTACCACTACCACCACCACAAGTATTACTACTACTACCACCACCACAAGTACTACTACTACTACCACCACCACAAGTACTGCTACTACTACCACCACCACAAGTACTACTACTACTACCACCACCACAAGTACTACTACCACTACCACCACCACAAGTACTACTACTACTACCACCACCACAAGTACTACTACTACTACCACCACCACAGGTACTACTACCACTACCACCACCACAAGTACTACTACTACTACCACCACCACAAGTACTACTACTACTACCACCACCACAAGTACTACTACCACTACCACCACTACAAGTACTACTACTACTACCACCACCACAAGTACTACTACCACTACCACCACCACAAGTACTACTACCACTACCACCACCACAAGTACTACTACTACTACCACCACCACAAGTACTACTACCACTACCACCACCACAAGCACTACTACCACTACCACCACCACAAGTACTACTACCACTACCACCACCACAAGTACTACTACTACCACCTACAAGGATTATTGTTTTATACATCACTCTGTATCTATATATACCCTCTGTGTCCATGTATTGTTTGTAACGGCTTGACAAAGCTCCTGGAGAGCGAAACGTTGCCACAATAAAATGTCGCAGTGCAGCATAAGCTTTTAATGCAGCTAAATATCAGCGAAAATGATTTGAACCCAGTCACAAAAGTTAATGATAAGTTATCACATGGAAACTAACATCCCAATTCCTTCAATAAAAATAAATGGAAATCTTTCAACTCCATTACCATTACCATTACCATTACCATTACCATTACCATTACCATTACCATTACCATTACCATTACCATTACCATTACCATTACTATTCCCTCTTTTCAGTAATGCACCCCATGTCTTAGAAATCTGTTTCGTGTCCCAAAATAATATGTTCCGCAAATTTTTATGAAAGCTGTTTCGTGTTGGTAATTATCAATGCAGTTGGTGGCACCATTAGCGCACGACCGAGTACATTTGTTTCCCATGACTCGGCCTTGTGGCAAGTCACTCGTCACATCTACCCAGGTGATGCTTTCCTCCTAATTTCCACCCACTGTAATGCTTTTAGCTTTCCCTTCATGTCTGTCTGTCTGTCTGTCTGTCTGTCTGTCTGTCTATCTGTCTGTCTCTCTCATTCTCTGTCTCTCTCTCTGTCTGTTTGTCTGTGTGTGTATGTGTGTGTGTCTGTCTGTCTATCTCTCTGTTTGTCTCTCTGTCTCTCTCTCTCTCTCTCTCTCTCTGTCTCTCTCTCTCTCTCTCTCTCTCTCTCTCTCTCTCTCTCTCTCTCTCTCTCTCTCTCTCTCTCTCTCTCTCTGCAACTCTCTTCCCAAAAATTCACCTGACTCCCAGGTTCACCTCACCACCTCACAACATCCCTTTCCAAAATACTCTCATCGCCAAATATTAGGGCGTCTGAAAGGGAAGATTTCGGAACTAGTGCCACGGGCGCCTGCACGGAGGGTCGCAACTGGTGTGCCACCGGTGTCTGGAGGAGGTGTGGCACCCACCCATGGCTGGAACACTTTGATCCATCTCATGGAGCTTAAGTCAATCCCAGGGGTCTCGTCTACACATGCAGTGCAGTGTATAAGGACGCGGGTACATGCAGGTGTACACAGATTTATGAGAATAAATATACAAGCAAGTGTATGTGTTGTGTGTGTGTGCTGTGTGTGTGTGTGTGTGTGTGTGTGTGTGTGTGTGTGTGTGTGTGTGTGTGTGTGTGTGTGTGTGTGTGTGTGTGTGTGTGAGTGTGTGTGTGTGTGTGTGTGTGTGTGTGTGTGTGTGTGTGTGTGTGTGTGTGTGTGTGTGTGTGTGTGTGTGTGTGTGTGCGTGTATGAGTGTGTGTGTGCGTACTCACCTAGTTGTACTCACCTAGTTGAGGTTGCAGGGGTCGAGTCCGAGCTCCTGGCCCCGCCTCTTCACTGGTCGCCACTAGGTCACTCTCCCTGAAACATGAGCTTTATCGTACCTCTGCTTAAAGCTATGTATGGATCCTGCCTCCACTACATCTCTTCCCAAACTATTCAACTTACTGACTACTCTGTGGCTGAAGAAATACTTCCTAACATCCCTGTGATTCATCTGTGTCTTCAGCTTCCAACTGTGTCCCCTTGTTGCTGTGTCCAGTCTCTGGAACATCCTGTCTTTGTCCACCTTGTCAATTCCTCTCAGTATTTTGTAAGTCGTTGTCATGTCCCCCCTATCTCTCCTGTCCTCCAGTGTCGTCAGGTTGATTTCCCTTAACCTCTCCTCGTAGGACATACCTCTTAGCTCTGGGACTAGTCTTGTTGCAAACCTTTGCACTTTCTCTAGTTTCTTCACGTGCTTGGCTAGGTGTGGGTTCCAAACTGGTGCCGCATACTCCAATATGGGTGTACAGGGTCCTGAATGATTCCTTATTAAGATGTCGGAATGCTGTTCTGAGGTTTGCTAGGCGCCCATATGCTGCAGCAGTTATTTGGTTGATGTGCGCTTCAGGAGATGTGCCTGGTGTTATACTCACCCCAAGATTTTTTTCCTTGAGTGAGGTTTGTAGTCTCTGGCCCCCCCCCTAGACTGTACTCCGTCTGCGGTCTTCTTTACCCTACCTCAATCTTCATGACTTTGCACTTGGTGGGATTGAACTCCAGGAGCCAATTGCTGGACCAGGTTTGCAGCCTGTTCAGATTCCTTTGTAGTTCTGCCTGGTCTTCGATCGTATGAATTCTTCTCATCAACTTCACGTCATCTGCAAACAGGGACATTTCGGAGTTTATTCCTTAAGTCATATCGTTCACAAATACCAGAAGCAGCACTGGCTCTACGACTAACCCATGTGGGACTCCGCTGGTCACAGGTGCCCAGTCTGACGCCTCGCCACGTACCATGACTCGCTGCTGTCTTCCTGACAAGTATTCCCTGATCCATTGTAGTGTCTTCACTGTTATCCCTGCTTGGTCCTCCAGTTTTTGCATTAATCTTTGTCAAACGCTTTCTTGCAGTCCAAGAAAATGCAATCCACCCACCCCTCTCTCTCTTGTTTTACTGCTGTCATCATGTCATAGAACTCCAGTAGGTTTGTGACACAGGATTTCCCGTCCCTGAAACCGTGTTGGCTGAGTTGATGAGTTCATTCCTTCCTAGGTGTTCCACCAGTCTTCTCCTGATAATCTTCTCAATGACTTTGCATACTATACATGTCAGTGACACTGGTCTGTAGTTTAGTGCTTCATGTCTGTCTCCTTTTTTAAAGACTGGGACTAGATTTGCTGTCTTCCATGCCTCAGGCAATCTCCCTGTTTCGATAGATGTATTGAATATTGTTGTTAGTGGTACACATAGCGCCTCTGCTCCCTCTCTCAGGACCCATGGAGAGATGTTATCCGGCCCCATTGCCTTTGTGGTATCTAGCTCACTCAGAAGTCTCTTCACTTCTTCCTCGGTTGTGTGTACTGTGTCCAGCACTTGGTGCTGTGCCCCACCTCTCCGTCTTTCTGGAGCCCCTTCTGTCTCCTCTGTGAACACTTCATTAAATCTCTTGTTGAGTTCCTCACTTACTTCATGGTCATTTCTTGTTGTCTCTCCTTCTTCCTTCCTTAGCCTGATTACCTGGTCTTTGGTCGTTTTCATATTGTCGTTGGGACTCCCTTCTTATCTATGCATATTCTTTTCTGGCTCTACGACTGCTCTCCTTATTCTCCTGGGTCCTTTGCCTTCTATATTTCTTCCATTCCCTAGCACACTTGGTTTTTGCCTCCCTGCACCTATGGGTGAACCATGGGCTCATCCTGGCTTTTTCATTATTCCTGTTACCCTTGGGTACAAACCTCTCCTCAGCCTCCTTGTACATGGTTGTTACATATTCCATCATCTCATTAACTGGCTTCCTTGCCAGTTCTCTGTCCCATTGAACCCCATTCAGGAAGTTCCTCATTCCCGTGTAGTCCCCTTTCTTGTAGTTTGACTTCATTCGTCCAGGCCTTCCTGTTTCTCCCTCCACTTGCAGCTCTACTGTGTATTCGAAGCTTAAAACCACATGATCGCTGGCCCCAAGGGGTCTTTCATATGTGATGTCCTCAATATCTGCACTACTGAAGGTGAATACTAAGTCCAGTCACGCTGGTTCATCCTCTCCTCTCTCTCTGGTGATGCCCCTTACGTGTTGGTACATGAAGTTTTCCAGTGTGTGTGTGTGTGTGTGAGTGTGAGTGTGAGTGTGAGTGTGAGTGTGAGTGTGAGTGTGAGTGTGTGTGTGTGTGTATGTGTGTGTGTGCACGCACGTGTGGTGTGTGTGTGTGTGTGTGTGTGTATGTGTGTGTGTGTGTGTGTGTGTGTGTGTGTGTGTGTGTGTGTGTGTGTGTGTGTGTGTGTGTGTGTGTATGTACTCACCTAGTTGTACTCACCTAGTTGAGGTTGCGGGGGTCGAGTCCGAGCTCCTGGCCCCGCCTCTTCACTGATCGCTACTAGGTCACTCTCCCTGAGCCGTGAGCTTTATCGTACCTCTGCTTAAAGCTATGTATGGATCCTGCCTCCACTACATCGCTTCCCAAACTATTCCACTTACTGACTACTCTGTGGCTGAAGAAATACTTCCTAACATCCCTGTGATTCATCTGTGTCTTTAGCTTCCAACTGTGTCCCCTTGTTACTGTGTCCAATCTCTGGAACATCCTGTTTTTGTCCACCTTGTCAATTCCTCTCAGTATTTTGTATGTCGTTATCATGTCCCCCCTATCTCTCCTGTCCTCCAGTGTCGTCAGGTTGATTTCCCTTAACCTCTCCTCGTAGGACATACCTCTTAGCTCTGGGACTAGTCTTGTTGCAAACCTTTGCACTTTCTCTAGTTTCTTTACGTGCTTGGCTAGGTGTGGGTTCCAAACTGGTGCCGCATACTCCAATATGGGCCTAACGTATACGGTGTACAGGGTCCTGAACGATTCCTTATTAAGATGTCGGAATGCTGTTCTGAGGTTTGCTAGGCGCCCATATGCTGCAGCAGTTATTTGGTTGATGTGCGCTTCAAGAGATGTGCCTGGTGTTATACTCACCCCAAGATCTTTTTCCTTGAGTGAGGTTTGTAGTCTCTGACCCCCTAGACTGTACTCCGTTTGCGGCCTTCTTTGCCCTTCCCCAATCTTCATGACTTTGCACTTGGTGGGATTGAACTCCAGGAGCCAATTGCTGGACCAGTTCTGCAGCCTGTCCAGATCCCTTTGTAGTTCTGCCTGGTCTTCGATCGAGTGTATTCTTCTCATCAACTTCACGTCATCTGCAAACAGGGACACCTCAGAGTCTATTCCTTCCGCCATGTCGTTCACAAATACCAGAAACAGCACTGGTCCTAGGACTGACCCCTGCGGGACCCCGCTGGTCACAGGTGCCCACTCTGACACCTCGCCACGTACCATGACTCGCTGCTGTCTTCCTGACAAGTATTCCCTGATCCATTGTAGTGCCTTCCCTGTTATCCCTGCTTGGTCCTCCAGTTTTTGCACCAATCTCTTGTGTGGAACTGTGTCAAACGCCTTCTTGCAGTCCAAGAAAATGCAATCCACCCACCCCTCTCTCTCTTGTCTTACTGCTGTTACCATGTCATAGAACTCCAGTAGGTTTGTGACACAGGATTTCCCGTCCCTGAAACCATGCTGGCTGCTGTTGATGAGATCATTCCTTTCTAGGTGTTCCACCACTCTTCTCCTGATAATCTTCTCCATGATTTTGCATACTATACATGTCAGTGACACTGGTCTGTAGTTTAATGCTTCATGTCTGTCTCCTTTTTTAAAGATTGGGACTACATTTGCTGTCTTCCATGCCTCAGGCAATCTCCCTGTTTCGATAGATGTATTGAATATTGTTGTTAGGGGTACACATAGCGCCTCTGCTCCCTCTCTCAATACCCATGGGGAGATGTTATCTGGCCCCATTGCCTTTGAGGTATCTAGCTCACTCAGAAGCCTCTTCACTTCTTCCTCCGTTGTGTGTGTGTATGTGTGTGTGTGTGTGTGTATGTGTGTGTGTGTGTGTGTGTGTGTGTGTGTGTGTGTGTGTGTGTGTGTGTGTGTGTGTTTGTTTGTGTGTACTCACCTATTTGTACTCACCTATTTGTGGTTGCAGGGGTCGATTCATAGCTCCTGGCCCCGCCTCTTCACTGATTGCTACTAGGTCCTCTCTCTCCCTGCTCCATGAGCTTTATCATACCTCGCCTTAAAACTATGTATGGTTCCCGCCTCCACTACTTCACTTTCTAGGCTATTCCACGGCTTGACTACTCTATGACTGAAGAAATACTTCCTAACATCCCTTTGATTCATCTGAGTCTTCAACTTCCAATTGTGACCTCTTGTGTCTGTGTCCCATCTCTGGAACATCCTGTCTCTGTCCACCTTGTCTATTCCGCGCAGTATTTTGTATGTCGTTATCATGTCTCCCCTGACCCTCCTGGCCTCCAGTGTCGTCAGGCCAATTTCCCTCAACCTTTCTTCGTAGGACAATCCCCGAAGCTCTGGGACTAGTCTTGTTGCAAACTTTTGCACTTTCTCTAATTTCTTGACGTGCTTGACTAGGTGTGGATTCCAAACTGGTGCTGCATACTCCAGTATGGGCCTGACGTAAATGGTATACAGAGTCTTGATACCTCCTTACTGAGGTATCGGAACGCTATCCGTAGGTTTGCCAGGCGCCCGAATGCTGCAGCAGTTATCTGATTGATGTGCGCCTCAGGAGATATGCTCGGTGTTATACTCACCCCCAGATCTTTTTCCTTGAGTGAGGTTTGCAGACTTTGGCCATCTAAACTATATTGTGTCTGCAGTCTTCTTTGCCCTTCCCCAATCTTCATGACTTTGCATTTGGCAGGGTTAAATTCAAGGAGCCAGTTGCTGGACCAGGCTTGTAGCCTGTCCAGGTCTCTTTGTAGTCCTTCCTGATCCTCATAAGAACATAAGAACATAAGAACGAAGGAACACTGCAGAAGGCCTACTGGCCCATGCGAGGCAGGTCCAAGTCCCTACCGGCTTAAGCCAATGCACCCAACCTAGTCAGGTCAGGTCACATTGACTCAAGGGAGGAACACGGCAACCGACCCGTTAGCACAAGCTATCAGGTCTAACTCACACCCACCCACATCTACTCATGTATTTATCCAACCTATTTTTAAAGCTACACAACGTTCTGGCCTCTATAACGGTACTTGGGAGTTTGTTCCACTCATCCACAACTCTATTACCAAACCAGTACTTTCCTATATCCCTCCTGAATCTGAATTTTTCCAACTTAAAACCATTGCTGCGAGTCCTGTCTAGGCTAGATATTATCAGCACACTATTTACATCCCCTTTATTTATTCCTGTCTTCCACTTATAAACCTCAATCATATCCCCCCTAATTCTACGTCTTTCTAGAGAGTGCAGTTTCAGGGCCCTTAGTCTATCCTCATAGGGAAGGTTTCTGATACATGGGATCATCTTTGTCATCCTCCTTTGTACATTTTCCAGAGAATTTATATCCATTCTGTAATACGGTGACCAAAACTGTGCAGCATAATCTAAATGAGGCCTAACCAAGGATGTATAGAGTTGAAGAACAACCTGAGGACTCCTATTATTTATGCTTCTTGATATGAAGCCAAGGATTCTATTAGCTTTATTGCGAACACTTATGCACTGTTGTCTTGGTTTCAGATTACTGCTAACCAGAACTCCTAAATCTTTTTCGCAATCCGTAATATTAAGATCTACATTATTTAGTTTATATGTGGCATGGTTATTGTCCTGTCCAACATTTAGAACTTTGCATTTGTCTATATTAAACTGCATCTGCCACTTCTCCGACCACTGCATCAGTCTATTCAAATCTTCCTGGAGTGCTCGAATGTCCTCGTCAGAATGAATTCGACGGCCTATTTTGGTGTCATCGGCAAACTTGCCGATGTCGCTCTTTATGCCCTCATCTATGTCGTTTATGTAGATTGTGAACAGCAGGGGGCCCAACACTGACCCCTGTGGAACACCGCTCGTGACGCTTCCCCACTCTGATTTCTCCCCATTTATGCAAACTCTCTGCTGCCTATTTGTCAACCATGCCTCTATCCAGGAAAAAATTTCTCCTCCTATTCCATGTGCTTTAATTTTCCTCAATAGTCTCTGATGTGGGACCCTGTCAAAAGCCTTACTGAAGTCCATATACACAATATCATATTCGTTACCATGATCTACCTCCTCAAATACCTTAGTGAAAAAAGTTAATAAATTCGTAAGGCAGGAACGTCCCTTTGTAAAACCATGCTGAGATTCGTTGATTAATTTATGCTTTTCAAGGTGGCTACGAACTGCCTCGGCAATTATTGATTCCATAAATTTTCCCACTATGGAGGTTAGGCTTATTGGTCTATAGTTCGAAGCTAAGGACCTGTCACCTGTTTTGAAAATAGGTATCACATTTGCCATTTTCCACTTATCTGGCACCATGCCAGTTTGTAGTGATATGTTGAAAAGATTAGCCAAAGGTGTGCTAAGCTCCTCTTTACATTCCTTTAGAACCCTTGCATACAGTTCATCAGGGCCTGGGGATTTGTTAGGTTTTAATTTATCTATTTGCCTAAGGACCATGTCACTTGTGACCCTAATAGTGCACAGTTTATTATCGTCCTGTTCTACATAATTTATCATTACTGGAATATCACTGGTATCCTCCTGTGTAAAAACTGAGAGGAAGTATGTGTTAAAAATTCTACACATTTCCTTATCACTGTCAGTGAGCTGACCCGAGGAACTTTTGAGTGGGCCTATCTTGTCCCTGATCTTACTTCTGTATACCTGAAAGAATCCTTTTGGGTTAGTCTTCGATTCTCTTGCAACTTTAACCTCATAATCTCTTTTTGCTTTTCTAATTCCCTTTTTTATTTCTCTCTTTAACTGAATATATCGATTTCTTAATTGCCCCTCTCCTCTTTTGATTTGCCTATATATGCCTCTCTTTTG
Organism: Cherax quadricarinatus; assembly: GCF_038502225.1. NCBI lineage: Eukaryota > Metazoa > Arthropoda > Malacostraca > Decapoda > Parastacidae > Cherax > Cherax quadricarinatus. The sequence continues at coordinate 30,066,802 of NC_091294.1, read as the reverse complement.
ACCAATCAGATATTTTAATCTATTGTTCATCCATTTAGGATCATTTTTGTTTGATCTGATTTCCCTATTTGGAACATAATTTGACTGAGCAGCTAGAACTATGCCCTGGAAAGCATCATATCGGCAACCATCACCACCTACCTGACCCCTAGTCAGGTCATTCCAGTTCAGCCCACCTAAGTAATTTTTCAGTCCTATGAAATCAGCCAAGCGAAAGTCAGGGACGGAGACTTGATTGCCATTATTAGGGGAATTCCATGATATGTTAAAACTGAGTGATTTGTGATCACTCTCCCCAAGCTCATCATTAACCTCAAGATTATTAATTAGTGTTTCCCTACTGGCAAGAACCAAGTCAAGGAGGTTATTTCCCCTAGTTGGCTCTGTCACAAACTGTTTTAAAAAACAATCCTGGATCGTATCAAGAAAGTCACCCGACTCTAAATTTCCTGTCAAATTGCTCCAGTCAATCTGTCTATAGTTGAAATCTCCCATTAGCACAACATTTTCGTATGTAGATGCCTTACGAATTTCGTCCCATAGAAGTTTACTGCACTCCCTATCAAGATTTGGGGCCCTGTAAATCACACCCAAAATTAGTTTTTCTCGGCCCTCGAGAAGCTGTAACCAAACAGATTCAGTGGCTGACGCTTCTAATTTAATATCTTGTCTAACACAACAATTTAAATTGTCTCTGACATACATCGCTACTCCACCACCTTTCCTGTTGACCCTGTCAGTGTGGAATAATTTATAGCCTTGTATGTGACATTCAGATGGCATCTCTCTATCTTTCAGATTGAGCCAGGTCTCTGTTATAGCAATAATATCTATGTTTCCTGCACTTGCAATTAATCTTAGCTCATCTATCTTATTTCTAACACTCCTGCTATTAGTATAGTAAACCTTAAGGGAGCTAGTCCCTTGCTGCCCTCTGCTGTCCCCCTTTGTTTTCTGACCTGTTCTATTGTCTTTATTTATAACTTCATGCTGAATGCCTTTTATACATTTACTGTTTCCAACCCTAGTGTTGCAACCTGCTTGTTTCCCACACACACCCATACCTCTATCTTCCATCAGTTTAAAATCATAGGCATTTCACCAATGGCCTTCTCAATCGAGTCTGCAAGTGCTACCACCCCTGCCCCAGAGAGATGAACCCCATCCCTTGCATACATATCATGTTTGCCATAAAAGTTGTTCCAGTTGTCAATGAATGGGATTGCAAGTTCCTTGCAGTATCTGTCTAGCCAGCAATTTACACCAATTGCCCTAGACAACCATTCATTTCCTACTCCCCTTCTAGGCAAGATGCTACATATGATTGGGATCCCTCCCTTAGACTTAATGAAATCTATAGCTGACCTGTACTTATCTAGCAGCTCTTCTCTCCTACCCTTCCCAATATCATTTCCACCAGCACTGAGACAGATAATGGGCTTGTTCCCATTACCTGACATGATATTATCCAGTCTGTTGACAATGTCCCCAACACCAGCTCCAGGGAAGCACACTCTATCTCTCATCTTCTTATTCCTATTACAAAAAGCACGGTCAACATATCTTACCTGAGAGTCACCAACCACAAGAATGCGCTTACCTTCATTAGCAGGGGCAGTAGTACCCTTACCTTCACTGGCCACTGAAGTACATTCATCCTGGAGAACAGAGAAGCGATTTCCTACCTTCAGATCTTCACTCTTAACTTTCCTTACTCTGATGCGCCTCCCATTACTGTGAACAACTCGCCACTTGTAGCAGGTGCTGGGCTGCACCTCACTGCTGGTACCCGTTGCTACCTCCCCACCTACAGCCTCCTCACAGTGAGAGACAGACTGCACCTCACTGCTAGAAGCCTCATTCCCCACATCTCCAACCACCTCACACTCTCTCCCAGGCCCATTGAGGTGGACCTTCAGCCTCCTAATCTCCTCCTGGAGAAGCAAGACCTCCTCCTTCAACTCTCCAAACTCAGTTTTTAAAACACTGCAGAAGCAAGCCATGCTTTGTAACCGTCCACGCTAATCCCCAAAGCAGCTCAGGGTCTGTGACCTCACGTGACGACTGACCACTGAACACTGACGACTGACCACTGAACACTCATCCGATTTGATTCTTTTCATTAACTTCACATCGTCCGCAAACAAGGACACTTCTGAGTCTATCCCTTCCGTTATGTCATTCACATATACATATGTGTGTGTGTGTGTGTGTGTGTGTGTGTGTGTGTGTGTGTGTGTGTGTGTGTGTGTGTGTGTGTGTCTGTGTGTGTCTGTGTGTGTGTGTGTGTGTGTGTATGTATGTGTTGTGTGTGTGCTGTGTGTGTGTGTGTGTGTGTGTGTGTGTGTGTGTGTGTGTGTGTGTGTGTGTGTGTGTGTGTGTGTGTGTGTGTGTGTGTGTATGTGTGTGTGTGCGTGTACTGACCTAATTGTGCTCACCTAATTGTGGTTGCAGGGGTCGAGACCCAGCTCCTGTCCCCGCCTCTTCCCTGGAGGCTACTAGGTAATCTCTCTCCCTGCTCCATGAGCTTTATCATACCTCGTGTTAAAGCTATGTATGGTTCCTGCGTCCACCGTCACTTGCCAGACTATTCCACTTCCTAACTTCTCTTTGACTGAAGAAATACATCCTAACATGCCTTGACTCATCTCAATCTTCAACTTCTAATTGTGACTCTTCGTTTCTGTGTCCCCTCCCTGGAACATCCTGTCTGTCCACCTGATCTATTCCTCGCAGTATTTTGTATGTCGTTATCATTTCTCCCCCTAACCCTCCTGTCCTCCAGTGTCGTCAGGCCGATTACCCTTAACCTTTCTTTCTGATGTATCCACCATTGCTGTGTTGCTCTCTTCATATTCATCTCTTGACCTCCTGTAGTTCTCTGGCGGGTTGTACATTTCTGCAGTGTGTGTGTGTGTGTGTATTCACCTAATTGTGGTTGCAGGGGTCGATACTCAGCTCCTGGCCCCGCCTTCTAGACTACTTTGATTGTTATCACTTATTTCTAATCTGGTGAGCCTTATCATACATACTTTTGAAGCCGCGAGTCGGGTTTGCCATCCTTACAGCCTCATCGAAGTCATTCCGTCTAAACGACTCCCGAGTCTAGCGGAGCACTTCCGCACATCTCCACGACTCATAAGGGTCTCCGGCTTCTACCTGTGTCCCCTTTATTAAGGACCTTTCGATTCCAACATTCTGACCTTACTTGTCCCATTAATTTTAAATGTCGTAATCATGTTTCCCTTTCATCCTGTCTTCGCCATGGTCGTCAAGTTCTCTGGTCTTTCAACCTCTCCTCACAGTGCTTGTCACCAGCCTGCTTGCAAACCTTTAGATCTTCTCGTGTTTCTTCACCTGCTTGATCAGGTAGAAGCTCCGTGCTGAGGCCGTGTACTCAGTGATTGTGCCAGCATTTGGTGTATGTAATTTTCTGCTGAGAATACTTCGTATCCCAACAGGTAACTTCAGTATATTTCTCAGCATATAACTTTAGTGTATTCCTCAGCAGGTAGCTTCATTACATTCCTCAGCAGGAAACTTCAATACATTCCTCAGTAGGTAACCTCAGTACCTTGCTCAGCAGGAAACTTCAGTACAGTCTCAGCAGGAAACTTCAATACAGACCACAATATCTCATCTGTCTTCACCCTTGTGGATTCTCTCCTATCCCTCATGTCTCTCATTCTTCCTCTCAGCTTCCCACTCTCTTCTCGCTCCCTTCTCTCAACCTTCCCCCTTCCTCACTCATCTTACCTCTCTTCCCTGAGAATTTTCCCTCTCTCTCTCTCTCTCTCCCCTCTCATCTCTTCCCCTTTCACCTTCCATTTTTACTCCACTCACTGACGGATGCCACAAGGCTTTGACATGCCGCTTCCTCCATCCTTGCTTTCATCTCTGATCTTCCCTCTTATCAATTGCTTCTCCTTCCCTCTCCCTATTTACCTCGTGTTTTATTCTTTCTTATAATTCGATTATCGCTTTTTTTTGCGTTGTTCCTTAAACTGTTAAACGTTGTTTTTAGAAGTTCGTCTTAAACGTCACTTTTAATATTCAGTTCTAAACGTGACTTTTAAACGTAAGTCTGAAAAGTCACACTTATACGTTAGCCTTAAATGTCACTCTTAAAGGTCAGCCTTAACTGTCCTTTTTAAACGTCACTCTTAATCATTGTATTTCTCACACGTGAGAGTATTTACCGTGTCACAAGTGACAGTATTTACCGTGTCACACGTGACAGTATTTACCGTGTCACAAGTGACAGTACTTACTGTGTCACTTGTGACAGTATTTACCGTGTCACACGTCACAGTATTTACCGTGTCACACGTGACAGTATTTACCGTGTCACACGTGAAAGTATTTACCGTATCACACGTGACAGTATTAACCGTGTCACAAGTGACAGTACTTACTGTGTCACTTGTGACAGTATTTACCGTGTCACACGTCACAGTATTTACCGTGTCACACGTGACAGTATTTACCGTGTCACAAGTGACAGTACTTACTGTGTCACTTGAGACAGTATTTACCGTGTCACAAGTGACAGTATTTACCGTGTCACACGTCACAGTATTTACCGTGTCACAAGTGACAGTACTTACTGTGTCACTTGTGACAGTATTTACCGCGTCACACGTCACAGTATTTACCGTGTCACACGTGACAGTATTTACCGTGTCACACGTGACATTATTTACCGTGTCACACATGACAGCATTTACCGTGTCACACGTGACGGTATTTACCGTGTCACACGTGACAGTATTTACCGTGTCACACGTGACAGTATTTACCGTGTCACACGTGACAGTATTTACCGTGTCACACGTGACAGTATTTACCGTGTCACACGTGACAGTATTTACCGTGTCACACGTGACAGTATTTACCGTGTCACACGTGACAGTATTTACCGTGTCACACGTGACAGTATTTACCGTGTCACACGTGACAGTATCTACTGTGTCACACGTGACAGTATTTACCGTGTCACACGTGACAGTATTTACCGTCTCACACGTGACAGTACTTACCGTGTCACATGTGACAATATTCACCGAATCACACGTGACAATATTCACCGAATCACACGTGACAGTATTTACCGTGTAACACGTGACAGTATTTACCGTGTCACATGTGACAATATTCACCGTATCGCACGTAACAGTATTTACTGTGTCACACGTAACAATATTCACCCTGACACACGTGACAGTATTTACCGTGTCACATGTGACAATATTCACAGTGTCACACGTAACAATATTCACCGTGTCGCACGTAACAGTATTTACCGCGTCGCACGTAACAATATTCACCGTGTCACACGTGACAGTATATATATTTACAGTGTCACATGTGACAATATTCACCGTGCCACACGTGACAGTATTTACCGTGTCACACGTGACAGTATTTACAGTGTCACATGTGACAGTATTTACCGTGTCACATGTGACAATATTCACCGTGTCACACGTAACAGTATTTACCGTGTCACACGTGACAATATTCACCGTGTCACACGTAACAGTATTTACCGTGTCACACGTGACAATATTCACCGTGTCACACGTAACAGTATTTACCGTGTCACACGTAACAATATTCACCGTGTCACACGTAACAGTATTTACCGTGTCACATGTGACAATATTCACCATGACACACGTAACAGTATCTACCGTGTCACACGTGACAGTATTTACCGTGTCACACGTGACACTACTGTGTCACACGTGACAGTATTTACCGTGTCACACGTGACAGCATTTACCGTGTCACACGCGACAGTATTTACCGTGTCAAACGTGACAGTATTTACAGTGTCACATGTGACAATATTCACCGTGTCACACGTGACAGTATTTACCGTGTCAAACGTGACAGTATTTACCGTGTCACATGTGACAATATTCACCGTGTCACACGTGACAGTATTTACCGTGTCACACGTGACAGTATTTACCGTGTCACATGTGACAACATTCACCGTGTCACACGTAACAGTATTTACTGTGTCACACGTAACAGTATTTACCGTGTCGCACGTAACAATATTCACCGTGTCACACGTGACAGTATTTACCGTGTCACATGTGACAACATTCACCGTGTCACACGTAACAGTATTTACTGTGTCACACGTAACAGTATTTACCGTGTCGCACGTAACAATATTCACCGTGTCACACGTGACAGTATTTACCGTGTCACATGTGACAATATTCACCGTGTCACACGTACAGTATTTACTGTGTCACATGTGACAATATTCACCGAATCACACGTAACAGCATTTACCGTGTCACACGTGACAATATTCACCGTGTCACACGTAACAGTATTTACCGTGTCACACGTAACAATATTCAACGTGCCACACGTAACAGTATTTGTTGTGTTACAAGTAATAATATTCACCGTGTCACACGTGAGAGTATTTACCGTGTCACATGTGACAATATTCACCGTGTCACACGTGATAGTATTTACCGTGTCACATGTGACAATATTCACCGTGTCACACATAACAGTATTTACCGTGTCACGCGTGACAGTATTTACCGTGTCACACGTGACAGTATTTACAGTGTCACATGTGACAATATTCACCCTGTCACACGTAACAGTATTTACCGTGTCACATGTGACAATATTCACCGTGTCACACGTAACAGTATTTACCGTGTCACATGTGACAATATTCACCGTGTCACACGTAACAGTATTTACCGTGTCACACGTGACAAAATTCACCGTGTCACACGTGACAGCATTTACCGTGTCACATGTGACAATATTCACCGTGTCACACGTAACAGTATTTACCGAGTCACATGTGACAATATTTACCGTGTCAAACGTAACAGTATTTACCGTGTCGCATGTGGCAATATTGACTGTGTCACACGTAACAGTATTTACTGTGTCACACGTGACAGTATTTACAGTGTCACATGTGACAGTATTCACCGTGTCACAGGTAACAGTATTTACCGTGTCACATGTGACAATATTCACCGTGTCACACGTAACAGTATTTACCGTGTCACACGTGACAATATTCACCGTGTAACACGTAACAGTATTTACCGTGTCACATGTGACAATATTTACCGTGTCACACGTAACAATATTTACCGTGTCACACGTGACAATATTCACCGTGTCACATGTGACAATATTCACCGTGTCACACGTGACAGTATTTACCGTGTCGCATGTGACAATATTCACCGTGTCACACGTAACAGTATTTACTGTTTCACACGCAACAATATTCACCGTGTCACACGTAACAGTATTTACCGTGTCACATGTGACAATATTCACCGTGTCACACGTGACAGTATTTACCGTGTCGCATGTGATAATATTCACCGTGTCACACGTGACAGTATTTACTGTGTCACACGTGACATTATTTACCGTGTCACACGTGACAGTATTTACCGTGTCACACGTGACAGCATTTACCGTGTCACACGTGACAGTATTTACCGTGTCACATGTGACAGTATTTACCGTGTCACATGTGACAATATTCACCGTGTCACACGTAACAGTATTTACCGATCCACATGTGACAATATTTACCGTGTCAAACGTAACAGTATTTACCGTGTCACATGTGACAATATTTACCGTGTCATACGTAACAGTATTTACCGTGTCACACGTGACAATATTCACCGTGTCACACGTAACAGTATTTACCGTGTCACACGTGACAATATTCACCGTGTCACACGTAACAGTATTTACCGTGTCACGCGTGACAACATTCACCGTGTCACATGTGACAATATTCACCCTGTCACACGTGACAGTATATATATTTACCGTGTCACATGTGACAATATTCACTGTGTCACACGTAACAGTATTTACTGTGTCACACGTGACAGTATTTACCGAGTCACGCGTGACAGTATTTACCGTGTCGCATGTGGTAATATTCACTGTGTCACACGTAACAGTATTTACTGTGTCACACGTGACAGTATTTACAGTGTCACATGTGACAATATTCACCGTGACACAGGTAACAGTATTTACCGTGTCACATGTGACAATATTCACCGTGTCAAACGTAACAGTGTTTACCGTGTCACATATAACAATATTTACCGTGTCACACGTAACAGTATTTATCGTGTCACACGTGACAATATTCACCGTGTCACACGTAACAGTATTTACCGTGTCACACGTGACAATATTCACCGTGTCACACGTAACAGTATTTACCGTGTCACACGTGACAATATTCACCGTGTCACATGTGACAATATTCACCGTGTCACACGTGACAGTATATATATTTACCGTGTCACATGTGACAATATTCTCCGTGCCACACGTGACAGTATTTACCGAGTCACACGTGACAGTATTTAACGTGTCGCATGTGACAATATTTACCGTGTCACACGTAACAGTATTTACTGTGTCACACGCAACAATATACACCGTGTCACACGTTACAGTATTTACCGTGTCGCATGTGACAATATTCACCGTGTCACACATGACAGTATTTACCGTGTCGCATGTGACAATATTCACCGTGTCACACGTAACAGTATTTACTGTGTCACACGTAACAATATTCACCGTGTCACACGTAACAGTATTTACCGTGTCGCACGTAACAATATTCACCGTGTCGCACGTGACAGTATCTACCGTGTCACACGTGACAGTATTTACTGTGTCACACGTGACTTTATTTACCGTGTCACACGTGACAGTATTTACCGTGTCACACGTGACAGTATTTACTGTGTCACACGTGACTTTATTTACCGTGTCACACGTGACAGTATTTACCGTGTCACACGTGACAGTATTTACCGTGTCACACGTGACAGTATTTACCGTGTCACACGTGACAGTATTTACCGTGTCACACGTGACAGTATATACCGTGTCACACGTGACAGTATTTGTCGTGTCACACGTGACAGTATTTACTTTGTCACACGTGACAGTATTTACCGTGTCACACGTGACAGTATTTACCGTGTCACACGTGACAGTATTTACCGTGTCACACGTGACAGTATTTACCGTGTCACATGTGACAATATTCACCGTGTCACACGTGACAGTATTTACCGTGTCACATGTGACAATATTCACCGTGTCACACGTGACAGTATTTACCGTGTCACACGTGACAGTATTTACCGTGTCACACGTGACAGTATATACCGTGTCACACGTGACAGTATTTACTTTGTCACACGTGACAGTATTTACCGTGTCACACGTGACAGTATTTACCGTGTCACACGTGACAGTATTTACCGTGTCACACGTGACAGTATTTACCGTGTCACATGTGACAATATTCACCGTGTCACACGTGACAGTATTTACCGTGTCACATGTGACAATATTCACCGTGTCACACGTGACAGTATTTACCGTGTCACACGTGACAGTATTTACCGTGTCTCATGTGACAATATTCACCGTGTCACACGTGACAGTGTTTACCGTGTCACATGTGACAATATTCACCGTGTCACACGTGACAGTATATACCGTGTCACACGTGACAGTATTTACCGTGTCACACGTGACAGTATTTACTTTGTCACACGTGACAATATTTACCGTGTCACACGTGACAGTATTTACCGTGTCACACGTGACAGTATTTACCGTGTCACACGTGACAGTATTTACCGTGTCTCATGTGACAATATTCACCGTGTCACACGTGACAGTGTTTACCGTGTCACCTGTGGCAATATTCACCGTGTCACACGTGACAGTATTTACCGTGTCACACGTGACAGTATTTACCGTGTCACATGTGACAATATTCACCGTGTCACACGTGACAGTGTTTACCGTGTCACTTGTGACAATATTCACCGTGTCACACGTGACAGTATTTACCGTGTCACACGTAACAGTATTTACCGTGTCACATGTGACAATATTCACAGTGTCACACGTAACAATATTCACCGTGTCGCACGTAACAGTATTTACCGTGTCGCACGTAACAATATTCACCGTGTCACACGTGACAGTATGTATATTTACCGTGTCACATGTGACAATATTCACCGTGCCACACGTGACAGTATTTACCGTGTCACACGTGATAGTATTTACCGTGTCACATGTGACAGTATTTACCTTGTCACATGTGACAATATTCACCGTGTCACACGTGAGAGTATTTACCGTGTCACATGTGACAATATTCACCATGTCACACGTGATAGTATTTACCGTGTCACATGTGACAATATTCACCGTGTCACACGTAACAGTATTTACCGTGTCACACGTGACAATACTCACCGTGTCACACGTAACAGTATTTACCGTGTCACACGTGACAATATTCACCGTGTCACACGTGACAACATTTACCGTGTCACACGTGACAGTATTTACAGTGTCACATGTGACAATATGCACCCTGTCACACGTAACAGTATTTACCGTGTCACATGTGACAATATTCACCGTGTCACACGTAACAGTATTTACCGTTTCACATGTGACAATATTCACCGTGTCACACGTAACAGTATTTACCGTGTCACACGTGACAATATTCACCGTGTCACATGTGACGATATTCACCGTGTCACACGTGACGGTATATATATTTACCGTGTCACATGTGACAATATTCACCGTGCCACACGTGACAATATTTACCGAGTCACACGTGACAGTATTTACCGTGTCGCATGTGACAATATTCACCGTGTCACACGTAACAGTATTTACTGTGTCACACACAACAATAGTCACCGTGTCACACGTGACAATATTCACCGTGTCGCATGTGACAATATTCACCGTGTCACACGAAACAGTATTTACCGTGTCACACACAACAATATTCACCCTGTCACACGTAACAGTATTTACCGTGCCACATGTGACAATATTCACCGTATTACACGTAACAATATTGACCGTGTCACACGTAACAGTATTTACCGTGTCACTTGTGACAATATTCACCGTGTCACACGTAACAGTATTTACCGTATCACACGTGACAATATTCACCTTGTCACACGTAACAGTACTTACCGTGTCGCACGTGACAATATTCACCGTGTTACACGTAACAGTATTTACCGTGTCACATGTGACAATATTCACCGTGTCACATGTAACAATATTCACCGTGTCACACGTAACAGCATTTATTGTGTCACACGTAACAATATTCACCGTGTCACACGTGAGAGTATTTACAGTGTCACATGTGACAATATTCACCGTGTCACATGTGACAATATTTACTCAAGCAGAATGTCTTGATAGAAATTCTCGTAGCACTGACCACGGGAACTTTTCGCTCTATATAGAGCTTTGTCAAATCATGACTAGATACAGCTCTACATAGAGCTGTGTTCTTCAACTTTCTGTTTTCCCGCCGTCGTGTTTTTCTTGTTTCCGTTAATTTGTTTGTTATCAGGTGATGTGAGTTATCAGGTGATGTGAGTTATCAGGTGATGTGGGTTATCAGGTGATGTGGGTTGTCAGGTGATGTGGGTTATCAGGTGATGTGGGTTATCAGCTGTTGTGCCTTATCAGCTGTTGTGGGTTATCAGGTGATGTGGGTTATCAGGTGATTATTTGTTATCAGGTGATGTGGGTTATCAGGTGATGTGGGTTATCAAGTGATGTGGGTTATCAGGTGATGTGGGTTATCAGGTGATGTGAGTTATCAGGTGATGTGGGTTATCAGGTGATGTGAGTTATCAGGTGATGTGGGTTATCAGGTGATGTGGGTTATCAGGTGATGTGGGTTATCAGGTGATGTGGGTTATCAGCTGTTGTGCCTTATCAGCTGTTGTGGGTTATCAGGTGATGTGGGTTATCAGGTGATGTTTGTTATCAGGTGATGTGGGTTATCAGGTGATGTGGGTTATCAAGTGATGTGGGTTATCAGGTGATGTGGGTTATCAGGTGATGTTTGTTATCAGGTGATGTGGGTTATCAGGTGATGTGGGTTATCAGGTGATGTGGGTTATCAGGTGATGTGAGTTATCAGGTGATGTTTGTTATCAGGTGATGTGGGTTATCAGGTGATGTGGGTTATCAAGTGAAGTTTGTTATCAGGTGATGTAGGTTATCAGGTGATGTGGGTTATCAGGTAATGTGGGTTATCAGGTGATGTGGGTTATCAGCTGTTGTGGGTTATCAGCTGACGTGAGTAATCAGCTAATGTGGGTTATCAGGTGACGTGAGTTATCAGCTAATGTGGGTTATAAGCTGATGTGGGCTATCAGGTGATGTGAGTTATCAGCTGACGTTGGTTATCAGGTGACGTGGGTTATTAGGTGACCTGGGTTATCAGGTGACGTGGGTTATCAGGTGACATGTGTTATCAGCTGACTTAGGTTATCAGGTAACGTGGGTTATCAGCTGATGTGGGTTTTCAGCTGACGTGGGTTATCAGGTAACGTGGGTTATCAGCTGACGTGGGTTATCAGCTGACGTGGGTTATCAGGTAACGTGGGTTATCAGGTAACGTGGGTTATCAGGTAACGTGGGTTATCAGCTGACGTGGGTTATCAGGTAACGTGGGTTATCAGGTAACGTGGGTTATCAGGTAACGTGGGTTATCAGGTAACGTGGGTTATCAGCTGACGTGGGTTATCAGGTAACGTGGGTTTGGTATCAGAGTTGTGAATGAGTGCAACACACTTCTCAGTAGTAGTAACCAGTTACCAGTAACCAGTGTACCAGGGTAATGCACTTATGGTGTACTTAGATGACGTAATCATCATGTCTAAAGACGTGGATACACACTTGAAAAGACTTGATGTAGTACTTGGTAAGCTTGAAGAAGCCAATTTAAAGATCAAACTGTTTAAATGTCAATTTTTCAGATCAGAAATTAAGTTTCTTGGTCACGTAGTCACTCCTAGAGGGGTTACGACTGACCAAAGTAAAGTAACTGCAGTACTAAATTTTCCAACACCCAAAACTGCTGATGCCGTAAGATCCTTTGTGGGCTTAGCAGGTTTTTATAGATCTTTCATTGCCAATTTTTCTTCCATAGCTGCTCCTCTAACTGAGTTGCTTAAGAAAGATGCTCCTTTTGTTTGAACCTTCCGTCAAGAAAGAGCATTCCAAACTCTAAAAGAAAAGCTAATATCTGCTCCAATTTTGAAATTTCCAGATTTTTCTAAGCCCTTCTATCTGACAACTGATGCTAGTTCAATTGGCATAGGTGCCGTACTAGCTCAGAAGACCGATGTCAAGTACAACGCAGTTGCATTTGCTAGCCGAGTCCTTACGAAGGCTGAACGTAATTATACAGTAACTGAGCAAGAAGCTTTAGCAATAGTATGGTCTTTAAAGCACTTCCGAGACATTATTTATCAGTACTCTGTTCATGTTTTGACAGACCACGCTCCACTGATACCTTTATTCAAGAATAAACAACATACTGGAAGGTTAGCCAGATGGACCTTGACTATCCAAGAGTTCAATCCCACCTTTGAGCATTTACCTGGCAAGTCAAATGTAGTCGCAGATGCCTTATCGCGACATGTTAGTATAGTAACTGCAGACCCTCCATTTAGTGCTGAAGATGTAAAGAATGCTCAACGAACAGATCCCATGTGGTCTGGTGTGATTCGATTCCTGCTCCAGGAAGATCTTATTCTGACTGTGAAGCCACCAGCACCCATCAGTGACTTTGTCATGAACCAAGAATTACTGTATCGAACGGCCGAGTTGGGTACTCCTAGCAGAAGAGTATACCAGTTAGTAATTCCACAGTCACTAGTGAATGTAGCCTTACAGCTAGTTCACGATGTACCAGGTGTTGCACACCCTGGTATGGATCGTTCAGTAAAACAAGCCAGATTGAAATACTTTTGGCCTCGTATGGCAACTGATATTTCTGAGTATGTTAAGAAATGTAGTGTCTGCATGCAACATAAAGGCAATGCTAATGGCCCTAATCCAATCCAAGTGTATCCAACTACTAGCGAACCTTGGGAAAGAGTTGCGCTAGATTTGTTAACTAATTTCCAATGTTCCCTCCAGGGCAACAAACATCTGTGTGTTATGGTAGACCATTTCACCAGATATTGTGAGTTAGTTCCTATTGCAGATAAGACTGCCGAGACAGTAGCTAAGGCGTTTAAAGAACGCATTATCTGCAGGCATACCACCCCTAAATCCCTAGTAACAGATAATGGAGGTGAATTCTGTAATGAGATTCTTGAAAATTTGTGCACCTTGTACAAGATCTCTAAATCCACCATTGTTCCTCATCATCCTGCCAGCAATGGGTTAGCGGAACGAACCAATAAGAAAGTACTTGATGTCTTGAGAGCCACTATCAATCCCAACAGTGAAACTTGGGATGAAGTTATACCTGATGTGCAGTGTGCTATAAATTCTGCTTACAATGTTTCTATAGGTGACACTCCACATTATGCATTGTACGGTGTAGATAAACGTTTGCCTTATGAGTTGTTATATTTTAATCCGAAACCAAATTACAACCCTGATGATTTCATAGCAACTCGTACCAGCTTAGCTCAAAGTGTTTTTAGAAGAATCCGTGAAACACTTCATAAATCAACAGCAGAATTTACAAGAGTCGCAAACACTCGAGCAAAGCCATCCAAAATCAAAGTAGGTTCGAGAGTTATGCTGATTAACTTTAACGAAACGTCTGCAATGCCAAAGCTTGATCAAAAGTTTGTTGGTCCTTATCGAGTAGTTGAACATATCACTGGTAATAAGTATAAGGTTAGAGAGATTAGTACTGGTCAGTATAAAGAATCGCATTTAGATCATATGAAGTTAGTATGTGATGATAATGATGTTCCAACCCAGACTAATGTGACAGACTCTGACAATCCTCCTGATCTTGTACTCTCTTCCTCTGATACTCAGTCAGACGATCAACCTGAATGTCCTTATTCCCTACGTACACGACAGGTATTGAGAAATCCTCAAGTATCATTTGTAACTTCCAATTCAGATTTGCCTCAAATACAGCATGAGTTAGCCAGTGCTACAGAGTTTGAT
Organism: Cherax quadricarinatus; assembly: GCF_038502225.1. Lineage (NCBI taxonomy): Eukaryota > Metazoa > Arthropoda > Malacostraca > Decapoda > Parastacidae > Cherax > Cherax quadricarinatus. The sequence continues at coordinate 30,051,739 of NC_091294.1, read as the reverse complement.
CCTCCCAGAGATGACACCCATTCTGCATATGTCAATCTTACCCTAGCAGAGTTGGGGTTAAATGTAAATAACCTGTATAGATGAATAATTACAGTATCAACTTATCAGTATTCAAGAATTTTTTTTTTGTGTTCATGTTCTCTCCGCATTCTGAGAGTTAACAGTCTAGATTTGAGTGCACCGAATCTGCCTTTCTGTTAAACACTTCTTTGTATATATTCCTTCCTCAGAATCCGTAGATCACATGAATACAGATCGATCGATCAAATTTTTTTTATCACTTCTATTGTGTAATCTCAACGTTGAGTTTCATTCGATGAGTTGTGCTATATTATACCTTGTATTGCATTACAGTTTCAGTTACGTAAGCTTCCATTCCAATGTTCTACTTATGTATGTTATAATGTTTAATTGTTGTGTACTTTGACATTGTATAGAATCAGCCCAAGCCGTACACCTGCCATCTCTAGTTTGTATTAGTTGTATGTCGGGACGACATACGTTAGCGTCGCCGAGCTCTCAGTAGTAGTAACCAGTTACCAGTAACCAGTGTACCAGTAGTTGACTCACTACCAACCGTCTCTGCCTGAGTCACTGTCTGTATTCATATTGTGCTGACCACAGTAGTATTCAAAGACCCCCTCACATATGGGTACTGTGGGCGGCCAGTCAGTCATACGAGAGTGAGCAAGAGAGATAGGTACGGCTGTTTGGGCGCTCCCCACATTATCCGTAATTATACGTACTACCAGCCTACATGAGTATTACTTTACCCTATCCACGTGTTCGAACTCCCACATGATACACTCACTAGTGGCTTCATGGAAGTGAAAAACTTGAGTAGCTTTAAGAATAGGTTGGAAGGGCGGTGAGTTGGACCTGCGTAGTATGGGCCAGTAGGCCTGCTGCAGTGCTCCTTCCCTCTAAGGTGGGTGTGAGTTGGGCTTGCCTAGCATGTGCCAATAGGCCTACTGCAGTGCTCCTTCCTTCTAAGGTGGGTGTGAGTTGGACTTGCCTAGCATGGGCCAATAGGCCTGCTGGAGTGCTCCTGCCTCGTCGAGGTCATTCTACTTCTTGACGACCCACAGACTGAAGAAATTCTTCCTGACGTCTCCTGTGGTTCATATGTGTCTTTAACACCTAGGTGTCCTCCCCCCCAGTACCTGTTTCCCACCTCTCAAACCACCTGTCCTTGTTTACGTTATCATTTCGTCTGTATTTTGTATGTTGTGATCATGTCTTTACAATCTTGTCATTACGATTCGTGAGTCATATTGACGGCTTTGAGGGGACTTGAGCTAGAGTTCGTCACGGCCATGCAAGCAGGAGATTCGTCTGTAAAAACTTGCGTTTGTGGTCACAGTGGTGCCTATGCTAACCATCCTATAGTGTAGAAATATACCTAGTTGGATGAATCTTATTGAAGCTAGCTGGTCCAGTGGATAACTCGACAGTCCAGAGTTTTGAGAATCTGATCGCTAGTTCTAACCCCACTCGTGGTATGGTTTGTTTGCAGTCGTGACATTACGATTTCGTGAGTCATGTCTTCCCTTTTTATCTACCGGTCATTGTCGTATTTGTTTATGTTTGTGTGTGTGTGTGTGTGTGTGTGTGTGTGTGTGTGTGTGTGTGTGTGTGTGTGTGTGTGTGTGTGTGTGTGTGTGTGTGTGTGTGTGTGTGTGTGTGAGTGATATGAGCAATACCAACACCGTGTATGTTGTGTTGACTCGATATGTGTATGACTCAAATGTATACATCAAATATATACGTCAGACACATACATCAAGTGTAATGTAAACTGTGTGCATTATACACAACATGTGTGTATGCAGTATAAACTAGCCGTGTCTTGATATACACAGCGTGTGTGTGCAATATGCAACAGGAGGAACACGAGCATTTAATATTATACACCAGGTGCGTAGGGTGTGTATTTGCTCTCTCTCTCTCTCTCTCTCTCTCTCTCTCTCTCTCTCTCTCTTTCTCCTACACACACACACACACACACACACACACGCCAGCAACAATAACAACAAACAAACAAAATATGCAAAACAACCATATATATATATATTTCTCTATCAGATATATATATATATATATATATATATATATATATATATATATATATATATATATATATATATATATATATATATATATATATATATATGTATATATATATACATATATATGTATAGGTGAGTATCTGAAAGTAACTACATTCGTGTGAGTATAAGGAGGTGAGTACATCTTGGTGGAGCACCGTGTGAGTCATATATATCCTGGCTCATCATGGCAGGTTTGTGTGGTCAAGGATTTCCTCCCTCTCTAAATTCAAGCAATTAATTAAAACGAAAATCCATTTATTTTGCTGGAATTAAGGGGCAGACTTTACGATGTGAAGGAGAGAGAGAGAGAGAGAGAGAGAGAGAGAGAGAGAGAGAGAGAGAGAGAGAGAGAGAGAGAGAGAGAGAGAATACATGGAAAAGGCTTCCTCTTGCAAGGATTATCTACCACTACTACTACTACCTCTGCTACTATTACCACTATTACTTCTACTACTACTACCACTACTATTCCACTACTGCTACTGCCACCACTACTGCTGCTACTATTACGCTTAGTATTACTACTACTACTACTACTAATACTACCACTACTAGTTCTGTTATTACTACAACTACTACTGCTAACTTTATGACTCAAGCCATACCAAGGGCGGGGATAGAACCCGCGATCACAGAGTCATAAAACTCCAGACTGATTGCTAGTTCTTCTTTTAACTCTGATCTCTCTCTCTCTCTCTCTCTCTCTCTCTCTCTCTCTCTCTCTCTCTTGCAATGACCTGTTTCTTGATGTTAGTAGCCTTTGTCCTCATTTATGTTAAATCGCTTGCCACGGAGTTTTTTGCGACTGTTTCATGTGAGTGTATTACTCTGCACTGCAAAAGGAGATATTTGTGCTTCAGTATCACAGTCAACACGACTATCCCCACCACCACTACCATTATTGTCGCCAAAACCATAACAGTCACTACCACCACCACCACTACTAATGACTCAGCTGCCATTTTTTTCTACAAATATAAGCACCATCGTCATTACTACTAACACATCATTACTATCAACACTTACTGCTAACACAGCTGTCACAATCATCATTACAACTAGCAAAACAATCACTCTGACTTCAACCACAGCTATCACCATCATTACACAGATTTTACCGTCAACATCAATACAAACCACCACCATAACCACCACGGCTCAGAAAACTATCACCATTACCATCGATACAAACACCGCTAACACCATCACTACTAACACGACCACCAAAGATTGGCTGCCAAGGACGCATTATTTGAAACAAACTCCGCGAAAAATCCTTTTCCTGGGAAGTTTGTGATGGATGGATGATGGGCGAGTGTGATGGACGAGCGTGATATATGGGTGATGCCTGGATTCCATCTATGGTTGATGGATGGCTGGGATACTGCTTTGGGATGAAATCGTTAAGGTACCCAGACTCGTAAATGAAGTAATCCCTTGGAGGAACGGGGGGTGGGATTTTAAATTTCAGCTATATCAAAGATTTATCTTAGGCTACAAGAACCACAGAGAATGTATACACAGAAAGGTGCATTCCTCTCATCTTATATAAGCTAAGAGTTTACTTTAATCCCTATTTTAGGGATTAAAGTATTATTATCTAGTGATGAGAAGATGTATTCGATGCTGTAAATCCCATTAACCAATTAACCATGAGCTAGCGTACGTCTCGCTCTATAATTCTCCATTCGATTTATACCCATAAATTTAGAGGAGGAATTTATGAGGACTTTCTAGCGGACCACCGTATAGTGGCTCCTTGATTTATCTTTTCTATTTCTCCAAGAATTTGGGTTTAAATTCTGAGAGAACGCCTCAACCGATCGGCTTCAACTTTTCAGCAAGGGTCTACCGCAACTAGGTGAAACTACTGGGAGGTGCAAGCATCTCTCTTTTGTTTACTAACTTAAATATATGCAACACTATCTCTGTGTAGGGTTGCTTATTGGAGATGAAAGAACTTGTGGACAAAACCTAGGTCACAGACCGGGCCGCGGGGGCGTTGACCCGGAACTCTCTCCAGGTAAACTCCAGGTAACGTGTTTACCACTTTAATCCATAAAACAGGGAGTGAAATAAACTTTCAGCATATATAAACTGAGAGAAATATACCCCTCAGAGTATATATCCTGAGATTTCTGTATATATTCCTGCGACTGTATGATTGAATAATGAGATTGAAATTTGACAAATTCATTTTTAATACAAAGCAAAATAATATAATATAATATGATATGATATAATGCAATATAATATAATATAATATAATATAATATAATATAATATCATATAATATAATATAATATATAATATAATAGAGAAAAATATATTTTAAGTACATATTCGAAGTTAAATAATGGAGAGAATTAAGATTTTCTCTCTCTCTCTCTCTCTCTCTCTCTCTCTCTCTCTCACTCTCTCTCTCTCTCTCTCTCTCTCTCTCTCTCTCTCTCTCTCTCTCTCTCTCTCTCTCACACACACAAACACACACACAGACCGCAGACAGAGTATAGGCTAAGTGACCAAAGACTGCAAACCTCACTCAAGGAGAAAGATCTTGGGGTGAGTATAACACCGAGCATGTCTCCGGAGGCACACATC
>NC_091294.1:30037027-30039527 GCF_038502225.1 Cherax quadricarinatus | reverse complement strand
ATAACACCGAGCACATCTCCTGAGGCGCACATCAAACAGATAACTGCTGCAGCGTACGGGCGTCTGGCAAACCTAAGGATAGCGTTCCGATACCTCAGTAAGGACTCGTCAGGCCCGTGCTGGAATATGTAGCACCAGTTTGGAATCCACACCTGGTCAAGCACGTCAAGCAATTAGAGAAAGTGCAAAGGTTTGCAACAAGACTAGTCCTAGAGCTAATGGGATTGTCCTACCAAGAAAGGTTAAGGGAAATCGGCCTGACGACACTGGAGAACAGGAGGGTCAGGGGAGACATGATAACGACATACAGAATACTGCGCAGAATAGACAAGGTGGACAAAGACATGATGTTCCAGAGATGGGACACAGAAACAAGAGGTCACAAGTGGAAGTTGAAGACTCAGATAAGTCAAAGGGATATTATGAAGTATTTCTTCAGTCAGAGAGTTGAGAGGCAGTGGAATAGCCTGGAAAGTGACGTAGTGGAGGCGGGAACCATACGTTTTAAGACGAGGTTTGATACAGCTCATGGAGCAGGGAGAGAGAGGACCTAGTAGCGATCAGTGAAGAGGCAGTTCCAGGAGCTATGAATCGACCCTTGAAGCCACAAATAGGTGAGTACAAATAGGTGAGTATACACACACACACACACACACACGCGCGCACACACACACGCACACACACACAGGCACACACACACACACACACACACACACACACACACACACACACACACACACACACACACACACACACACACACACACGCACACACACACACTCACACATACTCAAACAAGCCTAACCTAACCTAACACATTAGCATATAACCCCCATACACACACACACACTCACACACACACACACACACACACACACACACACACACACACACACACACACACACACACACACACACACACACACACACACACACACATAATTTTGCACAAAGATGAAGGATCTAGAGCATCCTAACAGGATAAAAAAAATGGGATCTCAAAAGGGAGGATATAAAGGCAAGGGAACCAAGGATGGCTGGTCTGAAAAGGAATAGGTAGAAAGGCTCAAGAGCAAAATAGATCAAGAATGGGAAAAAGGTTACATGAGCTTTGCAATAACATGTTAGAGAAGCTATCTGCAGAGAGCAAGAAGTGGCAATCACAAGCTGTAGCTGCTGAGGCAAAGATACAGAGACTGGAGGAAGAAATGCATATGCTGCAGGAAAATATAATGAGGTTAGAAAGACCTATGATGAAAGAAAGCACTGGTAGGAAAAAGAGATTAAGGGCATCATTGAATAACAGGAGAGAAGGACATGTCTCAGGTAAAAAAAAATTTACAGACTAGAGGGGTATTCGAGGGAAAAAATAGACCAATCAGATTGACATTCAAAACAGAAGAGGTACAGAACAGGATACTACTACAGAAGCCACTGTTAAAATACTCTCAAGAATGTCAACAAATGTACCTCAATTGTAACAGAACATGAAAAGAAAGGAAACAGCTGAGAGTGAGAGTAAGATGAAACCAGTGGAAGGAAAGAGAGACAAGACAGGTAACGACAGACAGGAAAGATCAGTCTCCGGGAAAAATTCAACCCCTGCCACCCCATATCAGCCAAACACAATAACCAGAAACAACCCACACTTCATAGCCCCCACCCCATCAAACACAAATTTCACAATCACAGCAGCCTCCCACACCTCCAGCTTCCACCATCCCTCTTCCACCTCCCAAAATACAGTACTGGAGAGGAAGCTAAAGGTATGGTACACCAATGCATTTAGAATAACAAGTAAGAGTGAAGAGTGGCAAGAACGAATCATTAATGCATCCCCTGACATAGCAATAACAGAGACAAAACTTACAGGGATGATAACAGATGCAATCTTTCCAGCTGGATATCAGATCCCGAGGAAAGACGGAGAGAACAGAGGACAGGGAGGAGTGGCACTGCTCATCAAAAACCAGTGGAGTTTTGAGGAAAGGGGTGGAATGACAGAAGGGAAACAGACGACTTCATTGTAGGAACACTTCAGACTGAAGAGCAGGAGGCCAAGACAAGAGTATGAAGAGCGCAACAGAGCAATGGTGGATACACTAGCTGAAGAGGCTAGAAGGGCTCATGTGGGTAGGACAAAATTACTCATAATGGGGGATTTCAATCATAATGACATTGACTGGGAAAACCTAGAGCGACATGGGGAACCAGAAACGTGGAGGGCTCAGATGCTGGAGACAGTATTGGAGAATTTCATGCACCAAAATGTTAGGGATACAACCAGAGAGAGAGGAGAGGATGTTGCAGTAAAGCTGGATCTCATATTCACCTTGATTAGTTCAGACATAGGGGATATCACACACAAAAGACCCCTTGGTGCCAGTGATCACGATGTCCTGAGTTTTGAATATCTTGTAGAGTTAACAGTGGAGAATGCAGCAGTACGAGAAAGACGAGAGAAGCCGAACTTCAAAAAAAGGGGATTACATAGGCATGA
>NC_091294.1:30010499-30034427 GCF_038502225.1 Cherax quadricarinatus | reverse complement strand
ATATATATATATATATATATATATATATATATATATATATATATATATATATATATATATATATATATATATATATATATATATATATATATATATATATATATGTTCATGAGAACTTCAAGGAGAAGAGCTCAACTCCGACGCTTACTGGACTGGTGGTGTTAACATCGGTCACCAGCTATGACCTTACATTACAAATGTCTGCTACAAAGACCTCTTGTACAGGGACGATTACTTGTAATCCATGAGACAACTGCAAACATTTGTTACTGTGTTTAGGTTATATTGACAGTAATATAACCGTAAATGTGTAAAACCACAGGAATTAACGCAAAATATATAATAGGGATAAATTAACCTAAATTAAATAACATTTATTTAGAAATTTGCGCATTTATGTTAAGAAACTGACGTTATTGTTAGGAGGTCGAGATGGATATTTTATTCTCATAATATTGTCAGGTGTTGCTGTGTCAGGTGTTGCTGTGTCAGGTGTTGCTGTGTCAGGTGTTGCTGTGTCAGGTGTTGCTGTGTCAGGTGTTGCTGTGTCAGGTGTTGCTGTGTCAGGTGTTGCTGTGTCAGGTGTTGATGTGTCAGGTGTTGCTGTGTCAGGTGTTGCTGTGTCAGGTGTTGCTGTGTCAGGTGTTGCTGTGTCAGGTGTTGCTGTGTCAGGTGTTGCTGTGTCAGGTGTTGCTGTGTCAGGTGTTGCTGTGTCAGGTGTTGCTGTGTCAGGTGTTGCTGTGTCAGGTGTTGCTGTGTCAGGTGTTGCTGTGTCAGGTGTTGTTGTGTCAGATGTTGCTGTGTCAGGTCTTGCTGTGTCAGATGTTGCTGTGTCAAGTGTTGCTTTGTCAAGTGTTGCTTTGTCAGGTGTTGCTGTGTCAGATATTGCTGTGTCAGGTGTTGCTGTGTCAGATGTTGCCGTGTCAAGTGTTACCGTGTCAAGTGTTACCGTGTAAGGTATTAACGTGTCATGTGTTGCCGTGCCAGGTTTTACCATAAAATATTAAGTTTGACATTCATACAGCTTCTCAACTTTTCCTTTCCAGTAATAATACCTTTAATAGGATGTTGAAATCCAAACAATTCACGTAACTGTTGATTTTCTTATGAATTTCGAGCAATTTACTGGGAGAGACAGTGACTTCATACAATAATGAAATATATCACACAATTCCTGGTTTCACAAAAGAAAATGCTGCTTGACGCACAGAAATTAATTCTAGCAAGAAAAAAAGAACACGAAGCTAATAACTTGCTTGAAGGGTTTTATGTCATTATTTAAAACGTGTTAAGAAACATTTTAAATATAGTTTCATATATCAGGGAGAACAGATGAAATGCAATTGACAAGAGGAACAAAAAAATAATTCAAGAAGTGTTTGAAATAATATACAAATCGATGAGAGTGATTGCAGGGAAATATTAGTTAGGATTTAATTATCTCCTGTGGCTGTTACAACAATGAACACAGAACTTTCTAATTATGTCAGAGACTATAGGGCGAACAATGCAGAAATTTTATGTTTCGTCCATCAGTAATTTATGTGAGATGTGATTTAATTAAATTTGAACATCACGATTTATTTTTATTTTCAATTTAAGATGCATTGTTTCCACAAAACTGTTTGAGAAAATATATTCTTAATTAACAAATAAGATGAAGAGGTGAATTTTCATCTTTAACAAACCACTGCCAGTTTTCCCAATGTAAAGTGAGGTACAGCCTTAACATGGCACACTGTGAATCAAAGGTTCTCAACTTTTGCATCCTACGGCCACGCCTACGTACGTTTCAAAGTGGTGACCCACCACACGGCCCACCTTCCCATGTCTCAGTACGGTGAGGGGCCCACCACACAGCCCAGTTCTATTTTTTTTTTATTATCACATTGGCCGATTCCCACCAAGGCAGGGTGGCCTGAAAAAGAAAAACTTTCACCATCATTCACTCCATCACTGTCTTGCCAGAAGGGTGCTTTACACTACAGTTTTTAAACTGCAACATTAACACCCCTCCTTCAGAGTGCAGGCACTGTACTTCCCATCTCCAGGACTCAAGTCCGGCCTGCCGGTTTCCCTGAATCCTTTCATAAATGTTACTTTGCTCACATCCAACAACACGTCAAGTATTAAAAACCATTTGTCTCCATTCACTCCTATCAAACACGCTCACGCATGCCTGCTGGAAGTCCAAGCCCCTCGCACACAAAACCTCCTTTACCCCCTCCCTCCAACCTTTCCTAGGCAGACCCCTACCCCGCCTTCCTTCCACTACAGACTGATACACTCTTGAAGTCACTCTGTTTCGCTCCATTCTCTCTACATGTCCGAACCACCTCAACAACCCTTCCTCAGCCCTCTGGACAACAGTTTTGGTAATCCCGCACCTCCTCCTAACTTCCAAACTACGAATTCTCTGCATTATACTCACACCACACATTGCCCTCAGACATGACATCTCCACTGCCTCCAGCCTTCTCCTCGCTGCAACATTCATCACCCATGCTTCACACCCTTATAAGAGCGTTGGTAAAACTATACTCTCATACATTCCCCTCTTTGCCTCCAAGGACAAAGTTCTTTGTCTCCACAGACTCCTAAGTGCACCACTCACCCTTTTCCCCCTCTTGTAAATAGGCCAGTTCGCTTTATCCTTATCGTACGTACCTCCTTTTACTATATTGATTTTCATGCAGTTTTAGACATTTTAGACATTTGATCATTAGTAATATCTTCAAAAAGAATGAGTATGTATATCTTAGCTTAATATTTTTATTATGCACCTCGTACTCATCTTATGGGCGGTAGTTAGAAGATTACAGGTACATATTAGGTCCAGGGACTGGACCAAAAGGTTATGTATGTATGTATATCTTCGAAGACCATCTACCAAGAGACTCTCGGAAAAAAATAATGATCAGTAATCTTATAACCTTAGTCTAATTCTTCGTGAAGGAATTGAAGATATGTGATGAGAAGTGTAACAGTGTCAGGGTGGCCGAGCGGTCTAAGGCGCCAGACTCGAGGTAGCTTCACTTCAAATAGAAGGGCCACGAGCGTTCTGGTCCTCTCTGAGGGCGTGGGTTCGAATACCTCTCCAGACATATGGAATTATTTTAAGGTACAACATCAGGTAATAATTTTTTTACATAACTTTAATTTAGAATGAGTTAAATTCACAGCCAAGTAAAGTTCATATTAGTAGAGAAAAAACTACTATTACAAATAATAATAATAATAATAATAATAATAATAATAATAATAATAATAACAACAACAACAATAATAATGATAATAATAATAATAATAATAATAACAAAATCTCGTATAGAATGTTGCTTTGGAAAACTTTTTGTCATAAAAAAATCATGCAGATTATTAATGATGTGCATATATTTCTATTTTTTACTCTGTAACAACATATCCAGGAAAAGTAGTTTTATTCTTTTCAGTCTCTACCGAGAATTTAATTGACGAGACCTGATTAATAATATCGGAGAATAGATACTCTTTGTACACAGTGCTGTAGTTCAGATACACAAGATAACATTAACACATCTCAGCCTAGTGATCGTCCTGAGATTTATGTCTGCAGAATAAGTCGTCTCATAAAACCTGTACACGGTGGTAAGAGGATGTTACCCCATGGCCGCACTAAAACTTTCTTCATCAAAGTGACCATAAAGAAAAATTACCTAAATTTTTTGACATGTAGTTTAACGAAGTCCAGATAAGAGCCAGCTGATAAGCGCTAGTCATAATTTCACAACACACTGTAGAGAATCAACTGAAGTGGCGACCGACATCGCTGAAGCAACACAACTAAGAGTCGCTCCGTCTCCCAGCTCGTGCAGCTTTTGGTAGAAAGAATGAAACTTCTGGAAGAAAGAATGAAAAAAAAAAACATATCAAAAGTAAGCAGCTTACTATCTGCAATGAGAGTAGTTGTTCATTTATTCACTAAATCAGAGACGCTGATAACGTTTGAGTCCAATTTCAGGCCTGGGTGTGTATTTAACAGGTTGCTGTACTGGTAATATGTAGAAAGGGACATTTGTGTACAGTTACGGACATTTATTAAAGGAAACATTTCGCTACGAGTGACATCGTGGAGAAACTTAGTTGTTTTAATTTTTAAGGTGATCATGTTTGATTGCTGTATCTTACAGATAAGTTTTAAAGAGGATGTTACACGAACCCTAGTGGGTTATCCCATGTAATTTACACATATGTTCCTATAAATGATAATTGTAATCACCTAAATTTATATAACTGCATTTATGTTTACATGCACCTAAAATAAACCTGTTTAAAAAATAACATCTCGCCGATCTGCTGGGTGGGGACTATGGGCAAATTTCTTAACAACTGTTGCCTCCAGTACACCTAGCAGTGAATACGTACCAGGATGTTAGTTAACTGTTGTGGGTTACATACTAGGAATAACAGTATACCTTAAAAGAGTTCTAGGCTTTAAAATAAGTTGAAATAATAGATTTTAACCTGTTATGCAACGATGATAAATGTCCCGTTGACACGATATTTTTAAAACGTTTACAACAATGTAAATATGAAATAGTTTAGGCAATCCTTCATTAGTAATATCGTCAAAAAATTATTATGTGAATCTATGAAGACCATCTACCAAGAGACTCTCGAAATATATAAAAAAAAGTCACTGTTCTTACAAACGTAGTCTAGTTCTTTCTGCAGGAATCGAGAATGGTCTAAGGCGCCAGACTCAAGGTAACTTCCCTTCCAATAGAAGGGCCACGAGCGTTCTGGTCCTCTCTGTGGGCGTAGGTTCGAATCCCACTCCTGACCTGTGAATTTTGGTTTTAATTAAGGAACAACTTTAGGTAATCTTTTACATAACACTAATTTAGCGTGAGTTAAATTCACATCTAGGTAAAGTTCATATTGGTAAGAAAAATATTAATAATAATTATAATAATAAAAAAATCTCAGGTGAAGGAGAATATTGCTTTGGAAACTTTATTATAAAAAAATCATGCAGATTATGAGTGACTGATACTTCTGAATAATGTAATGATAGTTTTATTTTTTTCACTTTGTAACAACATATCCAGGAAAAGTAGAGTTTTATTCTTCTCAGTCTCTACCGAGAATTTAAGTGACGAGACATGATTAATAAGCTCGGAGAATAAATACTCTTTGTACACAGTACTGTAGTTCAGATACACAAGATACCAATAACGCATCTCAGCCTAGTGATCGTCCTGAGAATTATGTCAGTAACACAAGTCGTCTCAAAAAAAACTGTACACGGGGCAAAGAGGATGTTACCTCATGGCCGCACTAAAACTTTCTTCATCAAAGTGACCATAAAAATAATTACTTAAACTTTTTGACATGTAGTTTAACGAAGTCCAGATAAGAGCCAGCTGATAAGCGCCAGTTATAATTTCGCAACACACTGTAGAGAATCAACTGAAGTGGCGACCGACATCGCTGAAGCAACACAACTAAGAGTCGCTCCGTCTCCCAGCTCGTGCAGCTTTGGGTAGAAAGAATGAAAAATAAACATCAAAACTAAGCAACTTATTATCTGCACTGAAAGTAGTTGTTGATTTATTCACTAAATCAGAGACGCTGATGACATTTGAGTCCCATTTCAGGCCTGGGTGTGGATATAACAGGTTGCTGTACTGGTAATATGTAGAAAGGAACACCAGCGTATAGCTGAGGACATTTGTTAAAGGAAACATTTCGCCATGAGTGACTTCATCGTGGCGAAACTTAGTTGCTTTATTTTTAAGGTAATCATGATGGATATCTGCTGTATAGTATAGCTAAGTTTGAAATGGGACGTTAAACGAACCTCAGTGGATTATCCTCGATAATTTACAGATATGTTACTATAAACAATAATAGTAATCACTGAAATTCGTATGACTGTACTTATGTGTACATGTACCAAAAATAAACATTAAAAAAATGACATCCCGCAGAGGGCCCCAACAGAATTAAGCCACTTTGTCCGACCTGTTGGGTCGGGACTATGGGCAAATTTCTTAACAACTGTTGCCTACTGTTTACCAAGCAGTGAATATGTACCAGGATGTTAGGTAACTGTTGTGTTTTGTATACTAGGGAAAACAGTATACTTTAAAAGAGAGCTAGACTTTAAAATGAGTTGAAATAGGGTAATAGCTTTTTGCCTGTTTATGCAACGACGTAAAACGGCTGAAACGATATTTATAAAATATTTAGAGCAATGTATATATAAAACAATTTACCTGAATTATTACAGGCAAGTAATTTGGGTGAGATAAGTGGGACTTAAGTCACAGCAGGTCGCCAAACTGTTACTCCCTCGATGCCCACTCCCTACTACTCCCATAAAAAATGCTGAACCTAACATTAAATTAATAATTACATCATCAAAACCAGTTACTCTCGTAAATTAAAGCTGTGGACTGTGTATGATTAGGCTTGCTGGGTACACAAAAGAAATTCGTATTACCACCTACCATTTAATTACTGTAGATGAATCACACCACGACACCTGCCTCACACCTAGACCCTACGATGACCAGCTAGAGATCTAAATAAAAGGACTAATGGTGCACTTTCCTGTGAGTGATGTTTGTATCCCTTATCTTCCGCCATCCACACGTAAATCCCACAAATTTCCTGTCCCAATTTTAAAGCAGAAGACATCAACACAGGTTCCTAATTACAAATACAGGCCAAAAAAGCCGATTTGGCTAGGAACACGCCAGATTATTAGCAGAATTTCCCACGACAAGCAGTTCTCGCAAATTACAAATGACATCCTCATTTTTTCTGTCATCGTTGCCGAATTGTAAAGGTTTTTCCACACTGTTTATCTCAGCTCTTCAGCAGGAACGTGTCAGCAATTTATGAATAATGGATTGAGGCCGATATACACCAACTGACCTTCAAGAACGTCTGATTACATTGCATAATTCAGTCCATTGTTCACACATTAAATTCATTATGGCTTCTCTGCCGCATCACTCCCCCGGCTGTTCTGCATCCCCCCCCTCACTCGAAATTTCTCGAAGGGTCCAAATAGCATCACATTTTAATACACAGTTATTATATTATTTATTTATATATTCTATATTTAGGAAATTATGTAAAAAAATTCCACAAGAATGATTATGTAAATCTATAAAAACCATCAACCAAGAGACTCTCGAAATAATAGTGTCAAAAATCTTTGAAATGTAGTCTAGTTCTTTCAGAAGAAATTGAAGACATGTGATGAGTAGTGTAACAGGTGTCAGGGTGGCCGAGTGGTCTAAGGCGCCAGACTCAAGGCAACTTCCTTTCTGACAGAAGGGCCACGAGCGTTCTGGTCCTCTCTGAGGGCGTGGGTTCGAATCCCACTCCTGACACATGGGTTTTGGTTTTAATTAAGGCACAGCATCAGGTAATAATTTTTCATATAACTTTACCTTGAGTTAAATTCACATCTAGGTAAAGTAGGAAAAATAATCATAGTAATAATAATATTTATTAAAACAATAAAATCTGAGGTGTAGGAGATTATTACTTTGGAAAACTTTGTCATCAAAAAATCGTGCAGATTGTGAATGACTAATATTTCTCAATAATGTTCTTATAGTTTTACTTTTCATCATATAACAATATATCCTGGAAAAGTAGTTTTTGTTGTTGTTGTTGTTTTCAGTCTCTACCGAAAAATTAATTGACGAGACCTGGTTAATAAGCTCGGAGAATAAATATTCTTTGTACACAGTACTGTAGTTCAGATACACAAGATGCCATTAACACATCTCAATTTAATGATCGTTCTGAGAATTATTTTTGTAACATAAGTCGTCTCATAAAACTGTTCACGGGGTTAAGAGGAAGTTACTTTCTTTAAGTGACCACAAAAAAAAAAATACTAAAATTTTTTTAAGTAGTTTAATTAAGTGCGGATAAGAGGCAGTTGATGCAAGGAAGGTCATAATTTCGCAATACACTTTTGGGGAGAAGCAACTGAAGTGGTGACTGACATCGCTGAAGCAACATAACTAGAGTCGCTTCGTCACCCAGCTCGTGCAACTTTTGGCAGAAAGAATGAAACTTTTGGTAGAAAGAGTAAAAAACAAACATCAAAACTAAGCAGCCTAGCACCTGCACTGATTTATTCACTGAATCAGAGACAATGATGACATTCGAGTCCCACATGAGGCCTGAGTGTGGATATAACAGGTTGCTGTACTGGTAATACATAGCAAAGAACACTAGTGTACAGTTGAGGAAATATTTCACCACGACTAATGTCGTCCTGGCGGAACGTTTCCTGAACAGTACATAAATGTAGTTTTCCACGGTTTGTCTGCAGCATTATAAAATTTACTAGAAGGTAATGTGTAGCTGCTGGACCAGACAGGACACATGACACGTCTTAGGAAATTATGGAGAAATTTTGTCCTGATTCTTCCCCCTCCTCCCACTCTAAGGACATGACGTGATGTAATGCTCTTGGTTGATGGAATATAAGCAATCCTACTCTTTCTGGGATCTAAACTTGATTGTCTCCTACTCCCCAGGGATTGAATAATCCTTAAGGATTTAACATTAATAATAATAATAATAATAATAATAATAATAATAATAATAATAATAATAATAATAATAATAATAATAATAATAATAATAATAATAATAATAATAATTTTGTATTTAGTATGTTCTGGGCGCTGGAAAATATTTACTGGACCGGTGTCGCTGTGTTACCATAGAAACATTGTGAATGATAATCGGTGCAGAGGTAAATTATAAGTCAATAACTAAGAAGAAAATAGTGATAAGTCAATAATTAAGAAGAAAATAGTGATAAGTCAATACCAGAAATGGTTTGTGCTAATTCTTCTCGTCAAGTTGAGAAAACGTATTGTAAACGTCAGAACTGCTAAATGAAGTACTTGTGAATGACGGAGACCTTGTGCAACAACTCTGCCAAGAAGATCTGTGAGAGAACTTATGTTAACTAAATGTGAAAATAAGAAGATGTAGAAAAGGAAGAAGAAGAAGAAGAAGAAGAAGAAGAAGAAGAAGAAGAAGAAGAAGAAGAAGAAGAAGAAGAAGAAGAAGAAGAAAAGAAAAAGAAGGGAAGACGAAAAAGAAAAAGATGAAGGAGAAGAAGTCCCCTAAATGAAAAACAAAATAATCAAAATAATAGTCTTTATTTATTATTCGTTCATTAGTAACTATGTTAAATATAATCAAATGAGCCACAACTGAATTCCTACACCATTAATATCTCAAGAGTGGTTCATATGTACAATGTTTCGTGATAACGTTTTTACCTAGATGTATTTCAATAGCTGCACGACCCCAGAGGGATCAGACGGACGCAGCACGGTACAACCCCAGTCTTCTGTACCTCAATACACGCGAAAGACATAGTGCAAAGTTTGCCATAAGTTTGAAATGCAGGTAAATATTGACGTTGAATGTTTTAAGTGAAAGGTAAGAGGCACTTATAAGTTACCACATGGAAACTAGTAGCCAAGTTCCTTAATAAAAATTGACAAATTATGACATACACAGCCTTACTGTGATTCATACCAAGAAAGACTAACTTTAACAGTATAAAGCCAGATTGAAGAGGCAGTCTGTAGTTACCTCACATAGAGTAATATCCCATTATACAACAACACTAAGTTTGAAGCCGCTCAGAAGTTGCACTTTCAAGTTATCAGGTTGAAGGTTTAAGTCCAATTGGATGAGGAAGTTGCAAATTATTTGGTCAAAGTTTCGAAATTTCTCCAATAAACAGGACAATTTCTACATAGATCAAAATCAATATTTTCTTTAATTTAGATTAACCAGCAATTAAGATTTAGTAAGCTTTATTTAGGCTTTGAATACATAACATACAAATTAGTTGCAGTGGCCAAGAGAACACGCAAATGTCACGAGTACATAACATTACATTACGTACATTTAACCTACGATAACCCAGTAAAGTCAAACACTGACGTCTGCTCCGGATAGACAGTCTCGTTATTTCAAATAATTCAGTTTGTTTAATAAAATAAAGGCGAAGCTTCGTTTGAGAAAAATCTCATCAGCACTGAGAGGTTCAAGCTGACCAGAAGCTTTATTTTTCTACTATTGCTCAGAACTCGACAATTTCAAGTTTACTAAGTAAAAACGTTAAGAAATTTGCACCTATCAGGTGCAGATTTCATCCTAATTTCATCCTCCTCCCCGTTTGGTGTACTAGCCTCCGCGAGCAGTATATACAGTATTGTAACCACGAGGTGGACTAAAACAACACGGGTTCGAATCCTCGGCTAGTCGCAGTGTTGTTAATCAATAAATAACACTTCTTCGTGGTTACAGTACTATGTATAATGCTCGTGGAGGCTAGTATACCAAACGGAAACGAGGATGAAATTATCTCTGAAGCACCCACACCAACATATGACCTCGGATCACGGTACAACACCTAGCTCTTCTGGGTGCGTGATTTTTGTAGGATTGTATGGTCCAGTGGGTTAGAACGTCGTGAATTTTTGCTCATCATGAGGCGAGCTAAAACAACACGGGTTCGAATCCTTGTTTAGTCCCAGAGTTGTTATTGATTAAATACCACTTGTCCGTGGTTACAATACTATATATATATATATATATATATATATATATAAGTAGTGCTGAAGGCGGCTGAGTGGCTCCTTCTACAGAGCGGTCTCCTCCCGAAAGGGCTGCGGCTGAGTGGCTCCTTCTACAGAGCGGTCTCTTCCTGAGCGGTCTCTTCCTGAGTGGCTCCTTTTCCTGAGTGGCTCTCTTTCCTGAGCGGACTCCTTTTCACACCTATATGCTAATGACCTTGATCTCGCCCTCGAGACCACCTCACCCTCGAGACCACCTCGCCCTCGAGACCACCTCGCCCTCGAGACCACAACACCCACGACCCCCCCCACCCGCGCCCCCCACCCACCCCCGCCCTCGCGCCCGCCCGCCACACCCTCGCGCCCGCCCGCGCCCTCGCGCCTGCCCACGCCTTCTGCTGCACCTTCTGCAGCGTCGTCCGGATCGCCCCCGCGCCCATCATGACATTAGGAGCCAGAGTGTAGTAGGTGTTGGAGTGGTGATGGTTGCTCTGGCCCCTACGTCGTGTTGGGCCGTCGGGGTTAAAACAACTCTAGGAGATATATGGAATGAATAAGGAAGGATGTTTTAGGGATGATGTGGATGAGGAATGTGATATGCAACATAAATGCGGTATGAATATTCATACCGCAATATGTCAAGTATAGGTTTTGGTGTATGTCTTAGTTAAGATGTGTATGTCTTAGTTGGAGGTGAATGTCTTAGATTTGGTGTGTATGTCTCATGTCTTAAATTTGTGATTGAAATGTATAAGTTGTGGGGTGTCTGTGTATTTTTTTTTTTTTTGTGATGGTGATATGTTATAGTGCTCATGTTATGTTATAGATGTTGGTGGAAGTGTCATGGTATTTTTGTGTATGTCTTATTTTTGTGCGAATGTTTAAAAAAATAAGTGTTTTCAGTGATCATAGTAGTTTTGAGATGCATGATCTTAGATTTTTGGTGATCTTGGTGATGAGTGTTGATAGATGATGGTAAACATGATATGGAATTGGTGATCGTGATTTTTGTGTGAATAATTATAAAAATGAGTGTTTTCTGTGATATTAGTGGTGGGGTCATAAAATCTGGTAATCGTCTTGGTTATAGTGTTCTTAGATAATGTAGGGTACAACAGGTTGAAACAAGGTGGGTTGGGTGTGATGTTACTAACCACCAAGTAAACACAGATGGGAGTGTGACGTCACTGGAGGTGACCTCGCCGGTCCTGTGAGGTGTGACATCGTGTGTTGGTGGTAGTGAGGTGAGTGCGCTTAGATATTGTCAAATATGATTTTTTGTGTGAATGTTTATAAAAAATGAGTGTTTTCTGTGATATTAGTGATTTTTGAGGTAAGTGAACATGGGTGATTGTTGTTGGTGGTTGTCTTAGATTTATGTGTGTACAAGATATGTTTTCAGTTGATGGTGATCATGTACTAAGTGTTTGCGTATTAGGGAGGGAGTTCTTGGTTATAGTGATTTGAGGGAATTTCTATAAAATGGATGTTAGCTGGTGATGCTAAACTTAGATTCTGGTGATTTTGACGGTGTTTTGGTAGTATTCAGTGGTGATTTGGTAGTAATCAGCAGTGTTTTGGGAGTATTCGGAGGTGTTTGATGGTGTTTTTTGAAGGTGTTCAAATGATGTGCAGAGTATTTTTTGAAGATGTTCAGTGGTGTTTTGGTGATGTTCAGAGTTGGTTCAAAGTTAGTCAGTGTGTTAGTTATGGTAATGTCTCATGTCATAAGTGTATGAGTTAGTTTTTTTTGTGCTAATGTTGTAAAGTCTGGAGAATGAGGGAGGAGTTTGGTGGATGAGATGTAATTTCGGTTAATGAAATGTGTAAGTGTGAATGAGAATGTAAATTGGTGAGTGAGTTAGAGAAGACAAAATGTTATGTGATCTTAGTAAAAGTATAGATAGTTTTAGTGATCTTCGTTATGATGATGTTTTAAGAGAATGTGTACAAAAAATGTGTGATCTTAGTGGTGGGGTTATAGAATTTGGTAAACGTCTTGATTGTGGTGATCTTAGATATTGGAGATATAACAGGTTGAAACAAGTAACTTCCTCTCGTTAAGTTAAATGAAGTAAAAGTGGGGTGTGACGTTGCTGATTGCCAAGTAAACACAGGATGGAGTGTGATGTCATGGGAGGTATCCCTATCTGTGCTGGTATGTGTTGGTGGTAGTGAGGGGGGTGTATTAGATATTGTATGGAGTTGGTGATTGTGATTTTTTGTGTGAATGTTTATAAAAATGAGTGTTTTCTGCGATCTTAGTGGTTTTGAGGTGAGTGGTCATTGATGATAGTATGGATGTCATAGTTTTTTTTTGGTGGTTTTCTTAGATTTATGTGTGTACATGTTATGTTTTCAGTTGGTGGTGATCCTGTTGTAAGTGTTTTCGGTGTTGTTTGGAAATGATCAAAGGTGGTTTTTTTTTTTGTGAGTATTCAAATGATTTATGAGTTTTCTTTTTTTTTGCGCTCATGTTATATAATAGTCTGAGGTGAGTGGGATCGTCTTGGTTATAGTGATTTGAGGGGATTTCTATAAAATGGGTGTTAGTTGGTGGTGTTGATCTTAGTTTCTGGTGATTTTTAGTGTTGTTTGGGCAGTATTCGGTGCTGTTTTGGTAGTATTCAGTGGTGTTTTGGGAGTATTCAAAGGAGTTTGATGATGTTTTTGAATGTGTTCAAATGATGTTTTTGGTTTTTGGTGTTGTACAAAGTAAAGTGTGGTGTGTGTGGGTGTGTTTGTGTTAGTTTTGGTAAAATGTCTCATGTCATAAGTGTATGAGTTAGTTTTTGTGATAATGTTGTAAAGTCTGGAGACTGAGGGAGTAGTATGGTGGATGAGTTGTAATTTAATGAAATGTGTAAGTGTAGATAAATTAGAGATGATAAATCTTATTTGGGAGTATTCAAAATGATATTTTGGAAGTGCTTCAGTGTTGTTTGGAAATGTTCAAAGGTGTTTATGTGAGTATTCAAATGATTTATGAGAGTGTTCGAAGTAATCTTGGGGTTGTTCTGTAGTGAGATGATAAAGGTTGTGGATGAGAGAATATTTCTTAAGAGATATTGAGAAAAGGTGGTCTCAAATGATGTATGAGAGTGTTTTGAAGGTGTTCAAAGTAAAGTGAGGTGTGTGTGTGTGTGTGTGTGTGTGTGTGTGTGTGTGTGTGTGTGTGTGTGTGTGTGTGTGTGTGTGTGTGTGTCTGTATGTCTGTGTGTATGTGTTAGGTGGTCATAGAGTTTTGTGAATATCTTGGTTACAGTGATTTTAGTGGATTTGAGATGGGTGATGAGATGCATTTGTGGATGTGAAATGTGATTTTTGTGTGTGTTCAGAAGAGGTGTGTTGGGAGATGGGTGAGTGGATGTGAAGAAATGTGGGTGAGATGGAGAGGGGTATGGGGAGGGTTGTATTAGAAATTTAATGAAATATGGGGGGGGGGGATTTTACTGAAAATAAAGGTAATGTGTGAATATTTTAAAAAGAAATTATAGAATTGAAAAGTTATGATATATTGGAAAAGAATGGAGGGTGTTGAAACATGTCGCAGTAGTTGGGTAGTGAGATTAGTTGTTGTGAGTATAATATCAATTTATGTGGATACAAGGAGATGGGTATGGAGAGGATTTTATTAGAATTTTAGTAATGTAGGGAGGAATGTGTATTACATTTAAGATTCAGTAAAAAGAAGGGGAAAAATTTGTATCGAATAAATTGTGAATAAATTGGTAAGTGATGAGGTTTGTGGGTATTAGTCGAACTAGAGATATCGAAAAAGTGTTATAAGTTGTGGGTTGTTGTTGTGACTTTTTCTGATGAAATTAGTTAAAACGAGAAAAAATTGTGGGTTGTGGGTGTTGTGGGGGGTTGTGGGTTGTGGGTGTTGTTGTCGAACTAGAGATACCGAAAAGATGTTATAAGTGGGTTGTTGTTTTGGGTGATGTGGGTTGTGAGTGTTGTGGGTTGTGGGTGTTGTGGGTTGTGGGTGTTGTTGTCGAACTAGAGATACCGAAAAAGTGTTATAAGTGGGTTGTTGTTGTGGGTGATGTGGGTTGTGACTGTTGTGGGTTGTGGGTGTTGTGGGATGTGGGTGTTGTGGGTTGTGGGTGTTGTTGTCGAACTAGAGATACCGAAAAGATGTTATAAGTGGGTTGTTGTTGTGACTTTTTCTGATGAAATTAGTTAAAACGAGAAAAAATTGTGGGTTGTGGGTGTTGTGGGTTGTGGGTGTTGTTGTCGAACTAGAGATACCGAAAAGATGTTATAAGTGGGTTGTTGTTGTGACTTTTTCTGATGAAATTAGTTAAAACGAGAAAAAATTGTGGGTTGTGGGTGTTGTGGGTTGTGGGTGTTGTGGGTTGTGGGTGTTGTGGGTTGTGGGTGTTGTGGGTTGTGGGTGTTGTTGTCGAACTAGAGTTGCTGAAAAGTGATTATAAGTTGTGGGTTGTTGTTGTGACTTTTTCTGATGAAATTAGTTAAAACGAGAAAAAAGTGTTTTAGTAGTATTCAGTGGTGTATTTGGGAGTACTCAAATGGTGTTTGAGACTATTCAAAGGTGTTTTTGAAGGTGTTCAAATGATGTGCAAGAGTATTTATGAAGGTGTTCTGGGAGTATTCAGTGGTGATTTGGGGGTATTCGAATGATGTTTTTGGAGTATTCAAAGGTAAATGATGGTGTTTTTGGTGTTGTTCAAAGTAAAGTGTCTGAGTTAGTTTTTGTGATACTGTTGTAAAAATCTGGAGAATGAGGGAGGAGTTTTGGGGGATGAGTTGTAATTTAATGAAATATGTAAGTGTAGATAAATTAGAGATGATAAATCTTATTTGGGAGTATTCAAAATGTTGTCTTGGAAATGTGTTAGTGTTTGGAAACGTTCATGTTTTTTTTTTGCACTCATGTTATATCTTAGTTGGAGGTGAGTGTACTCATAGAAATTGGTAATCGTCTTGGTTATAGTGATTTGAGGGAATTTGTGTGAAAATGGGTGTTAGTCTGTTATGTTGATCTTAGTTTATGGTGATTTTGGTGGTGTTTTGACTGTATTCAGTGGTGTTTTAGTAGTATTCAGTGGTGTATTTGGGAGTACTCAAAATGATATTTTGGAAGTGTTTCAGTGTTGTTTGGAAATGTTCAAAGGTATTTTTGTGAGTATTCAAATGATTTATGAGAGTGTTTTGAAGGTGTTCAAAGTAAAGTGAGGTGTGTGTGCGTATTAACTTCGTAATATGTAAAATTGTGACTAGTGAATTTATCGAAAAGTGGTTATAAGTTGTAAGTGTTGTGGTGACTTTTTCTGATGAAATAGTTAAAACGAGAAAAATGTCTAGACTTGTGTTGTATTTTGTAAAGAAATTGTGGATTGTTGTGGGTATTAACGAAAAAAATGTGAAATTATTTGGGTTATCCTGGGTTAAGAGTGAAAAATGTGTAGGGGGAAGTCGACAAGATTCAGCCTGTGTGTGTGGGGTCATCACGTGACGTCACTGACATAGGGGGAAGTCGACAAGATTCAGCCTGTATGTGTGAGGTCATCACGTGACGTCACTGACCGCCGAGTAAACACAGGTGGGGTGACGTCACACTTGTTTAGACCTGTAGTAAGAGAAAGTACCATGCCCCATAGGAGGAGTTCATTTGAATGCTTACCCCCAGAGGGGAGAATCCAAAAACTTGATCCAAGGAGATGGAGTCTTTGTATTATCGAGAAAACCTTGATCCGAGGAGATGGAGTCTTTGTATTATCGAGAAAACCTTGATCCGATGAATTGGAGTCTTTGTATTATCGAGAAAACCTTAATCCAAGGAGATGGAGGAGGAATATTTTGGGGTGAAAGTGGGAGTCCATTTTGAATGCTTACCCCCAGAGGGGGGAATCCAAAAAACTTGATCCGAGGAGATCATAAGAAAATGAAATTCAAAAAAAAAATTGGGATGGGGGTGAAAGTGGGAGGGGGAACCTCAAAAATTTGATCCGAGGAGATGGAGAGCACAAGAAAATGAAATTCAAAAAAAATTGAAACAATCGGAAAAAAATTCGGGGAGTGGGGGCGATCCGGACGACGCTGCCGAAGGCACAGCAGAAGGCGCGGCGGGCGCGAGGGGCGCGGGCGGGCACGAGGGGCGCGGGCGGGCGCGAGGGCGGGCGGGGGTGGGGCGCTGGGGTGGGCGGGGCACGCGGGGTGGGGGGGGGGGGGCGTGGGTGGGGGGTTGAGGGCGAGGTGGTCGAGGGTGGGTGGTCGAGGGTGAGGTGGTCTCGAGGGCGAGGTGGTCGAGGGTGAGGTGGTCTCGAGGGCGAGGTCAAGGTTATTAGTATAAAGGTGTGAAAAGGAGTCCGCTCAGGAAAAGGAGCCACCATACCGCGGGAGCCAGGAAAGACCGCTCTGTAGAAGGGACCGCTCTGTAGAAGACAGCTCTGTAGAAATCAGCACTACTTATATATACATGTATATATATATATATATATATATATATATATATATATATATATATATATATATATATATATATATATATATATATATATATATATATATATGTCGTGCCGAATAGGCAGAACTTGCGATCTTGGCTTAAATAGCAACGCTCATCTTGCCATATAGGACAAGTGAAAATTTGTGTATGCAATAATTTCGCCAAAATCATTCTGAACCTAACGAAAAAAATATATTTCACTGTGTTTGTTTAGTATTAAATTATTGTAAACAAATCTAAAATATATTTAGTTGGGTTAGGCTAAAATAAATTGTTCTTGTTATAATAAGGTTAGGTAAGTTTTCTAAGGTTCTTTTGGTGCAAAAATATAAATTTTTACATTAACATTAATGAAAAAAATATATCTTTAAACTTATAAGAGACAATTTTAGAAAGAACTTAATTTTAAATGAGTTCTTGCTAATTGACCAGTTTTACATATTCGGCATATATATATATATATATATATATATATATATATATATATATATATATATATATATATATATATATATATATATATATATATATATATATATATATATATATATATATATATATATATATATAATTTTATTATTAAGACATCGGCCGTCTCCCACCAGGGCAGGGTGGCCTGAAAAAGAAAAACTTTCAACATTATTCACTCCATCACTGTCTTACCAGAGGGGCATTTACACTACAGTTATAAAACTGCAACATTAACACCCCTCCTTCAGAGTACAGACACTGTGCTTCCCATGTCCAGAACTCAAGTCCGATCTGCCGGTTTCCCTGAATCCTTTCATAAATGATACCTTGCTCACATTCAAACAGCACGTCAAGTCCTAAAAGCCATTTGTCTCCATTCACTCCTATCTAACACGCTCATGCATGCCTGCTGGAAGTCCAAACCCGTCTCACACAAAACCTCCTTTACCCCCTCCCTCCAACCTTTCCTAGGCCTACCCCTGCCCCGCCTTCCCTCCACTTCAGATTTATACACTCTCGATGTCATATTATTTTGTTCCATCTTCTGTTCATGTCCCAAGTACCTCAACAACCCCACCTCAGCCGTCTGGATAATAATTTTGGTAATCCTGCACCTCACTCTAATTTCAAAACTACGAATTCTCTGCATTATATTCATACCACACATTGCCCTCAGACATGACATCTCCACTGCCTCCAGCCTTCTCCTAGCTGCAACATTCACCACCCATGTTTTTCACCCATATAAGAGCATTGTTATAACTATACTCACATACATTCAAATCTTTGCTTCCATTGACAAAGTTTTTTTTGTCTCCACAGACTCCTAAGTGCACCACCCACCTTTTTCCCTTCATCAATTTTATGATTCACCTCATCTTTCATAGACCCATCTGCTGACACCTCCACTCCCAAAATTGAAAACACATTCACCTACTCCATTCTCTCTCCTCCAATCTGATATCCAGTCTCTCGTCACCTAATTTTTTGGTTATCCTCATCACCTTACTCTTTCCTATATTCACTTTTAAATTTCTTCTTTTACATACCTTACGAAACTCATCCACCAACCTCTGCAACTTCTCTTCAGAATTTCCCAATAGCACAGTGTCATCAGCAAAGAGCGACTGTAACAACTCTTACTTTGTGTTAGATTCTTTATCTTTTAACCCCAAACCTCTTGCCAACACCCGAGAATTCACTTCTCTTACAACCCCATCTATAAATATATTGAACAACCATGGTGGCATCACACATTCTTGTCTAAGACCTACTTTTACTGGGAAGTAATCTCTCTCTCTCCTACATACTCTAACCTGAGCCTCACTATCCTCTTAAAACTCTTCAGTGCTTTCAGTAACCTACCTCCTATTCTGTACATATGCAACATCTGCCACATTGCCCCCCTATCCACCCTGTCACACGCCTTTTCCAAATTCATAAACACTTGGTCTACACACCCTCTACCTTTCCTAAAGCCTCCTTGTTCATCCGCTATCCTACTGTCTTACTCTTAATTCTTTCAGTAATAACTCTACCATACACTTTATTAGGTATATTCAACAGACTTATTACCCTATAATTTTTCACTCTCTTTTTGTCCCCTTTGTCTTTATACAAAGTAACTATGCATGCTCTCTGTCATTCCCTATAAAAACACTTAAAATGAAACTTGCTCTTTGGTTGCCTGTTAATCCCACGCAGTGAAGGCTTTCAGCATGGTTTTATAGGCTTATGGGATTAAAGGCCTTTGTGTGGCGGTAAAAGACAACGCAATACTTTTCCAACATAATCCAAGCAGGTTACGGGGTTTATACTGGGTGTTCTCCGAGAACCTTGAAGAAAAAGAAGAGATTATCGTATGTTTTTGGACACAGTTGAAATATATTTCAATGTATTGTTATATGTTCACTATTTGGTTTTGTTTATATTGTTTAGTGAGAGTCTGTTTGTTTGTCTGTAATGAAATATTGAGATTAATTTTGTTTTTCAGGTAAATAAGGTAACGCTGTAATTTTCATTTTTTGTTGTAATATACCTTTAGGCGGAGGTTATTCACACACACACACACACACACACACACACACACACACACACACACACACAGGTTAAGGGAAATCGACCTGATGACACTGGAGGACAGGAGAGATAGGGGAGATATGATAACGACATATAAAATACTGAGAGGAATCGACGAGGTGAACAGAGACAGAATGTTCCAGAGACGGAACAAACCAACAAGGGGTCACAGTTGGAAGTTGAAGACTCAGATGAAGCACAGGGATGTTAGGAAGTATTTCTTCAGTCACATAGTTGTCAGGAAGTGGAACAGTCTGCAAAGTGATGTAGTGGAGGCAGGATCCATACCTAGCTTTAAGAAGAGGCATGATAAAGCTAATGGGACAGGAAGAGTGACCTAGTAGCGACCAGTGAAGAGGCGGGCCAGGAGCTGTGAAACGACCCCTGCAACCACAGATAGGTGAGTACACACACACACACACACACACACACACACACACTCACACACACACACACACAGACACACACACACACACATACACGCACACACACACACACATACACACACGCACACACACACATACACACACACACACACACACACACACACACACACACACACACACACACACACACACACACACACACACACACCACACACACACACACACACTCACACACATATACACACACACACACACACACACACACACACACACACACACACACACACATACACACACACACAACCACACACAATGAACTAAGTTGGTATGGGAGAGGCAGAACTAACGTGTATCACACTAAAAGGACTCCCAGGAACCCACATAAGAAGATCCAACACATCTCTTGGAGAGATAAAGATTTTTCCCTGCCAGTAATGCCTTCAAAACCTCCATTCTGAGACCTCATCAGCGAGTGTGGAGTGGTCTTTCCCTCCTTAAAGACCAGCTAGAGCGCAGTGTATTGTTATTGTCCACAAGGGCGACGGGGAGAGCCTTCAGAAGGGCCATGGACCATCTCCATTACACAGGTTTGGGGGCCATGAATTGGTGGCCTCGTGAAAGAGTTTAGTTGATTTTCTAAGTCTCGGTAGGAACTACGACGAGCGTGCGCGATAAGGAGTTTACTGGACTCATTGTAAGTGCTGTAAGACTTGTCTCAGATGCAACGTTGATGACCCTCTGGTGAAGGTGGTAGGCTAGTACCAACAGAGCCTCTGGTAACATAGCACCATCATCAGAGCCTTTAGCAACATAGCACCATCAACAGAGCCTCTAGAAACATAGCACCATCAACAGAGCCTCTAGTAACATAGCACCATCAACAGAGCCTCTAGTAACATAGCATCATCAACAGAGCCTCTAGGAACATAGCACCATCAACAGAGCCTCTAGTAACATAACAATTATCAATAGAAGCGTCTAGCATCATAGCACCAACAGCAGGTGCCTCTAACATCACAACACTACAAACAGAGCCTCTAGTAACATAGCACCATCAACAGGATCCTCTAGCGTCTTGTCACCGACAACAAGATCCTCTAGCATCGTAGCACCAACAACAAGAGTTTCTAGGATCATAGCACCAACAACAGGAGCGTCTAGCATCATAGCACCACCAACGAAGCCTCTAGTAGCATCATAGCACTACCAACGAAGCCTCTAGTAGCATAATGCCAACAACAGTACACTCTAGCATTATTGCACCAATAACAGGAGCCTCTAACATGATAGCACCACCAACACAGCCTGTAGTAACGTAACACCAACAACAGGAGCCTCTAGCATCATAGCACCAACAACGAGAGCCTCTAGCATCATAACACCAACAACAGGAGCATCTACCATCATAGCATCAACAAGAGCCTCTAGTACCATTTCACCAGCAGTAGTTACGAAGGCTTTCCCATATTTGCTGAACCATTTTCAATACAATTCCTTCTTGATAAAGAAGGTTCGGTTAGCTTGGATCATCAAAGACTGAACGGTTGTCATTTTTTTTTCATTGTTAATATGAGGTACTGATGGGTCCTGGTTGCTGGCTTATGATGTGTTGGTGTACAGTGGTGAAGATGAGAACCTGTGTTCGAAATATATTCCAGTAGTGCCTAGTGTTTGTATTAAGAACACAAGAACATAAGAAAGAAGGAACACTGAACAGGTCTACTGGCCCATGCGAGGCAGGTCCAAGTCACCTCCCGGCTCAAACCAATAACCCACCTAGTCAGGTCAGGTCACATCCACTTAAGGAAGGAGCACGGCATCTGACCTAGTAGCACAAGCTAGTCAGGTTCCAACTCATATTCACTCTCACCCACTCTCACCCACTCATGCATTTATCTAGCCTATTTTTAAAACTACACAACGTTTTAGCTTCTAGAACGGTACTCAGGATTTTGTTTCACTCATCCACAACTCTATTACCAAACCAGTGCTTTCCTATATCCTTCCTGAATCTGAATTTTTCCAACTTAAAACCATTGCTGCGAGTCCTGTCTAGGCTACATATTTTTAGCACGCTATTTACTTTCTCTTTATTTATTCCTGTTTCCATTTATACACCTCAATAATATCCCCCCTAAGTCTACACCTTTCTTGAGAATGCAGACCCAGGGCCCTCAGTCTATCCTCATAGTTGAGATTTCTGATATATGGGATCAACTTTGTGATCCTCTTTTGTACGTTTTCAAGTGCATTTAATCCATTCTGTAATACGGTGACCAGAACTGTGCAGTATAATCTAAATGAGGTCTAACCAAAGATATACAGAGTTGAAGAACAACCTGAGGACTCCTATTATTTATGCTTCTTGATATGACGCCAAGGATTCCGTTCACTTTGTTGCAAACACTTATGCACTGTTGTCTTGGTTTTAGATTACTGCTAACCAGAACTCCCAAATCCTTTTCACAATCAGTAATTTAAGATCTACATTAGTTTATATGTGGCATGATTATTTTCTTGTCCACTGTTTAGAACTTTGCATTTGTCTATATTGAACTGCATCTGCCACTTCTCCGACCACTGCATCAGTCTATGCATTCAACTCTTCCTGGAGTTTTCTAATATCCTCATTAGAATGAATAAATTAGGCGACCTATTTTGGTGTCATAAGCAAACTTGCTTATGTCGCTATTAATTCCTTCATCAACGTCGTTTATATAAACTGTGAACAACATAGGGCTCAACACACAACCATATGGAACACCATTCGTGATGCGCCTCCACTCTGATTTATCCCCATTGATGCAAACTCTCTTCTGTCTATCTGTTAACCATACCTCTACCCAGGAAAAATTTTTCCCTCCTATTCCGCGTGCTTTAATTTTCCTTAGTAGTCTCTGATGTGGAACCCTATCGAAAGCCTTACTGAAGTCCATATACACAGTATCATATTCATTACTATGATCTACCTCCTTAAATACCTTGGTGGAAAACGTTAGTAAATTCGTAAGGTAGGAACGCCCCTTTGTAAAACCATGCTGAGATTCATTAATCAATTTATACTTTTGAAGATGGCTACGAATTGCCTTGGCAAATATTGATTCCATAAATTTTCCCACTATGGAGGTTAGGGATATTTCTTTATAGTTCGAAGCTAAGGACCTGTCACCTGCTTTGTAAAGAGGTATTACATTTGCCATTTTTCGCTTGTCTGGCACCATGCCAGTTTGTAGTGATATGTTGAAAAGACTAGCCAAAGGTTTGCTAAGCTTCTCTTTACATTCCTTTAAAACCTTAGCATTCAGACGACATTTCTCTATCTGTCAGGTTGAACCAGATCTCTGTTACAGTAATTATGTCTATATCACCTGCATATGCAAGTAATCTTAGCTCATCTATCTTATTTATTAGACTCCTACTATTAGTATAGTAAACCTTAAGGGAGCTAGTCACACTTTGCTCTCTACTGACTCTGTTGATCACATGCTTTGCCTTTACTAGCAACTTTATTCTGAATATTGTCTATTAAACATCCTCGAGGTATCCTGATAATATCTGCTGTTTCAACCCTTGTACTGCAGCTTGACTGTTTCCCATACACACCCATACCTCTATAATCTATCGGTTTAAAGACCTAGACAATTCAGTAATAGCCCCCTCAATCGAGTTGGCTAATGCAACCACTCCAGCCCCTGAGAGATGTACCCCGTCCCTTGGTGAAGGGCGCTTGCGTTGGTGATGGATGTTTGTGTTCGTAATACTAATAAACTAACGGAAATCTGGTATAAGAAAAAGGAGAACAGACTGCACATTCTAAATGTGTCATGGATAGACTAGGACAAGGGGATAAAGAGAGAAGTAGAAGTCCCAGGTTAGGAAGCATCTTTACCTA
>NC_091294.1:29997999-30007999 GCF_038502225.1 Cherax quadricarinatus | reverse complement strand
AAACTTACAAGGCAAGGAAACAGGAGAAGAAAAAAACGATTGAAAGCATCATGAAAGCAGTAGGAGAGGACGACATGACCCAGCTGTCAAATGCTCGGAGAATTGGGTGGTTTGTGAGAGGAAAAAAGCGTCCAGTCAAAGTGATTTTCAAGGCAGAGTCAGATCGAAACCGGATCCTGCAGGAGAAAGCTCACCTAAGGGACAATCAGGAGTTCCGGAGGGTGTACCTCGACCGAGACAGAACTCAAGAAGAAAGGATGATACTGAAAGAGAGGGTGCAGCATCGCAAGGAGGAATGAGAGGCAAGGAAGGTGGAGAGCAGGAGAAATCAGGCCCAGGTGGAAGAACAAACACAACCCCCTCCAGTACCACCCACAGAAGGAACACAACCTTGGCAATTCCAAAGCAATCAAACGACCTAACCCAAAACCCACACACTGTACCCTCTGCCCCATCCCCCTAAGTGCAAACCCCACTCCCACAGAAACCCTCAGTAACCCACACATCTGCCTCTGCACAAACCCCACCCCCACAGTAACCCTCAGTAGCCCACACATCCCCCTCAGTTCAAACTCCACCCCCACTGAAACCCACAGTAACCCATGCAATGTACCTTCTCCCCCATCCCCCTCACCGCAAACCCCACCCTCACAGTAACCCACAGCAACCCACACAGTGTACCCACTATCCCCATCCCCCTCACCAGAACCCCCACCCCCACTGTAACCCCCCATAGGCCCTCTCCCCATCCCTCTCACCCCCTCCCCCACAGAAACCCCTTATAGGCCCTCTGCCACCACACCCCACACCACAGAGCCCACCCCCACAGCAACCCCCTATAGACCCCTGCCCGAGCACCTGCTCCCCCTAGCCCAACTCCCCAGACCACAGTTATTGAAAAGAAATTGAATGTTTGGTAAATGAACGCGGATGGAATAACAAAAAAAAGTGAGGAGTGGCATGAAAGAATCAAGGAGATGTCCCCAGACATTATAGCGGTTACAGAAACAAAACTCACTGGGTTAATAACATATGCAATCTTCCCACCCGGATATCAGATACTGAGGAAGGATAGAAGGAGCAGAGGGGAAGGAGGGGTTGCACTACTAATTAAAAACCGGTGGGGTTATCAAGAAATGGAAGGAATGGAGGAGATTGGAGAAAGGGATTACATAGTAGGTACAGTTCAGTCAGGGAAACACAAGGTAGTCATTGCAGTGATGTATAATCCACCACAGAACTGCAGGAGGCCAAGAGAGGAATATCATTAGTGCAACAGAGCAATGATGGACACACTGGCTGAGGTGGCAAGAAGGGCTCACTCGAGTAGAGCACAGTTACTGGTCATGCACGACTTCAATCACAGAGAGATTGATTGGGAAAACCTGGAGCCACATGGGGGTCCCGAAACATGGAGACCCAAGATGATGGATGTGGTGCTGGCAAATTGCATGCGCCAACGTGTTAGGGACACTACCAGAGAGATAGGGGAGGATGAACCAGCAAGACTGAACCTTGTGTTCACCCAGAGTAGCTAGGACATTGAGCACATCACATATGAAAGGCCCCTTGGAGCTAGTGACCACGTGTTATGAGCTTTGAATACATCGTGGTGCTAAAAGTGGAGAGGGTAACAGGAGTAGAAAGGTAAAAGCTAAACTATAAAAGGGGAACTACACAGGAATGAGGACCTTCCTGCAGGAGGTTCAGTGGGAACAGGAGTTGGTAGGAAAATAAGTAAACGAAATGATATACTTTGTAAAAACAAAATGCAAGGAGGCAGAGGAAAGGTTAGTTCCCAAGGGTAACAGAAATAATGGGAAGGACAGAACGAACCCTTGGCTTACCCGAAGGTGTAGGGAGGCAAAAAGTAAGTGCTCTAGAGAATGAAAAAAGTACAGAAGGCAAAGGACTCAGAAAAATAAAGAGATTAATCGACGAGTCAGAAACGAGTATGCAGAGACAAAGAGGGAGGCACAGCGGCAGTATGAAAATGACAGCATCGAAAGTCAAGTCTGACCCGAAACTACCCTACAGTGACATAAGGAGGAAGACAACAGTCAAGGACCAGGTAATCAGGCTGAGGAAAGGAGGTGGGGAGCTCACAAGAAACGACCAGGAAGTATGTGAGGAGCTCAACATGAGATCTGAGGAAGCATTTGCAGAGAAGGCTGAAGGGACCCTGGGAAGACAAAACAGTGGGGTACATCAACAAGGGATATACCAACAAGTGTTGGATGAATTACACAGAACTGAGGAGGAGGTGGAGAAGCTCCTAAGTGACCTTGATACCTCAAAGGCGGTGGGACCGAACAACATCTCTCCGTGGGTTCTTAGAGAGGAAGCAGAGACAAATGTGTGCCACTAATCAAAATCTTCAACACTTCAATTGAAACTGGGCAACTACCTGAAGTATGGAAGGAGTCAAATGTAATCCCCATCTTTAAGGAGACGGAAATGAAGCACTGAATTATAGACCAGTGTCACTGACGTGTATAGTAAGCAAAGTCTTGGAAAAGATTATCAGGAAGAAAGTGGTGGAACACCTGGAGAGGAACAAGATTGTAAACGACAGCCAGCACGGATTCGTGGAAGGAAAATCCTGTGTCACAAACCTACTAGAGTTTTATGACAAGGTAACTGAATTAAGAAATTAGAGAGAGGGGTGGGTTGATTGCATTTTCTTGGACTGCAAGAAGGCCTTCGACACAGTTCCTCATAAGAGATTAGTACAGAAGCTAGAGGAACAGGCACGTATAACAGGAAGGGCACTGCAATGGATCAGACAATACCTAACAGGGAGGCAACAGCCAGTCATGGTCCGTGATGAAGTATCACAGTGGGCGCCGGTGTCGAGCGGGGTCCCACAGGGGTCAGTCCTGGGACCAGTGATATTCTTGGTATATGTGAACGACATGATCGAAGGGATAGACTCAGAAGTGTCCCTGTTTGCAAATGATGTGAAGTTAATGAGAATTAAATCAGACGCTAACCAGACTGGTCTACAAACAGACCTGGACAGGATGGATGCGTGGTTCAGAAACTGGCTCCTAGAATTTAACCACGCCAAATGCAAAGTCATGAAGATCGGAGGAGGGCAAAGAAGACCGCAGACAGAGTATAGGCTAGGAGGCCAAAGGCTGCAAATCTCACTCAAGGAGAAAGACCTAGGAATGAGTATAATTCCGAGAACATCGCCAAAAGCACACATTAACCAGATAACTGCTGCGGCATATGCGGGCTTGGCAAAAATGAGAATAGCGTTCCGGTACCTCTGTAAGGAATCGTTAACACTTTATACGCTGAGTACGTCAGGCCCATACTGGAGTACGCAGCACCAATTTGGAACCCACACCTGGTCAAGAACGTCGAGAAATTAGAGAAAGTGCAAAGGTTTGCAACAAGGCTAGTTCCAGAGCTAAATGGAATGTCTTATGAAGAAAGGTTAAGGGAAATCGATCTGACGACACTGGAGGACAGGAGAGCCAGGGGAGACATGATAAAGACTTACGAAATACTGCGTGGAATATACAAGGTGGACAGAGACAGGATGGTCCACAGATGGGACAGAAACAAGGGGTCACAATTGGAAACTGAAGACTCAGATGAGTCAAAGGTATGTTAGGAAGTATTTCTTCGGTCATAGAGTAGTTAGGAAGTGGAATAGTCTGGCAAGCGATGTAGTGGAGGCAGGAACTATACATAGTTTTATGAGGAGGTATGATAAAGCTCATGAAACAGGGAGAGGGAGGACCTAGCAGCGGTCAGTGAAGAGGCAGGGCCAGGAGCTGAGTCTCGACCCCTGCAACCACAATTAGGTTAATTAGGTGAGTACACACACACACACACACACACACACACACACACACACACACACACACACACACACACACACACACACACACACACACACACACACACACATTCACACACGCACTCACACACACACACACACACATAATAAACCCACACGTAATTCCACACATAATTTCACACACACATACACACACACACACACACACACACTCACACACACACACACACACACACACACACACACGCACACACACACACACACACTCACACACACACACACACACACACACACACACACACACACACACACACACATACACACACACACACAATCACACACACACACACACACACACACACACACACACACACACACACACACACACACACACACACACACACACACACACACACACACACACACACACACACACACACACACACACACACACCGATCCCTCTGTTTCCACCCCCCGCACCACAGTTACAGTATTAGAACTGAAGTTGAAGGTTTGGTACACAAATGCAGATGGATTAACGAATAAACATGAGGAATGGCAAGAAAGAATCAATGAGAAGTCCCCAGACATCATAGCAGTTACAGAAACAAAACTCATGGAGACAATAACAGATGCAATCTTCCCACCAGGATACCAGATCATGAGGAAAGATAGAAGGGGGAGGGGGGGAGGTGGGGTTGCTCTGCTCGTAAAAAACAGATGGAAATTCGAGAAAATGGAAGGAATAGATGAGACGGGAGAAAGAGACTACATAGCAGGTACACTTCAGTCTGGGGAACACAAAGTGGTCATTGCAGTGATGTATAATCCACCACAGAACTGCAGGAGGCCAAGAGAGGAATATGAAGAGAGCAACAGAGCAATGGTGGACACACTTGCTGAGGTGGCAAGAAGAGCTCACTCCAGCAGAGCAAAGTTGCTGGTTATGAGGGATTTCAACCACAGGGAGATTGACTGGGAAAACCTGGAGCCACATGGGGGTCCCGAAACATGGAGAGCCAGGATGTTGGACGTGGTGCTGGAAAACCTCATGCACCAACATGTTAAGGACACTACCAGAGTGAGAGGGGAGGATGAACCAGCAAGATTGGACCTTGTGTTCACCCTGGGCAGCTCAGATATTGATGACATCAAGTATGAGAGTCCCCTAGGAGCTAGCGACCACGTGGTTCTGTGCTTTGAATACATAGTAGAGCTGCAAGTGGAGAGAATAACAGGAGTTGAATGGGAAAAGCCTGACTATAAAAGAGGGGACTACATAGGGTTGAAGATCTTCCTGCGTAAGGTCCAGTGGGACAGAGAACTGGCAGGAAAGCCAGTAAATGAAATGATGGAATATGTAACAGCAAAATGCAAGGAGGCAGTGGAAAGGTTTATTCCCAAGGGCAACAGTAACAACGGGAAGACCAGAACGAGCCCCTGGTTTACCCGACGATGTAAGGAGGCAAAAACAAAGTGCAATAGAGAATGGAAAAAGTACAGAAGGCAGAGAACACACGAAAATAGGGAGATCAGTCGCAGAGCCAGGAATGAGTACGCACAGGTAAGGAGGGAGGACCAGCGACAGTATGAAAATGACATAGCATCGAGAATCAAGACTGACCCGAAACTGTTGTATAGCCACATCAGGAGGAAGACAACAGTCAAAGACCAGGTGATCAGATTAAGGACAGAAGGTGGAGAACTCACAAGAAATGATCAGGAGGTATGTGAGGAGCTGAACAGGAGATTTAAGGAAGTTTTTACAGTAGAGACAGGAAGGGCTGTGGGAAGACAGCACAGAAGGGAACATCAAGAGGGAATATACCAACAAGTGTTGGATGACATACGAACAACTGAGGAGGAGGTGAAGAAGCTCTTAAGTGACCTTGACACCTCAAAGGCGATGGGACCGGACAACATCTCCCTATGGGTCCTTAGAGAAGGAGCAGAGATGATGTGCGTGCCTCTAACCACAATCTTCAACACATCCCTTGAAACTGGGCAACTACCTGAGAAATGGAAGACAGCTAATGTAGTCCCCATATTTAAGAAAGGAAACAGAAACGAGACACTAAACTATAGACCTGTGTCTCTGACATGTATTGTGTGCAAAGTCATGGAGAAGATTATCAGGAGGAGAGTGGTCGAACACCTGGAAAGGAACAAGATTATAAATGAAAACCAGCATGGGTTCATGGAAGGCAAATCTTGTATCACAAACCTCCTGGAGTTTTATGACAAGGTAACAGAAGTAAGACACGAGAGAGAGGGGTGGGTAGATTGCGTTTTCCTAGACTGCAGGAAGGCCTTTGACACAGTTCCCCACAAGAGATTAGTGCAGAAGCTGGAGGATCAGGCGCACGTAAAAGGGAGGGCACTGCAATGGATAAGGGAATACCTGACAGGGAGGCAGCAACGAGTCATGGTACGTGAAGAGGTATCACAGTGGGCGCCTGTTACGAGCGGGGTCCCACAGGGGTCAGTTCTAGGACCAGTGCTATTTTTGATATATGTGAACGACATGATGGAAGGAATAGACTCTGAGGTGTCCCTGTTCGCAGATGACGTGAAGTTGATGAGAAGAATTAAATCGGACGAGGATGAGGCAGGACTGCAAAGAGACTTGGACAGTCTGGACATGTGGTCCAGCAACTGGCTTCTCGAATTCAATCCAGCCAAATGCAAAGTCATGAAGATTGGGGAGGGGCAAAGAAGACCGCAGACAGAGTATAGGCTAGGTGGACAAAGACTACAGACCTCACTCAGGGAGAAAGACCTTGGGGTGACCATAACACCGAGCACATCACCGGAGGCACACATCAACCAAATAACCGCTGCAGCATACGGGCGCCTGGCAAACCTGAGAATAGCGTTCCGATACCTTAATAAGGAATCGTTCAAGACACTGTACACTGTGTATGTTAGGCCCATACTGGAGTATGCAGCACCAGTCTGGAACCCACACCTGGTCAAGCACGTCAAGAAGTTAGAGAAAGTACAAAGGTTTGCAACAAGGCTAGTCCCAGAGCTCAAGGGAATATCGTACGAGGAAAGGTTAAGGGAAATCGGACTGACGACACTGGAGGACAGAAGGGTCAGGGGAGACATGATAACGACATACAAGATACTGCGGGGAATAGACAAGGTGGACAGAGATAGGATGTTCCAGAGAGGGAACACAGGGACAAGGGGTCACAACTGGAAGCTGAAGACTCAGACGAGTCACAGGGACGTTAGGAAGTATTTCTTCAGTCATAGAGTTGTCAGCAGGTGGAATAGCCTAGCAAGTGAAGTAGTGGAGGCAGGAACCATACATAGTTTTAAGAAGAGGTATGACAAAGCTCAGGAAGCAGAGAGAGAGAGAGGATCCAGTAGCGATCAGTGAAGAGGCGGGGCCAGGAGCTGAGTCTCGACCCCTGCAACCACAATTAGGTGAGTACAATTAGGTGAGTACACACACACACATACACGTACATACATCGCTCAACTGAGGTCTACCTGCTCGGACTGATTTCATCACCACGTACGTGTAACCCATCCTGTGTGATAGACTATGAGTGGGAAACACACCTTTACTTCAGAATGTAAACAGTACGAGGGATTATACAGCAGAAAAGCCCTGATGTAATTTAATATTGTTTGCCAAAAAAAAAAAAACAGTAAATAACACAATGTACCCTCCCACTTTCTCCCTTCTTCCCAATCCTTCCTTATTAATCGCTTTCCTTAATTCTTCCTCTTCCCAATCCTCCACCTCCCCAGCAAATAATATCTTTGTCATACTCTCCCACACACTTGAGCAACAAGATAAAATTAGTCTCCACTCCCGAAAAAAAGGAAATAAAATGCTCGTGTAAAAATACCTTGGTGGTTGCCAGAGAAGCAGCGGACTTACATCCCCGTGTTGATCACTGGAGATAAGTCCCTGCTGCTGCTGTTGCAGCTGCTGTTGCTGCTGTTGATGCTGCTGCTGCTGCACACGGTAAAGTTACAGTTGTACAAAAATAGTTTTAATCTGCGGAGTGTTAGAGTGGCTCTGAAGCTTGGATCTGTGGACAGATCTGACTTGCTTCCTGATGACAGCCATGAATGGGTAGAAATTGTTTTCTCATACAGACACATACACAAACACACACACACACACACACACACACACACACACACACACACACACACACACACACGCACACACACACACACACACACACACACACACACACACACCCAGCGACAGTAACAAGAGGCCAGAAATAGCACTGGTCCTAGGACCGACCCTTGTGGGACCCCACTCGTCACTGGTGCCCACTCTGATACCTCATCACGTTCCATGACTTGTTGTTGCCTCCCTGTCAGGTATTCTCTGATCCATTGCAGCACCCTTCCTGTTAAATGCGCCTGATCCTCTAGCTTCTGCACCAGTCTCCTGCAAGGAACTGTGTCGAAGTGCTTCTTGCAGTCCAAGAAGATGCAATCAACCCACCCCTCTCTCTCGTGTCTTACGTCTGTTACTTTATCATAAAACTCCAGTAGGTTTGTGACACAGGATTTGCCTTCCATAAAACCGTGCTGGTTGGCGTTTATACTTTTGTTCCGTTCCAGGTGCTCCACCACTCTCCTCCTGATAACCTTCTCCATTACTCTGCATACTATGCACGTCAGTGACGTTGGTCTATAGTTTAGTGCCTCTTTTCTGTCTCCTTTTTTTTAAATATGGGTACTACATTTGCGGTCTGCCATACCTCATGTAGTTGCCCAGTTTCAAGGGATGTATTGAAGATTGTGGTTAGTGGCACACACGGCACTTCTGCTCCCTCTCTAAGGACCCACGGGGAGATGTTGTGTGTGTGTGTGTGTGTGTGTGTGTGTACTCACCTATTTGTACTCACCTATTTGTGGTTGCATGGGTCGAGTCATAGCTCCTGGCCCCGTCTCTTCGCTGATTGCTACTAGGTCCTCTCTCTCCCTACCCCATGAGCTTTATCATACCTCGACTTAAAACTATGTATGGTTCCCGCCTCCACTACGTCACTTTCTAGGCTATTCCACGGCCTGACTACTCTATGACTGAAGAAATACTTCCTAACATCCCTTTGATTCATCTGAGTCTTCAACTTCCAATTGTGACCTCTTGTGTCTGGGTCAAATCTCAGGAACATCCCGTCTTTGTCCACCTTGTCTATTCCGTGCAGTATTTTATATGTCGTTATCATGTCTCCCCTGACCCTCCTGTCCTCCAGTGTCGTCAGGCCGATTTCCCTCAACCTTTCTTCATAGGACAATCCCCGTAGCTCTGGGACTAGTCTTGTTGCAAACCTTTGCACTTTCTCTAATTTCTTGACGTGCTTGACTAGGTGTGGATTCCAAACTGGTGCTGCGTACTCCAGTATGGGCCTGACGTAAATGGTATACAGAGTCTTGAACGATTCCTTACTGAGGTATTGGAACGCTATCCGTAGGTTTGCCAGGTGCCCGTATGCTGCAGCAGTTATCTGATTCTTGTGCGCCTAAGGAAATATGCTCGATGTTGCACTCACCCCCAGATCTTTTTCCTTGAGTTAGGTTTGCAGTCTTTAGCCATCTAAACTATATTGTGTCTGCAGTCTTCTTTGCCCTTCCCCAATCTTCATGACTTTGCATTTGGCAGGGTTAAACTCAAGGAGCCAGTTGCTGGACCAGGCTTGTAGCCTGTCCAGGTCTCTTTGTAGTCCTGCCTGATCCTCATCCGATTTGATTCTTCTCATTAACTTCACATCATCTGCAAACAAAGACACTTCTGAGTCTATCCCTTCCGTTATGTCGTTCACATATACCAAGAGCAGCACAGGTCCTAGGACTGACCCCTGTGGAACCCCGCTTGTCACTGGCGCCCACTCTGACACCTCGTCACGTACCATGACTCGTTGTTGCCTCCCTGTCAGGTATTCTCTGATGCATTGCAGTGCCTTTCCTGTTATGTGTGCCTTATCCTCTAGCTTTTGCAGTAACCTCTTGTGAGGAACTGTGTCGAAGGCCTTCTTGCAGTCCAAAAAAATGCAGTCTATCCACCCCTCTCTCTCTTGTCTTACTTCTGTCACCTTGTCATAAAACTCTGGTAGGTTTGTGGCACAGGATTTTCCTTCCCTGAAACCGTGCTGGTTGTCAATTATACACTTGTTTCTTTCCAGGTGCTCCACCACTCTCCT
>NC_091294.1:29987999-29990499 GCF_038502225.1 Cherax quadricarinatus | reverse complement strand
ACTACCACTACCACCACCACAAGTACTACTACCACTACCACCACCACAAGTACTACTACTACCACCTACAAGGATTATTGTTTTATACATCACTCTGTATCTATATATACCCTCTGTGTCCATGTATTGTTTGTAACGGCTTGACAAAGCTCCTGGAGAGCGAAACGTTGCCACAATAAAATGTCGCAGTGCAGCATAAGCTTTTAATGCAGCTAAATATCAGCGAAAATGATTTGAACCCAGTCACAAAAGTTAATGATAAGTTATCACATGGAAACTAACATCCCAATTCCTTCAATAAAAATAAATGGAAATCTTTCAACTCCATTACCATTACCATTACCATTACCATTACCATTACCATTACCATTACCATTACCATTACCATTACCATTACCATTACCATTACTATTCCCTCTTTTCAGTAATGCACCCCATGTCTTAGAAATCTGTTTCGTGTCCCAAAATAATATGTTCCGCAAATTTTTATGAAAGCTGTTTCGTGTTGGTAATTATCAATGCAGTTGGTGGCACCATTAGCGCACGACCGAGTACATTTGTTTCCCATGACTCGGCCTTGTGGCAAGTCACTCGTCACATCTACCCAGGTGATGCTTTCCTCCTAATTTCCACCCACTGTAATGCTTTTAGCTTTCCCTTCATGTCTGTCTGTCTGTCTGTCTGTCTGTCTGTCTGTCTATCTGTCTGTCTCTCTCATTCTCTGTCTCTCTCTCTGTCTGTTTGTCTGTGTGTGTATGTGTGTGTGTCTGTCTGTCTATCTCTCTGTTTGTCTCTCTGTCTCTCTCTCTCTCTCTCTCTCTCTGTCTCTCTCTCTCTCTCTCTCTCTCTCTCTCTCTCTCTCTCTCTCTCTCTCTCTCTCTCTCTCTCTCTCTCTCTGCAACTCTCTTCCCAAAAATTCACCTGACTCCCAGGTTCACCTCACCACCTCACAACATCCCTTTCCAAAATACTCTCATCGCCAAATATTAGGGCGTCTGAAAGGGAAGATTTCGGAACTAGTGCCACGGGCGCCTGCACGGAGGGTCGCAACTGGTGTGCCACCGGTGTCTGGAGGAGGTGTGGCACCCACCCATGGCTGGAACACTTTGATCCATCTCATGGAGCTTAAGTCAATCCCAGGGGTCTCGTCTACACATGCAGTGCAGTGTATAAGGACGCGGGTACATGCAGGTGTACACAGATTTATGAGAATAAATATACAAGCAAGTGTATGTGTTGTGTGTGTGTGCTGTGTGTGTGTGTGTGTGTGTGTGTGTGTGTGTGTGTGTGTGTGTGTGTGTGTGTGTGTGTGTGTGTGTGTGTGTGTGTGTGAGTGTGTGTGTGTGTGTGTGTGTGTGTGTGTGTGTGTGTGTGTGTGTGTGTGTGTGTGTGCGTGTGTGTGAGTGTGTGTGTGCGTGTGTGAGTGTGTGTGTGCGTACTCACCTAGTTGTACTCACCTAGTTGAGGTTGCAGGGGTCGAGTCCGAGCTCCTGGCCCCGCCTCTTCACTGGTCGCCACTAGGTCACTCTCCCTGAAACATGAGCTTTATCGTACCTCTGCTTAAAGCTATGTATGGATCCTGCCTCCACTACATCTCTTCCCAAACTATTCAACTTACTGACTACTCTGTGGCTGAAGAAATACTTCCTAACATCCCTGTGATTCATCTGTGTCTTCAGCTTCCAACTGTGTCCCCTTGTTGCTGTGTCCAGTCTCTGGAACATCCTGTCTTTGTCCACCTTGTCAATTCCTCTCAGTATTTTGTAAGTCGTTGTCATGTCCCCCCTATCTCTCCTGTCCTCCAGTGTCGTCAGGTTGATTTCCCTTAACCTCTCCTCGTAGGACATACCTCTTAGCTCTGGGACTAGTCTTGTTGCAAACCTTTGCACTTTCTCTAGTTTCTTTACGTGCTTGGCTAGGTGTGGGTTCCAAACTGGTGCCGCATACTCCAATATGGGTGTACAGGGTCCTGAACGATTCCTTATTAAGATGTCGGAATGCTGTTCTGAGGTTTGCTAGGCGCCCATATGCTGCAGCAGTTATTTGGTTGATGTGCGCTTCAGGAGATGTGCCTGGTGTTATACTCACCCCAAGATTTTTTTCCTTGAGTGAGGTTTGTAGTCTCTGGCCCCCCCCCTAGACTGTACTCCGTCTGCGGTCTTCTTTACCCTACCTCAATCTTCATGACTTTGCACTTGGTGGGATTGAACTCCAGGAGCCAATTGCTGGACCAGGTTTGCAGCCTGTTCAGATTCCTTTGTAGTTCTGCCTGGTCTTCGATCGTATGAATTCTTCTCATCAACTTCACGTCATCTGCAAACAGGGACATTTCGGAGTTTATTCCTTAAGTCATATCGTTCACAAATACCAGAAGCAGCACTGGCTCTACGACTAACCCATGTGGGACTCCGCTGGTCACAGGTGCCCAGTCTGACGCCTCGCCACGTACCATGACTCGCTGCTGTCTTCCTGACAAGTATTCCCTGATCCATTGTAGTGT
>NC_091294.1:29967999-29982999 GCF_038502225.1 Cherax quadricarinatus | reverse complement strand
ACACGTGACAGTATTTACCGTGTCACAAGTGACAGTATTTACCGTGTCACACGTGGCAGTATTTACCGTGTCACACGTGACAGTATTTACCGTGTCACACGTGAGAGTATTTACCGTGTCACAAGTGACAGTATTTACCGTGTCACACGTGACAGTATTTACCGTGTCACAAGTGACAGTATTTACCGTGTCACACGTGGCAGTATTTACCGTGTCACATGTGACAGTATTTACCGTGTCACACGTGACAGTATTTACTGTGTCACACGTGACAGTATTTACCGTGTCACACGCGACAGTATTTACCGTGTCACACGTGACAGTATTTACCGTGTCACATGTGACAATATTCACCGTGTCACACGTGACAGTATTTACCGTGTCACATGTGACAATATTCACCGTGTCACACGTGACAGTATTTACCGTGTCACACGTGACAGTATTTACCGTGTCACATGTGACAATATTCACCGTGTCACACGTAACAATATTCACCGTGTCACACGTGACAGTATTTACCGTGTCACATGTGACAATATTCACAGTGTCACACGTAACAATATTCACCGTGTCGCACGTAACAGTATTTACCGTGTCGCACGTAACAATATTCACCGTGTCACACGTGACAGTATGTATATTTACCATGTCACATGTGACAATATTCACCGTGCCACACGTGACAGTATTTACCGTGTCACACGTGATAGTATTTACCGTGTCACATGTGACAGTATTTACCGTGTCACATGTGACAATATTCACCGTGTCACACGTGAGAGTATTTACCGTGTCACATGTGACAATATTCACCGTGTCACACGTGATAGTATTTACCGTGTCACATGTGACAATATTCAGCGTGTCACACGTAACAGTATTTACCGTGTCACACGTGACAATACTCACCGTGTCACACGTAACAGTATTTACCGTGTCACACGTGACAATATTCACCGTGATACACGTGACAGAATTTACCGTGTCACACGTGACAGTATTTACAGTGTCACATGTGACAATATGCACCCTGTCACACGCAACAGTATTTACCGTGTCACATGTGACAATATTCACCGTGTCACACGTAACAGTATTTACCGTGTCACATGTGACAATATTCACCGTGTCACACGTAACAGTATTTACCGTGTCACACGTGACAATATTCACCGTGTCACACGTAACAGTATTTACCGTGTCACATGTGACAATATT
The DNA here is from genome assembly GCF_038502225.1 of Cherax quadricarinatus. Lineage (NCBI taxonomy): Eukaryota > Metazoa > Arthropoda > Malacostraca > Decapoda > Parastacidae > Cherax > Cherax quadricarinatus. The sequence goes on along the minus strand of NC_091294.1, from coordinate 29,981,778 downwards.
TACCGTGTCACACGTAACAGTATTTACCGTGTCACACGTGACAATATTCACCGTGTCACACGTAACAGTATTTACCGTGTCACATGTGACAATATTCACCGTGTCACACGTAACAGTATTTACTGTGTCACACGTAACAATATTCACCGTGTCACACGTAACAGTATTTACCGTGTCGCACGTAACAATATTCACCGTGTCGCACGTGACAGTATCTACCGTGTCACACGTGACAGTATTTACTGTGTCACACGTGACAGTATTTACCGTGTCACACGTGACAGTATTTACCGTGTCACACGTGACAGTGTTTACCGTGTCACACGTGACAGTATTCACCGTGTCACACGTAACAGTATTTACCGAGTCACATGTGACAATATTTACCGTGTCAAACGTAACAGTATTTACCGTGTCACATGTGACAATATTTACCGTGTCATACGTAACAGTATTTACCGTGTCACACGTGACAATATTCACCGTGTCACACGTAACAGTATTTACCGTGTCACATGTGACAATATTCACCGTGTCACACGTGACAGTATTTACCGTGTCGCATGTGACAATATTCACCGTGTCACACGTAACAGTATTTACTGTGTCACACGTAACAATATTCACCGTGTCACACGTAACAGTATTTACCGTGTCGCACGTAACAATATTCACCGTGTCGCACGTGACAGTATCTACCGTGTCACACGTGACAGTATTTACTGTGTCACACGTGACAGTATTTACCGTGTCACACGTGACAGTATTTACCGTGTCACACGTGACAGTATTTACCGTGTCACACGTGACAGTATTTACCGTGTCACACGTGACAGTATTTACCGTGTCACACGTGACAGTATTTACCGTGTCACACGTGACAGTATATACCGTGTCACACGTGACAGTATTTGTCGTGTCACACGTGACAGTATTTACTTTGTCACACGTGACAGTATTTACCGTGTCACACGTGACAGTATTTACCGTGTCACACGTGACAGTATTTACCGTGTCACACGTGACAGTATTTACCGTGTCACACGTGACAGTATTTACCGTGTCTCATGTGACAATATTCACCGTGTCACACGTGACAGTGTTTACCGTGTCACATGTGACAATATTCACCGTGTCACACGTGACAGTATTTACCGTGTCACACGTGACAGTATTTACCGTGTCACATGTGACAATATTCACCGTGTCACACGTAACAAGATTCACCCTGTCACACGTAACAGTATTTACCGTGTCACATGTGACAATATTCACAGTGTCACACGTAACATTATTCACCGTGTCGCACGTAACAGTATTTACCGTGTCGCACCTAACAATATTCACCGTGTCACACGTGACAGTATGTATATTTACCGTGTCACATGTGACAATATTCACCGTGTCACACGTGACAGTATTTACCGTGTCACATGTGACAGTATTTACCTTGTCACATGTGACAATATTCACCGTGTCACACGTGAGAGTATTTACCGTGTCACATGTGACAATATTCACCATGTCACACGTGATAGTATTTACCGTGTCACATGTGACAATATTCACCGTGTCACACGTAACAGTATTTACCGTGTCACACGTGACAATACTCACCGTGTCACACGTAACAGTATTTACCGTGTCACACGTGACAATATTCACCGTGTCACACGTGACAGTATTTACCGTGTCACACGTGACAGTATTTACAGTGTCACATGTGACAATATGCACCCTGTCACACGTAACAGTATTTACCGTGTCACATGTGACAATATTCACCGTGTCACACGTAACAGTATTTACCGTGTCACATGTGACAATATTCACCGTGTCACACGTAACAGTATTTACCGTGTCACACGTGACAATATTCACCGTGTCACACGTGACAGTATTTACCGTGTCCCATGTGACAATATTTACCGTGTCATACGTAACAGTATTTACCGTGTCACACGTGGCAATATTCACCGTGTCACACGTAACAGTATTTACCGAGTCACATGTGACAATATTCACCGTGTCACACGTAACAGTATTTACCGTGTCACACGTGGCAATATTCACCGTGTCACACGTAACAGTATTTACCGTGTCACATGTGACAATATTCACCGTGTCACACGTAACAGTATTTACCGTGTCACGCGTGACAATATTCACCGTGTCACATGTGACAATATTCACCCTGTCACACGTGACAGTATATATATTTACCGTGTCACATGTGACAATATTCACCGTGCCACACGTGACAGTATTTACCGAGTCACACGTGACAGTATTTACCGTGTCACATGTGACAATATTCACCGTGTCACACGTGACAGTATTTACCGTGTCACATGTGACAATATTCACCGTGTCACACGTGACAGTATTTACCGTGTCACATGTGACAATATTCACCGTGTCACACGTGACAGTATTTACCGTGTCACATGTGACAATATTCACCGTGTCACACGTGACAGTATTTACCGTGTCACATGTGACAATATTCACCGTGTCACACGTGACAGTATTTACCGTGTCACATGTGACAATATTCACCGTGTCACACGTGACAGTATTTACCGTGTCACATGTGACAATATTCACCGTGTCACACGTGACAGTATTTACCGTGTCACACGTGACAATATTTACTCAAGCAGAATGTCTTGATAGAAATTCTCGTAGCACTGACCACGGGAACTTTTCGCTCTAAGTAGAGCTTTGTCAAATCATGACTAGATACAGCTCTACATAGAGCTGTGTTCTTCAACTTTCTGTTTTCCCGCCGTCGTGTTTTTCTTGTTTCCGTTAATTTGTTTGTTATCAGGTGATGTGAGTTATCAGGTGATGTGAGTTATCAGGTGATGTGGGTTATCAGGTGATGTTTGTTATCAGGTGATGTGGGTTATCAAGTGATGTTTGTTATCAGGTGATGTGGGTTATCAGGTGATGTGGGTTATCAGGTGATGTGGGTTATCAAGTGATGTTTGTTATCAGGTGATGTGGGTTATCAGGTGATGTGGGTTATCAGCTGTTGTGGGTTATCAGGTGATGTGGGTTATCAGCTGTTGTGGGTTATCAGCTGACGTGAGTTATCAGCTAATGTGGGTTATAAGCTGATGTGGGCTATCAGGTGATGTGAGTTATCAGCTGACGGTGGTTATCAGGTGACGTGGGTTATTAGGTGACCTGGGTTATCAGGTGACGTGGGTTATCAGGTGACATGTGTTATCAGCTGACTTAGGTTATCAGGTAACGTGGGTTATCAGCTGATGTGGGTTTTCAGCTGACGTGGGTTATCAGGTAACGTGGGTTATCAGCTGACATGGGTTATCAGCTGACGTGGGTTATCAGGTAACCTGGGTTATCAGGTAACGTGGGTTATCAGGTAACGTGGGTTATCAGCTGAAGTGGGTTATCAGCTGACGTGGGTTATCAGGTAACGTGGGTTATCAGCTGACGTAGGTTATCAGCTGACGTGGGTTATCAGGTAACGTGGGTTATCAGCTGACGTGGGTTATCAGCTGACGTGGGTTATCAGCTGACGTGGGTTATCAGCTGACGTGGGTTATCAGCTGACGTGGGTTATCAGCTGACGTGGGTTATCAGCTGACGTGGGTTATCAGCTGACGTGGGTTATCAGCTGACGTGGGTTATCAGGTAACGTGGGTTATCAGCTGACGTGGGTTATCAGGTAACGTGGGTTATCAGGTGACGTGGGTTAACAGCTGACGTGGGTTATCAGGTAACGTGGGTTATCAGGTAACGTGGGTTATCAGCTTGCGTGGGTTATCAGGTAACGTGGGTTTTCAGGTAACGTGGGTTATCAGGTAACGTGGGTTATCAGGTAACGTGGGTTATCAGGTAACGTGCGTTATCAGCTGACGTGGGTTATCAGGTAACGTGGGTTATCAGCTGACGTGGGTTATGAGGTAACGTGGGTTATCAGGTAACGTGGGTTATCAGGTAACGTGGGTTATCAGATAACGTGGGTTATCAGGTAACGTGGGTTATCAGGTAACGTGGGTTATCAGCTGACGTGGGTTATCAGGTAACGTGGGTTATCAGGTAACGTGGGTTATCAGGTAACGTGGGTTATCAGGTAACGTGGGTTATCAGGTAACGTGGGTTATCAGCTGACGTGGGTTATCAGGTAACGTGGGTTATCAGGTAACGTGGGTTATCAGGTAACGTGGGTTATCAGGTAACGTGGGTTATCAGGTAACGTGGGTTATCAGGTAACGTGGGTTATCAGCTGACGTGGGTTATCATTTAACGTGGGTTATCAGGTAACGTGGGTTATCGGGTAACGTGGGTTATCAGGTAACGTGGGTTATCAGCTGACGTGGGTTATCAGGTAACGTGGGTTATCAGGTAACGTGGGTTATCAGGTAACGTGGGTTATCAGCTGACGTGGGTTATCAGGTAACGTGGGTTATCAGGTAACGTGGGTTATCAGGTAACGTGTGTTATCAGGTAACGTGGGTTATCAGGTAACGTGAGTTTTCAGCTGACGTGGGTTATCAGGTAACGTGGGTTATCAGGTAACGTGGGTTATCAGGTAACGTGGGTTATCAGGTAACGTGGGTTATCAGGTAACGTGGGTTATCAGCTGACGTGGGTTATCAGGTAACGTGGGTTATCAGGTAACGTGGGTTATCAGGTAACGTGGGTTATCAGGTAACGTGGGTTATCAGGTAACGTGGGTTATCAGCTGACGTGGGTTATCAGGTAACGTGGGTTATCAGCTGACGTGGGTTATCAGGTAACGTGGGTTATCAGGTAACGTGGGTTATCAGGTAACGTGGGTTATCAGCTGACGTGGGTTATCAGGTAACGTGGGTTATCAGGTAACGTGGGTTATCAGCTGACGTGGGTTATCAGGTAACGTGGATTATCAGCTGACGTGGGTTATCAGCTGACGTGGGTTATCAGGTAACTTGGTTTATCAGCTGACGTGGGTTATCAGGTAACGTGGGTTATCAGGTAACGTGGGCTATCAGCTGACGTGGGTTATCAGCTGACGTGGGTTATCAGCTGACGTGGGTTATCAGGTAACGTGGGTTATCATCTGACGTGGGTTATCAGCTGACGTGGGTTATCAGCTGACGTGGGTTATTAGGTAACGTGGGTTATCAGGTAACGTGGGTTATCAGGTAACGTGGGTTATCAGGTAACGTGGGTTATCAGCTGACGTGGGTTATCAGGTAACGTGGGTTATCAGCTGACGTGGGTTATCAGGTAACGTGGGTTATCAGGTAACGTGGGTTATCAGGTAACGTGGGTTATCAGCTGACGTGGGTTATCAGGTAACGTGGGTTATCAGGTAACGTGGGTTATCAGCTGACGTGGGTTATCAGGTAACGTGGGTTATCAGCTGACGTGGGTTATCAGCTGACGTGGGTTATCAGGTAACGTGGTTTATCAGCTGACGTGGGTTATCAGGTAACGTGGGTTATCAGGTAACGTGGGCTATCAGCTGACGTGGGTTATCAGCTGACGTGGGTTATCAGCTGACGTGGGTTATCAGGTAACGTGGGTTATCAGCTGACGTGGGTTATCAGCTGACGTGGGTTATCAGCTGACGTGGGTTATCAGGTAACGTGGGTTATCAGGTAACGTGGGTTATCAGGTAACGTGGGTTATCAGGTAACGTGGGTTATCAGGTAACGTGGGTTATCAGGTAACATGGGTTATCAGGTAACGTGGGTTATCAGGTAACGTGGGTTTGGTATCAGAGTTGTGAATGAGTGCAATAGACTCACTAGTGGCTTCATGGAAGTGAAAAACTTGAGTAGCTTTAAGAATAGGTTGGAAGGGCGGTGAGTTGGACCTGCGTAGTATGGGCCAGTAGGCCTGCTGCAGTGCTCCTTCCTTCTAAGGTGGGTGTGAGTTGGACTTGCCTAGCATGGGCCAATAGGCCTGCTGGAGTGCTCCTGCCTCGTCGAGGTCATTCTACTTCTCGACGACCCACAGACTGAAGAAATTCTTCCTGACGTCTCCTGTGGTTCATATGTGTCTTTAACACCTAGGTGTCCTCCCCCCCAGTACCTGTTTCCCACCTCTCAAACCACCTGTCCTTGTTTACGTTATCATTTCGTCTGTATTTTGTATGTTGTGATCATGTCTTTACAATCTTGTCATTACGATTCGTGAGTCATATTGACGGCTTTGAGGGGACTTGAGCTAGAGTTCGTCACGGCCATGCCAGCAGGAGATTCGTCTGTAAAAACTTGCGTTTGTGGTCACAGTGGTGCCTATGCTAACCTTCCTATAGTGTAGAAATATACCTTGTTGGATGAATCTTATTGAAGCTAGCTGATCGCTAGTTCTAACCCCACTCGTGGTATGGTTTGTTTGCAGTCGTGACATTACGATTTCGTGAGTCATGTCTTCCCTTTTTATCTACCGGTCATTGTCGTATTTGTTTATGTTTGTGTGTGTGTGTGTGTGTGTGTGTGTGTGTGTGTGTGTGTGTGTGTGTGTGTGTGTGTGTGTGTGTGTGTGTGTGTGTGTGTGTGTGTGTGTGTGTGTGAGTGATATGAGCAATACCAACACCGTGTATGTTGTGTTGACTCGATATGTGTATGACTCAAATGTATACATCAAATATATACGTCAGACACATACATCAAGTGTAATGTAAACTGTGTGCATTATACACAACATGTGTGTATGCAGTATAAACTAGCCGTGTCTTGATATACACAGCGTGTGTGTGCAATATGCAACAGGAGGAACACGAGCATTTAATATTATACACCAGGTGCGTAGGGTGTGTATTTGCTCTCTCTCTCTCTCTCTCTCTCTCTCTCTCTCTCTCTCTCTCTCTCTCTCTCTCTCTCTCTCTCTCTCTCTCTCTCTCTCTCTTTCTCCTACACACACACACACACACACACACACACGCCAGCAACAATAACAACAAACAAGTATATATATATATATATGCGATAAGATCACAGTAAACAGGTGATTTCAAAATATGCAAAACAACCACTCTGATAATGTGAGTAGTCACGAAAGCGCTAGGAATTTCTCTATTCTTTCAGAGTGGTTGTTTTGCATATATATATCTATATATATATATATATATATATATATATATATATATATATATATATATATATATATATATATATATATATATATATATATATATATACATACATATATATGTATAGGTGAGTATCTGAAAGTAAGTACATTCGTGTGAGTATATGGAGGTGAGTAAATCTTGGTGGAGCACCGTGTGAGTCATATATATCCTGGCTCATCATGGCAGGTTTGTGTGGTCAAGGATTTCCTCCCTCTCTAAATTCAAGCAATTAATTAAAACGAAAATCCATTTATTTTGCTGGAATTAAGGGGCAGACTTTACGATGTGAAGGAGAGAGAGAGAGAGAGAGAGAGAGAGAGAGAGAGAGAGAGAGAGAGAGAGAGAGAGAGAGAGAGAGAGAGAATACATGGAAAAGGCTTCCTCTTGCAAGGATTATCTACCACTACTACTACTACCTCTGCTACTATTACCACTATTACTTCTACTACTACTACCACTACTATTCCACTACTGCTACTGCCACCACTACTGCTGCTACTATTACGCTTAGTATTACTACTACTACTACTACTAATACTACCACTACTAGTTCTGTTATTACTACAACTACTACTGCTAACTTTATGACTCAAGCCATACCAAGGGCGGGGATAGAACCCGCGATCACAGAGTCATAAAACTCCAGACTGATTGCTAGTTCTTCTTTTAACTCTGATCTCTCTCTCTCTCTCTCTCTCTCTCTCTCTCTCTCTCTCTCTCTCTTGCAATGACCTGTTTCTTGATGTTAGTAGCCTTTGTCCTCATTTATGTTAAATCGCTTGCCACGGAGTTTTTTGCGACTGTTTCATGTGAGTGTATTACTCTGCACTGCAAAAGGAGATATTTGTGCTTCAGTATCACAGTCAACACGACTATCCCCACCACCACTACCATTATTGTCGCCAAAACCATAACAGTCACTACCACCACCACCACTACTAATGACTCAGCTGCCATTTTTTTCTACAAATATAAGCACCATCATCATTACTACTAACACATCATTACTATCAACACTTACTGCTAACACAGCTGTCACAATCATCATTACAACTAGCAAAACAATCACTCTGACTTCAACCACAGCTATCACCATCATTACACAGATTTTACCGTCAACATCAATACAAACCACCACCATAACCACCACGGCTCAGAAAACTATCACCATTACCATCGATACAAACACCGCTAACACCATCACTACTAACACGACCACCAAAGATTGGCTGCCAAGGACGCATTATTTGAAACAAACTCCGCGAAAAATCCTTTTCCTGGGAAGTTTGTGATGGATGGATGATGGGCGAGTGTGATGGACGAGCGTGATATATGGGTGATGCCTGGATTCCATCTATGGTTGATGGATGGCTGGGATACTGCTTTGGGATGAAATCGTTAAGGTACCCAGACTCGTAAATGAAGTAATCCCTTGGGGGAACGGGGGGTGGGATTTTAAATTTCAGCTATATCAGAGATTTATCTTAGGCTACAAGAACCACAGAGAATGTATACACAGAAAGGTGCATTCCTCTCATCTTATATAAGCTATGAGTTTACTTTAATCCCTATTTTAGGGATTAAAGTATTATTATCTAGTGATGAGAAGATGTATTCGATGCTGTAAATCCCATTAACCAATTAACCATGAGCTAGCGTACGTCTCGCTCTATAATTCTCCATTCGATTTATACCCATAAATTTAGAGGAGGAATTTATGAGGACTTTCTAGCGGACCACCGTATAGTGGCTCCTTGATTTATCTTTTCTATTTCTCCAAGAATTTGGGTTTAAATTCTGAGAGAACGCCTCAACCGATCGGCTTCAACTTTTCAGCAAGGGTCTACCGCAACTAGGTAAAAATTAGTGAAACTACTGGGAGGTGCAAGCATCTCTCTTTTGTTTACTAACTTAAATATATGCAACACTATCTCTGTGTAGTGTTGCTTATTGGAGATGAAAGAACTTGTGGACAAAACCTAGGTCACAGACCGGGCCGCGGGGGCGTTGACCCCCGGAACTCTCTCCAGGTAAACTCCAGGTAACGTGTTTACCACTTTAATCCATAAAACAGGGAGTGAAATAAACTTTCAGCATATATAAACTGAGAGAAATATACCCCTCAGAGTATATATCCTGAGATTTCTGTATATATTCCTGCGACTGTATGATTGAATAATGAGATTGAAATTTGACAAATTCATTTTTAATACAAAGCAAAATAATATAATATAATATGATATGATATAATGCAATATAATATAATATAATATAATATAATATAATATAATATCATATAATATAATATAATATATAATATAATAGAGAAAAATATATTTTAAGTACATATTCGAAGTTAAATAATGGAGAGAATTAAGATTTTCTCTCTCTCTCTCTCTCTCTCTCTCTCTCTCTCTCTCACTCTCTCTCTCTCTCTCTCTCTCTCTCTCTCTCTCTCTCTCTCTCTCTCTCTCTCTTTCACAAACACACACACAGACCGCAGACAGAGTATAGGCTAAGTGACCAAAGACTGCAAACCTCACTCAAGGAGAAAGATCTTGGGGTGAGTATAACACCGAGCATGTCTCCGGAGGCACACATCAACCAGATAACTGCTGCAGCATATGGGCGCCTGGCAAACCTGAGAACAGCATTCCGATACCTTAGTAAGGAATCATTCAAGACACTGTACACCGTGTATGTCAGGCCCATACTGGAGTATGCAGCACCTGTTTGGAACCCACACTTGATCAAGCAAGTCAAGAAATTGGAGAAAATGCAAAGGTTTGCGACAAAGTTATTTCCAGAACTAAGGGGAATGTCCTACGAAGAAAGGTTAAGGGAAATCGGCCTGACGACACTGGAGGACAGGAGGGTTAGGAGAGACATGATAAAGTCATACAAAATACTGCGTGGAATAGACAAGGTGGACAGAGACAGGATGTTCCAGAGAGGGGACACAGAAACTAGGGGTCACACTTGGAAGTTGAAGACTCAGATGTGTCAAAGGGATGTTAGGAAGTATTTCTTCAGTCATAGAGTAGTCAGGAAGTGGAATAGTCTAGCAAGTGAGGTAGTGGAGGCAGGAACCATACATAGCTTTGAGACGAGGTATGATAAAGCTCATGGAGCAGGGAGAGAGAGGACCTAGTAGCGTCCAGTGAAGAGGCGGGGCCAGAGGCTGAGTCTCGACCCTGCAACCACAATTAGGTGAGTACACTCACAAACACACACACACACACACACACAAACACACACACACACACATACACACACACACACACACACACATACACACACACACACACACACACACACACACACACACACACACACACACACACACACACACACACACACACACACACACACACACACACACACACACACACAAGCCTGTGGTTGGTAGTGTACCAAATAGCAACCTTTTCATATCACATGAATCCCAAGCTTATGTTAGTAAGACTGGAAGACGAGGTAATCCCAAGCCATGGAGAGCAGATTACAGGTACATTGAGGGAGAATGGTGGGGGGATTGCAGGTAAACGCTAGGTAGATTACAAATTCATGAATGTCGGATTCCAGAAGATTTAAGCGCCGCGAATAGAGTTTGAGAATGGAGTGATCAAGCACCCGAATGGTTATTCCAGCACTCAGATTGTTACTCTGGAACTCAAACTGGTTTTCCAGCTCTCATGTAGTGCTGGGGTCTTCCACCCTGAGCGATGGATTCTAGTACCATGAGTAAAAGATTCTAACACCATGAGTGAAGGATTCTAGCACCACGAGTGAAAGATTCTAACATCATGAGTAAAGGATTCTAATACCATGAGCGAAGGATTCTAACAAATGTAACAAATGGGGGCCTGTCCGGGAGACATACAGTTGTTACTACACGAAAAGTTTAACAACTGTATGTCTCCCGGACAGGCCCCCATTTGTTACAAAAAACGCGATTCTAAAAGCTTAGAGATCTCCAGGTAATACTAGAAAGGACTGCCCTTCTAGCATCCAGCCTGTTACTGGGTTTTCGTAACAAGTAGTCAGTATCCTTGTCCAATTATCCATTGAAATTCAGTATGGTTCAATAGCGCTTGGTGGTTGGACAGATTGTCTGTCTGACAGTCTGCTGGAGACTCGCTTGCTGGTTGGACAGATTGTCTGTCTGACAGTCTGCTGGAGACTCGCTTGGTGGTTGGACAGATTGTCTGTCTGACAGTCTGCTGGAGACTCGCTTGCTGGTTGGACAGATTGTCTGTCTGACAGTCTGCTAGAGACTCGCTTGCTGGTTGGACAGCTTGTCTGTCTGACAGTCTGCTAGAGACTCGCTTGGTGGTTGGACAGATAGTCTGTCTGACAGTCTGCTAGAGACTCGCTTGCTGGTCGGACAGCTTGTCTGTCTGACAGTCTGCTGGAGACTCGCTTGCTGGTTGGACAGATTGTCTGTCTCATTATTCTTGTTAGTTCTGTAGAACTTTGTTCACAGAACATTGTAAAGACTTAGTGATTTTCGACGTTGTACTGAGGTTGTGTGTCACATTGACACTCTGAACATCTCAGGTCCCGAGCTATAGCTTCTGACCTAATTTTGTACTGGTTCCTGTGTATTGTCACAGTCACAGTTTTTCCTATGCTGAACATAGTATTATGGGAGCTTTGTAACTTTTGTGGAGGATCTGCAGATGGTCCCTACTTAGTGTCGTTATATTATCTCCTTGTTCCTGATTCTGTGTCGCAGTCGCTTGATATTGCATTGCTATTGGGCTTAGCATTCTTTGTTGTTCAAGCAGACTGTTCGGGTTGCCAGTCGGTCAAGATGTTAGTTTATTTGAGGACTTTGTCAGTCACTTGTTTAAGTCTTATTCGAGTCTTGAGACATAGCTAACTACTTAAGAGCACTTACACGCATACTCACACTTACTTGTACATATTTGTAATATCTTATTAAATGTTAATGTACCTGACGGTACTTAAGAATTATAAATGTGTTATGTGCTTTCAGCACAATAATATTGAACTCGAGAGATTGATTTTATTTTGATTGCTGTAATTAATTTAATTTGATAATATACCTCTAGACAACTTACTACTTAATAAATTTATTAAATTTTAATTTCTCTAGTTAGTAGCCTACCAGTTGTAATCCTAAAGCACTATTGAACCATACTAAATTTTAATGGATAATTGGACAAGGATACTGACTACTTGTTACGAAAACCCAGTAACAGGCTGGATGCTAGAAGGGCAGTCCTTTCTAGTATTCACTGGAGATCTCTAAGCTTTTAGAATCGCGTTTTTTGTAACAAAACTCCTTTCCTATCCTGTGGCACTGGAAATTCAGAAATGGCACGAACCTTAGCCTCCATTACCTACTGGTCCTATCTCTCAGGAACAGTTTGAGAGGTTTGAACGCCTCCTTATGTTGCAGACTGCACAAATTGAGGCACAGAGGAGATTGAACGAAGAAGATTTCCAAAGAGAAAATGTTCGTCTGTTTAGACAACAGACTGATAGATCACAGGACCCATTTAATGTGCAGAAAGCTGCATCCATGGTTCCTAAGTTTTTTGTAACAAATGGGGGCCTGTCCGGGATTTTCTTGATCCAAGGTGTTGGAGAAATTGTCCAGTTTGACATACTAGTGAATCTATGGTCAAAGACTTTGAGTACTTTCCTAATCTGAAGACTTTGAGTTTAGTCTTGTACAACATACCAGGTGGATGTATGTACCTGACTGAGTCTCTTGATCCAAGGAGATGGAAATACTGTTTATGAGTTCTAGCTCTAAGACAACCAACACTAAAATTCCTATTAGGATTATAGTTTCCCATAATCACTCTCTCGTAGTACAATTATTTTCGTGATGTATGCCAAAGTGAAACACTTAATTGATACTCTGACTTTGTCTGAGTTAAGTACATTAAAACTTCAGACGTGTTGGCAAGTAGCCAAATATCTCGGTGTGACGTATAACAGGAATTACACCGCAGAAACTGTCAGATCATTAATTAAAGATATATTGTTTCCTGCTCATACAGAGATGTCTGATTATGATTCAGATTCTGAAAGCCTAGTGTCACGATTAGGAAGTATGACTCTATTTGATGAAGAAAGAGCAACTAGAGCAGAAGTGAGCCTAGTGGCTGAGCCTAGTGTAGCTCAGTTCTCGCTCACACCTTCCCGCCTCACTGACACTATAGCACAGAGTGTAGCTGGTTGGATGACGCAGCCTCATACTAGTACAGTGTATGCTACACCTGTATTTACGTATCCTAGACCAGATCTAGACACTCTAGAGACGGCTGGACGAAGTGTCCGACCTAAGGACCGTCCAGACCATGTTAATTTCCCTACTCCTCCATTACCTACTGGTCCTATCTCTCAGGAACAGTTTGAGAGGTTTGAACGCCTCCTTATGTTGCAGACTGCACAAATTGAGGCACAGAGGAGATTGAACGAAGAAGATTTCCAAAGAGAAAATGTTCGTCTGTTTAGACAACAGACTGATAGATCACAGGACCCATTTAATGTGCAGAAAGCTGCATCCATGGTTCCTAAGTTTTTTGTAACAATGACTGAAGGATTTCTAACACCATGGTTTAAGGTCACATCCTAAACGTAAGAACGACTCATGGTAAATGTGAGAACAACTCATGCTAAGCCCAGGTTGGGATCATGCT
>NC_091294.1:29960499-29962999 GCF_038502225.1 Cherax quadricarinatus | reverse complement strand
GCTACAACACAGCCACACACACAGACCTGGACAGGCCGGACACCTGGTCCAGCAACTGACTTCTCGAATTTAACTCGCCAAACGCAAAATCATGAAGACTGGGGAAGGGCAAAGAAATCTGCAGACACAGTATAGTCTAGGTGGCCAAAGACTGCAAACGCCACTCAAGGAAAAAGATCTTGGGGGTGAATATAACACCGAGCACATCTCCTGAGGCGCACATCAAACAGATAACTGCTGCAGCGTACGGGCGTCTGGCAAACCTAAGGATAGCGTTCCGATACCTCAGTAAGGACTCGTCAGGCCCGTGCTGGAATATGTAGCACCAGTTTGGAATCCACACCTGGTCAAGCACGTCAAGCAATTAGAGAAAGTGCAAAGGTTTGCAACAAGACTAGTCCTAGAGCTAATGGGATTGTCCTACCAAGAAAGGTTAAGGGAAATCGGCCTGACGACACTGGAGAACAGGAGGGTCAGGGGAGACATGATAACGACATACAGAATACTGCGCAGAATAGACACGGTGGACAAAGACATGATGTTCCAGAGATGGGACACAGAAACAAGAGGTCACAAGTGGAAGTTGAAGACTCAGATAAGTCAAAGGGATATTATGAAGTATTTCTTCAGTCAGAGAGTTGAGAGGCAGTGGAATAGCCTGGAAAGTGACGTAGTGGAGGCGGGAACCATACGTTTTAAGACGAGGTTTGATACAGCTCATGGAGCAGGGAGAGAGAGGACCTAGTAGCGATCAGTGAAGAGGCAGTTCCAGGAGCTATGAATCGACCCTTGAAGCCACAAATAGGTGAGTACAAATAGGTGAGTATACACACACACACACACACACACGCGCGCACACACACACGCACACACACACAGTCACACACACACACACACACACACACACACACACACACACACACACACACACACGCACACACACACACTCACACATACTCAAACAAGCCTAACCTAACCTAACACTTTAGCATATAACCCCCATACACACACACACACTCACACACACACACACACACACACACACACACACACACACACACACACACACACACACACACACACACACACACACACACACACACATAATTTTGCACAAAGATGAAGGATCTAGAGCATCCTAACAGGATAAAAAAAATGGGATCTCAAAAGGGAGGATATAAAGGCAAGGGAACCAAGGATGGCTGGTCTGAAAAGGAATAGGTAGAAAGGCTCAAGAGCAAAATAGATCAAGAATGGGAAAAAGGTTACATGAGCTTTGCAATAACATGTTAGAGAAGCTATCTGCAGAGAGCAAGAAGTGGCAATCACAAGCTGTAGCTGCTGAGGCAAAGATACAGAGACTGGAGGAAGAAATGCATATGCTGCAGGAAAATATAATGAGGTTCGAAAGACCTTTGATGAAAGAAAGCACTGGTAGGAAAAAGAGATTAAGGGCATCATTGAATAACAGGAGAGAAGGACATGTCTCAGGTAAAAAAAAATTTACAGACTAGAGGGGTATTCGAGGGAAAAAATAGACCAATCAGATTGACATTCAAAACAGAAGAGGTACAGAACAGGATACTACTACAGAAGCCACTGTTAAAATACTCTCAAGAATGTCAACAAATGTACCTCAATTGTAACAGAACATGAAAAGAAAGGAAACAGCTGAGAGTGAGAGTAAGATGAAACCAGTGGAAGGAAAGAGAGACAAGACAGGTAACGACAGACAGGAAAGATCAGTCTCCGGGAAAAATTCAACCCCTGCCACCCCATATCAGCCAAACACAATAACCAGAAACAACCCACACTTCATAGCCCCCACCCCATCAAACACAAATTTCACAATCACAGCAGCCTCCCATAATATTTCGCCCTGCCTCCCACACCTCCAGCTTCCACCATCCCTCTTCCACCTCCCAAAATACAGTACTGGAGAGGAAGCTAAAGGTATGGTACACCAATGCATTTAGAATAACAAATAAGAGTGAAGAGTGGCAAGAACGAATCATTAATGCATCCCCTGACATAGCAATAACAGAGACAAAACTTACAGGGATGATAACAGATGCAATCTTTCCAGCTGGATATCAGATCCCGAGGAAAGACGGAGAGAACAGAGGACAGGGAGGAGTGGCACTGCTCATCAAAAACCAGTGGAGTTTTGAGGAAAGGGGTGGAATGACAGAAGGGAAACAGACGACTTCATTGTAGGAACACTTCAGACTGAAGAGCAGGAGGCCAAGACAAGAGTATGAAGAGCGCAACAGAGCAATGGTGGATACACTAGCTGAAGAGGCTAGAAGGGCTCATGTGGGTAGGACAAAATTACTCATAATGGGGGATTTCAATCATAATGACATTGACTGGGAAAACCTAGAGCGACATGGGGAACCAGAAACGTGGAGGGCTCAGATGCTGGAGACAGTATTGGAGAATTTCATGCACCAAAATGTTAGGGATACAACCAGAGAGAGAGGAGAGGATGTTGCAGTAA
>NC_091294.1:29912999-29950499 GCF_038502225.1 Cherax quadricarinatus | reverse complement strand
ACCAAAATTAAAACCCCGGGAAAAAAAGAAAAAACCTTTTCCCCCCAAAAAAAAAATTTTTTAAAACCAAATTTTAAAAAATTTTTTAAAAAAAAGGGGAAAAGGGTTTTTTTAAAAAAAAAAATTTTTTCCCGGGGGGGGGCCCAAAAAAAATTTTTTTTTTTTTAAAAACCCCCTTTTTGGGGAAGGTTTAAAAAAAAACCCCCGGCAGGGGGGAAAAAAAAAAAAAAAAATTTTTTCCCTTTTTTCCCCCCGGAAATTTAATTTCGGGGGGGGCCCCCCCCTTTTTTTCCCCCAAAAAACCTAAAAAAAGGGTTTTTACCCCAAAAAAAAAAAAATTTTAAGGGGCCCCCTTTTTTTTTTTAAAAAAAAAAAAAAAAAAACCCCCCCTTTTTTTAAAAAACCTTTTTTGGGTTTTTTTTTGGGTTTTTTTTTTTTTAAAAAAAAAAATTTTTTTTTTAAAAAAAAAAAAGGGGGGAAAAAAAAAAAACCCCAAAAAACAAAAAAAAAAGGGGGGGGAACGGAAAAGGGGGAAACCAAAAAAAAAATTTTGGGGGGGGGGTTTAAAAATTTTTCCCCCTTTTTTTTGGGGGGAAAAAAAACCCATTTTTTAAAAAAAAAAAGGTTTGGGAAGGGAAAAAATTTTAAAAAATTTTAAAAAAAAAAAGGGGGGCCAAAGGGGGGGAAAAAAAAAATTTTTTTTTTAAAAAAAAAAAGGGGAAAAATTTTTAAGGAATTTGGGGAAAAAAGGGGGGGGGGGGGGGAAAATTTTTTTTTTTTTTTTGGGGGGGAAAAACCCCCAAAAACCCCCCCCAAAAAAAAAAACCCCCCCCTTTTTTTCCCCCCCAAAAAAAAAAATTTTTTTTAAAAAAAATTAAAAAAAAAACATTTTTTTTAAAAAAAAGGGGGGGGGCCCCAAAAAAAAAAAATTTTTTTTTCCCCCCTTTGGGGGGGGAAAAAGGGCCCAAAAAATCCCCCAAAAAAAAAAAAGGAAAAAAAATTTGAAGGGGTTTTTTTTTTAAAAAGGAAAATTTTTTTTTTTTTAAAAAAAAAAAATTTAATTTAAAAGAAAGGGGGAAAAAAAAACCCCCCCCGGGTTTTTAAAAAAATTTTTTTAAAAAAAGGGAAAAAAATTCTTTTTTGGTTTAAAAATTTCCCCCCAAAAAAAAAAGGGTTTTTTTTTTTTTGGGGGGGGGTTTTTTAAAAACCCCCCAAAAAAAAAAAACCCCAAAAAAAAAAGGGGGCCCCCAACCGGGGCCCCCGGGGGGTTGGGCCAAAAATTTTTTTTTTAAACCCCAAGGGGAAAAAAAAAATTTTTGGGGGGGGGTTGAAAAAATTCAATCAAAAACCCGGGTAAAAAAAGGGAAAGGGGGCCCGGCCGGCCGGGGGTTTTTTCCAAATTTGGGGGTTGGGGGGGAAAAAAAACCCCCGGGGAAAAAGGGGGGGGAAAAAAAAACCCCCCCCAAAAAAAAATTTTGGGGGGAAAAACCCCCGGGGCCATCTCCTGAAGCGCACATCAACCAAATAACTGCCCCAAAAAGGGGGGGGCCCCCCCCCCCCTTTTTTTAAAAACCCCCAAAAAAAGGGGTTTTTTTTTTAAAATTTTTTTTAATTTCCCCCCAAAAAAAAAAAAAAAAATTTTCAAAAAAAATTAAAAATTTTGGGGGGGGGGGGTTAAAAAAAAAGGGGCCAAAAAGGGGGGGAAAAAAAGGGGGAAAAAAAAAAAAAAGGGGAAAAAAAGGGGGAAAAAAAGGAAAAAAGGGGGCACAAAAGGGGAAAAACCGGGAAAAAAAAACCCCCAAAAAAAAAACCCCCAAAAAAAAAAAAAAAAAACCCCCCCCCCAAAAAAAAAAACCCCCCCCAAAAAAAAAAAAAAAACCCCCAAAAACCCCCCCCCCCCCAAAAAAAAAACCCCAAAAAAAAAAAAAAAAAAAAAAAAAAAAAAAAACCCCCCCCCAAAAAAAAAAAAAAAAAAAAACAAAACTTTCCCCCAAAAATTTTTTTCCAAAATTAATTAGGAAAAAAAAAAAAAAAAAAAGGGGGGGAAAAGAAAAATTTTTTTTTGGGGGGTTTTTTTTCCAAATTTGGGGGGCCCCCCATTTTAAAAAAAAATTAAGAAAATTTAAAGGGAAAAAACCCAAAAAAAAAAAAAAAAAAAAGGGGGAAAAATCCGGGGGGGGGGGTTTGGGGAAAAACCCCAAAAAAAAAGAAAAAAAGGAAAATTTTAAAAAAAAAAATGGGAAGGAAAGGGGGAAAGGGAAAAAACCCCCGGGGGGAAAAATTTTCCCGGGGAAAATTTCCCCGGGGGGGGCCCCCCGGAATTTTTTTTGGGGGGGGGGGCCCAAAAAAAAAGGGGGAAAAAAAAATTGGGGGAACCCCGGAAAAGGGGGGAACCGGGGGGGGGGAGGGGGGGAAAAAATTTTAAAACCGGTTTTAAAACCCCCGGGGGAAAAAAATTGGGGGAAAAAAGGGAAAAAAGGGGAAAAAAAAGGGGAAAAAAAGGGGGGAAAAAGAAAAAGGGGGGGAAAAAAAAAAAAAAAAGGGAAAAAAAAAAAAAAAAAAAACCCCCCTTTTTTTTAAACAAACAACAAACACACACACACACACACACACACACACACACACACACACACACACACACAAACTCACCTTCATTACAAGTCTTCTATAACAGACAATTATAATTAACAGTCAGGGAATTATTCTTAGCATGTGATATATTAATTCCTTTAATAATTTAATTGATTCATGAAGGTATATTATATTTTGTTCCCAAATCCTAGAAAATAATTTTTTGTCACTGATTAAAGTTTAATCTTCATTTTTTTTTTAATGTCGCTCATTTTAAACTTCGAAATTTTGATTTTCTTGTCCCTCGCATTGTTATATATCAAATCATACTGAACCTGTTCATCTTGAGAAAACACACACACACACACACAAAAAAAAAAAAAAATGGGCCACTATCGCTTTGAGTTAAAGTCTCGGAAATTGTTACGTAATGTATGGTGGGCGAACAACACATAAAGGGAAGCAGAAATAATGGAAGGCAAAGATAAAAGACGGATAATGGTGATAGAGAGCGATAACGAAACATGCCATTATTTGCCCCTTTTGAGCTTTTCGAGAAATTTACGCCTTCGGATACACACTCCTGGTTATCCCTGGGGGTCACGAACGCCAGCCCTCGGACAGCTCGCTTTGTGACCTCGGAGGGGATGGGGGGCTACAATCGCAGAGTGCAGAGCAGACAGCTGATGAGTCGTGTTTACGAACCCCTGGTGATGCAGGGGTTACGAACGCAATGTCTGGATGTGAAGTAAGTTTTCCCCCTGGATGCTTTAGCTGGAGGCTTAAGTTCCTGACCAACCAGGTTGTTGGAAGCCATCATCAGTAAAGAAAATAAATGGGAGAGAGAGAGGGAGAGAGAGAGAGAGAGAGAGAGAGAGAGAGAGAGAGAGAGAGAGAGAGAGAGAGAGAGAGAGAGAGAGAGAGAGAGAGAGAGAGAGAAAGAGAAGCAATCACCAAATACGAGAACTGAAAGGGCGAGAGATTTAAAGACAAAAGAAGGAAACACAGAGGGAGGCCATCTCTCTCTCTCTTTCTCTTTCCTGCTTGATTCCAAGAAGGAGACAGAGGGAACTTCTCCCCCCCCCGGCCATCCTTCTCACTTCCTAGATCAAAACAGAGGATTCCATGGAGGAGTGGAAGGAACACTTCGTGGCCTCCTCAGATGCTTCAAAGGTTTCCAGGAAACCACCCAATTTCTTCACCTCTTAAACAGTTGTGCAGCTGAGGAGCTCTGAGGGGGATATTAAATCTCCCTACTGACTGTATGTAGGTCCACCCCACTGACTGTATGTAGGTCCATCCCACTGACTGTATGTAGGTCCACCCCACTGACTGTATGTAGGTCCACCCCACTGACTGTATGTAGGTCCACCCCCCTGACTGACTGTATGTAGGTCCACCCCACTGACTGTATGTAGGTCCATCCCACTGACTGTATGTAGGTCCATCCCACTGACTGTATGTAGGTCCACCCCACTGACTGTATGTAGGTCCATCCCACTGACTGTATGTAGGTCCACCCCACTGACTGTATGTAGGTCCACCCCACTGACTGTATGTAGGTCCACCCCACTGACTGTATGTAGGTCCACCCCACTGACTGTATGTAGGTCCATCCCACTGACTGTATGTAGGTCCACCCCACTGACTGTATGTAGGTCCACCCCACTGACTGTATGTAGGTCCACCCCACTGACTGTATGTAGGTCCATCCCACTGACTGTATGTAGGTCCACCCCACTGACTGTATGTAGGTCCACCCCACTGACTGTATGTAGGTCTGACTGTATGTAGGTCCACCCCACTGACTGTATGTAGGTCCACCCCACTGACTGTATGTAGGTCCATCCCACTGACTGTATGTAGGTCCACCCCACTGACTGTATGTAGGTCCACCCCACTGACTGTATGTAGGTCCACCCCACTGACTGTATGTAGGTCCACCCCACTGACTGTATGTAGGTCCAGCCCACTCACTGACCATCCAACTGACTGTACGTAGGTCCACCCCACTGACTGTATGTAGGTCCACCCCACTGACTGTATGTAGGTCCACCCCACTGACTGTATGTAGGTCCACCCCACTGACTGTATGTAGGTCCACCCCACTGACTGTATGTAGGTCCACCCCACTGACTGTATGTAGGTCCACCCCACTGACTGTATGTAGGTCCACCCCACTGACTGTATGTAGGTCCACCCCACTGACTGTATGTAGGTCCACCCCACTGACTGTATGTAGGTCCACCCCACTGACTGTATGTAGGTCCACCCCACTGACTGTATGTAGGTCCACCCCACTGACTGTATGTAGGTCCACCCCACTGACTGTATGTAGGTCCACCCCACTGACTGTATGTAGGTCCACCCCACTGACTGTATGTAGGTCCATCCCACTGACTGTATGTAGGTCCACCCCACTGACTGTATGTAGGTCCACCCCACTGACTGTATGTAGGTCCACCCCACTGACTGTATGTAGGTCCACCCCACTGACTGTATGTAGGTCCACCCCACTGACTGTATGTAGGTCCACCCCACTGACTGTATGTAGGTCCACCCCACTGACTGTATGTAGGTCCACCCCACTGACTGTATGTAGGTCCACCCCACTGACTGTATGTAGGTCCATCCCACTGACTGTATGTAGGTCCACCCCACTGACTGTATGTAGGTCCACCCCACTGACTGTATGTAGGTCCACCCCACTGACTGTATGTAGGTCCACCCCACTGACTGTATGTAGGTCCACCCCACTGACTGTATGTAGGTCCATCCCACTGACTGTATGTAGGTCCACCCCACTGACTGTATGTAGGTCCACCCCACTGACTGTATGTAGGTCCACCCCACTGACTGTATGTAGGTCCACCCCACTGACTGTATGTAGGTCCACCCCACTGACTGTATGTAGGTCCACCCCACTGACTGTATGTAGGTCCACCCCACTGACTGTATGTAGGTCCACCCCACTGACTGTATGTAGGTCCACCCCACTGACTGTATGTAGGTCCATCCCACTGACTGTATGTAGGTCCTTCCCACTGACTGTATGTAGGTCCACCCCGCTGACTGTATGTAGGTCCACCCCACTGACTGTATGTAGGTCCACCCCACTCACTGTATGTAGGTCCATCCCACTGACTGTATGTATGTCCTTCCCACTGACTGTATGTAGGTCCATCTCACTGACTGTATGTAGGTCCATCTCACTGACTGTATGTAGGTCCACCCCACTGACTGTATGTAGGTCCATCTCACTGACTGTATGTAGGTCCACCCCACTGACTGTATGTAGGTCCACCCCACTGACTGTATGTAGGTCCATCCCACTGACTGTAGACAAGACATTCTTACAGATAGCAGACAGGACCATCCCACTGACTGTAGACAAGACATTCTTACAGACAGCAGACAGGACCATCCCACTGACTGTAGACAAGACATTCTTACAGACAGCAGACAGGACCATCCCACTGACTGTAGACAAGACATTCTTACAGACAGCAGACAGGACCATCCCACTGACTGTGGACAAGACATTCTTACAGACAGCAGACAGGACCATCCCACTGACTGTGGACAAGACATTCTTACAGACAGCAGACAGGACCATCCCACTGACTGTGGACAAGACATTCTTACAGACAGCAGACAGGACCATCCCACTGACTGTGGACAAGACATTCTTACAGACAGCAGACAGGACCATCCCACTGACTGTAGACAAGACATTCTTACAGACAGCAGACAGGACCATCCCACTGACTGTCGACAGAACCTTCGTGGGAAATATCTAGTAAATGAAACTAATGGTAAGAAAATATTGCCAAGAGAAGTGAGAAACAATGGTGATAAACGAGACTTTGGAAAGAATCCAGTAAAATACTTCCTTCAAAGAAGGACGCAGAAAGGGAAGGAAAGAAGGAACTCAGAATGAGAGGATGCATAATGAAAGAAAATAATAAGTTATGGAAGAAGCGGACATAAATATGGAATGAAGCAACGAATTTATGGGTCGCAGTAGGAGACAGGAGGATAATTTCTGGCGCTTCTCTGGCTTTGCTATGAGCTTCTGCAGGAGTGAGGCGGAAATTAAAAGACATCGTCAGCAGGGAACCACTTCCCTACCCTAAGATGTCTGGCCTAAACAGCATTATGAATATACATATATTTGTATATATATATATATATATATACAAATATATGTATATTTATATATATATATATATATATATATATACATATATATATGTACATATATATATATATATATATATATATATATATATATATATATATATATATATATATATATATATATATATATATATATATATATACTATATATAATATATGTATATATATATACTATATAATTTTATACATACCTGGAGAGGGTTTCGGGGGTCAGCGCCCACGTTGTCCGGTCTGAGACCAGGTCTCGTGATGGATCAGAATCTGATCAACCAGGCTGTTATTGCTTGGTAATACCCCTCTTTTGCATGCTGGGATACTGCTGAACAGTCTTGGGCCCCGGACACTTATTGTGTTGTTTTTTAGTGTACTCGTGGTGTCCCTGCTTTTCATTGGGGGAATGTTGCATCTCCTGCCGAGTCTTTTGCTTTCATAGGGAGTGATTTTCGTGTGCAAGTTTGGTACCAATCCCTCTAGGATTTTCCAAGTATGTATTATCATGTATCTCTCTCGCCTGCGTTCCAGGGAATATAAATCAAGAGACTTCAACCGTTCCCAGTAATTTAGGTGCTTTATCGTACTTATGTGTCCCGTGAAAGTTCTCTGTACACTCTCCAGTTCAGCAATTTCACCTGCCTTGAAGGAGGCAGTTATTGAACAGCAGTATTCCAGCCTAGAGAGAACATGCAATTTGAAAATAATCATCATGGGCTTGGCGCCTCTAGTTTTGAAGGTTCTCATTATCCATCCTATAATAATAATAATAATAATAATAATAATAATAATAATAATAATAATAATAATAATAATAATAATAATAATAAATGTATATAGAAAGCCCCTGGTTTTGCGGAGCATTTCGGGCATATTAGGTCAATTTTGTCCCAGGATGCGACCCACACCAGTCGACTAACATCCAGGTACCTATTTTACTGTTAGTGGAACATGGACAGCAGGTGTCTTAATGAAACCCGTCCTAATGTTTTGCACCCGTACCGGGGATCCACTTCCGGACCCCAGTGTGTGTGCTATGTGCGCCATCAACCCAGCTACGGGACACCTAAGGACAGGTGAACCTATTTTCAGAAGACTAGAGAGGTGAGGAATAATAAGGGATTGGAATGAATGAGAAAACAGAAGTAAATGATGAATATAATTGGTAAAAACGGAGAGAAATTATAAAATAATTTAACAGAAAATTTAAAAATAAAATAGTTGAATAGAAAATTTAAAAATAAAATAATTGAATAGAAAATTTAAAAATAAAATAATTTGAACAGAAATTTTAAAAATAAAATAATTTGAACAGAAAATTTTAAAATAATTTAATTAGAAAAAAAAATTTAATTAGAAGAGAAAATCTAAAAATAATTTGAATAGAAATTATAAGAAATGTTTGAAAAAATGGAAAAAAATCGGCAAAATTATTAAAAGGAAATGAAAAAAATATAGGTAGGAATAAAGACGAGGAGGACAATTTAATGGAGAACGATATAAATAATATATGAAAGAATAGCAGAAAAGATGAACTAAAATAAGAAAAATAGAAAGTAAAAAGAGAGAAAGAATAAAGAGAATAATTAGATTATTTAAATGGAGAATAGAAGAATACAATGGTTTAGTGAAACAATTTAAAGGAAGGTTGAACTAAAGGAAGAATAGTAGGAAATAAGAAGAATGAAAGAAAGAGTAAAATAATGTATGAAATAAACAAAATTGTTTGTTTGTTGTTTGTGTTATTTTAAATTTGGTTATGTTTGTTATGTTGTTTTTGGGGTTTTATTTTTATTTTGTAGTTTTTTATTATGTTATGTTATTTATGTTGGTATTTGTATTTATGTTGTTTTTTATGTTGTGTTGTTTGTTTTTATGTATTTTGTTGTGTTGGTTTTGTTTGTTTTTGTTTGTTTTATTTGTGGGGGGTGTTGTGTTGTTTTGGGGTTTTTTGTTGGTTTTGTTGTTTTGGGTGTTGTTTTGTTTGTTTTGGGGTTTTGTTTTGGTGTTGTTTTGGTTTTGTTTTGGCTTTTTATTTTGTTTTGTTTTGAGTGTTTTTATTTGTGTTGTTTTTTTTGTGTTGTATTGTATTGGTGTTGTGTTTGTTGTGTTGTATTTGTGTTGTTTGGGTTTGTTTTGGGTTTTGTTGGTGTTGTTTTTGGTGTTGTATTTGTTTTGTTTTGTTTGTTTTGGTGTTGTTTTGTTTATTATTTTTTGTAATTTTTGTTGTTTTTTGGGTTTTGTTGTTTATTTGTTTTTAGTATTTATGTTGTGTTTTTTTGTGTTGCTTTTTTTTGGGTGTTGTTTTGGTTTGTTTTTATTTGTTTGGTTTTTATGTTTTTTGGTTTGTATTTGTGTTGTGTTGAGGGGGTTTGTATTTGTTTTGTGTTGTTTTTTTTTTTTGTTGTTTGTTTTGTGTTGTTTGTATTTGGTTTTTGGGGTGTTGTGTTGTTTTGGGTTATTATTTTTTGTAGTGGGGTTTGTGTTTTGGGTGTTGTGTTTTTGGGGTTTTGTGTTTTTTGGGTTTTTGGGGTTTTTGGTTTGTTTGGGTTTTGTTTTTTTTTGTTTTTTGGGGTGTTGTGTTGGGGTTGTTTGTGGGTTTGTTTGTTTTTTTGTTATGTTTTGTTGTTTGGGTGTTGTGTTGTGTTGTTGTTTTGTTTGGGTGTTTGTTATTTGGGTGTTGGGGGTGTTGTGTTGTTTTGGGTGTTTTTGGGCTGGTGTTTTTATTTTTTTTGGTTTTTTGTATTTTTTGTTGTATTTTGTTGTTTAGTTGAATTTTGTTTTGCTTGATTTGTATTTGTGGGGTGTTGTTTGTGTGGTTTGTTTTTGATGGTGTTGTATTGTTTTGGGTTTGTATTGGGGCTTGTTGATTGTGTTGGTGTTGTTTTTATTGTTTTTGTGTATGTTGTTTTGGGTGTTGTATTGTATTTTTGTTTTTTGTTGTTTTGTTGTGTGTGCTGGTGTTGTTTTGTTTTGGTGTTGTGTTTGTTGATTTCCGGTTTGTTTCTGCTTGTTTTTTGGTTGGGTATTTGTATTTTTTTTATTTGTTTTTATTTTATTTTATTGTTTATTTGTATGTTTTTGGGGGTTTTTATTTGGGTGTTTTTTGTATTTGTTTTTATTTGGTTTTTTTTCATTTGTGTTTGTTATTTTGGAGTGTTGTATTTGGGTTGTTTTGTGTTTTTGTGTTGTGTTGTGTTATGTTGTGTTGTTTTGGGTTTTGTGTTGTTTTTTTTGGTGTTTTGTTTGAGTGTTGTTTTGTTTTGTTTTTGTATTGGGTTTTTGTGTTATATTTTGTTTGTTTTTTTGTTTGGTGTTTTTTTTTGGGTTTTTGTTTTTTGGGGGGTGTTGTGTTTTTGGTTTTGGGTTTTTGTGTTTGTTTTTGTTTTTATTTTGGGGTTTGGGGTTTGGGGTTTTTGGGTGTTTTATTTTTTTATTTGGTTTTATGTTTTTTTTAGTGTTTTTTTTGGGTTTGTATTTTAAAAATTATTTGTGTTGTTTAATTGTTTTTTTTAGTGTTAAGATTTTATTTGGTGTTATGTTTGTTATTTTTTTATTGAGTTTTTGTATTTTTTGGTTTGTGTTGTATTTTTTTGGGTATTTGAAATTTTATGTTGTTTGTTTTATTTATGGGGTTTTGGGTTTTTGGGTTTTGGGGTTGTTTTGGGTGTTGTTTGGTTTGTGTTGTTTTTGGTGTTGTGTTGTGCTGATTTTTTGTTGTTTTTTTATTTTTTTGGGTTTTTTTGGTGTTGTGTTTTTTATTTGGTGTTGTTTTGTCCCAATTTGGTTTTGGGGTTTGTTTTTTGGGGTGTTGTTTTTAGGGGCTGGTTTTGGGTTTGTTTTTATGTTGAGTGGTTTGTTTGTTGGTTTGTGTTTGCTTTTTTTAGTGTTTGTTGTGTTTTTTTTATATTTTGGGGGTTTTTAGTTTTTTTTATTTATGTTTTTTGGTTTTTTTATATTTATGTTTTATTTTTTATTATTTTTTAGTTTTATTTTAGTTTGTTTTTGTTTTAATGTTTTTTTAGTTTTTGGGGTTTGTTTTGTTTTTATGTTTTATTGGTGTTGTATTTTTGGTTTGTATTTTTTTGGGAGTGTTTTTTTATGTTTGTTGTTTTTGTTTTGTTGTGTTGTTTTGGGTTTGTATTTTTTGGGTTTGTTTTTGGGTGTTGTATTGTTTGTGCTGAGTATTTGTTTTAGGGTTTTGTTGTTTTTTTTGGTTTTTATTTGTTTTGGGATTGTTTTATGTTGTTTGGTTGGTTTTGTTGTTTTTTGATTTTTGGGGTGTTGTGTTTCCCTGTTTGTTGTGTTGTTTTTTAGGTTTGTTGGTGTTGTGTTTGTTGGTGTTGGGTTGTGTTGTTTTTATTTGTTTTGGTGTTGTGTTGTGTTGTTTTTTTTTGGTGTTGTTTTTATTTGGGTGTTGGTTTTGGATTTTGTTTATTTTGGGTTTTGGTGTTGTGTTGGTGTTGTGTTGTTTGTTTTGGGTTTTGGGTTTTGTTTTTGGGTGTTTAGTGGGGTGTTTTTTTAATTTGGGTTGAAATTTTAGGGGGTTGTTTTGGGAGGTGTTGTGTTGTGTTGGTGTTTTTTGTGTTTGTTGTTTGTGTTTTTTGTTGTGTTGGTGTTTTTTGTTTGGTTTTTTTGTTTGGTGTTGTTTGTTTGGGTGTTGTGTTGGGGTTAGTTTTTTTGAAAGTGTTGTGTTGGTGTTGTTTTTGTGTTGGTGTTGTTTTTGTGTTGGTTTTTGTTTTGGGTTTTGGGTTTTGGGTGTTGTGTTGGTGTTGTGTTGGTTTTTTTTGGGGTGTTGTGTTTTTTGGGGTGTTTTGTGTTGTGTTGGTATTGTATTTTTTGGTGTTTGTTTTTTTTTGTATTTGTGTTGTGTTGTGTTGGTTTTGGGTGTTGTGGGGTGTTTTTGTTGTGTTGGTGTTGTTTTGGGGGTTTTGTTTGTTTTGGGTAATTTTGTATTTGTTTTGTTTTTGTTGTATTTGGGTTTGGTTTTGGGTGATAAAATTATTTGGTTGTTGTTGTTTTGGGGTTTTTATTTTTTTGGGTTTTTTGTGTTTGTTTTTTAATTTTGGTTGTTTGTGTTATGGGGAGTTTTTAGTTTTGGGTGTTGTGTTGTGTTTTTTGTTTTTGTTGTGCTGGTTTTGTTTGTGTTGGTTTGTGGGGGGAGTGTTGGTGTTGTTTTTTTGGTGTTATGTTTTTTTTTTGGTTTGTGTTGTGCGGGGTTTTGTTTTGCGGTTTTTATTTGTGTTTTGGGTTTTTGTTTTGTTTTGGCTTGTGTTGGGTGTTGTGCTGGGTTGTTTTGTTTTTGGTTTTTGTTTTTTTGGGGGTGTTGTTTTTGGGGTTTTGGTTTGTTTTTTATTTGGTTTTTGTGTTGTTTGGTGTTTTTAATTTTGGGTTTTGGGTGTTGTTTTGGGTGTTGGGTGTTTTTTTTTATTTGTGTTTTCTGGGTGTTTGTTGTGTTGGTGTTGTTTTGTTGGGTTTTTTTTTTGGTGTTGAGTTTTGGGTGTTGTGTTTTTTGTTGGGTTTTGTTTTTGTTTTGGGTTTGTATTTGAGTGTTTTTTTATTTGGTTTGGGTTTTGCCAAAATTTTTTTATTGGTTTTGTATTTATTTGAGTGTTGTGTTTTTGGGGAGTGTTGTTTTGTGTTGGGGGGGTTTTTTTGTTGTTTGTTTTGGGTGGTGTTGTTTTGTTGGAGTGTTGTGTTGTGTTTGTTGTTTTTGGTGTTTGTTTTGTGGGTGTTTGTTGTTGGTGTTTGTTTGTTTATTGTTTGTTTTTTTGTGTTGGTTTTTATTTTTTACGGGGAGTTTTTGTGTTATGTTGGTTTTTTGGGTGTTTTTTATTTGGTTTTTTTTGGGTTTTTTTGTTAGTGTTTTTATGTTGTGCTGGTGTTTGTTAGTGTTGGTGGTTGTGTTTTTGGTTTTGGGTTGTTTTGTGTGTTGGTGTTTATTTGTTTTTTTTGGGGTGTTGTTTTTTGGGTTGTTGTGTTGTGTTGGTGTTGTTTTGTTTTTGGGGTTGTTTGGTGTTTTGTTTTTTGGTGTTTTTTATTTTGGTGTTTTATTTGTTTGTTTGTGTTTGTTTGGGGGTGTTGTGTTGTAATTTGGGTATTTTTTGGTGTTGTTTGGTGTTATGTTGAAGTGTTGTATTTGTGCTGGTGTTGTGTTGTTTTTGTTGTTTTGTCTGGTGTTGTGTTGTACTGGTGTTGTTTTGGTTGGTTTTGTATTTTCCCGGGTGTTGTTTTGGTGGGGTTGTTTGGTGTTGTTTTTGGTTTTGTGTTGTGTTTTATTGTGCTGGTGTTGTTTTTTTTGTTTGTTTTGTTGTGTTGTATTTGTGTTGTATTGTGCTGGTGTTGTTTTAATTCCCTTTGGTGTTGTTTTTGGTTTTTGGTGTTGTTTTATTTTTTGTTTGTGGGTGTTGTGTTGTGTTGGTGTTGTCCCGGTGTTTTTTTTTGGGGTGTTTGGTTTTTGGGGTGTTGTGTTGGTTTTATTTTGTTTTATTTTGTTTTTTTTGGGTGGGGTTTTGGGTGTTGTTTTTGGTGTTTGTTGTTTTGGTGTTTGTTGTTTGTTTTGGGTTTTGTTTGTGGGGTTGTTTTTTTGAAGTGTTGTGTTGTGTTGGTGTTGTTTTGGGGTTTTTGTTTTTTTGGTGTTTTTGAATTTTGTGTTTTTTGGTTGTTGGGTTTCCCGGTGTTTTTTTGGTTTTGGGTTTTGTGTTGTATTTTTTTTGTGTTTGTTGTGTTGGTTGGTTTTTATGTTTTTATTTGTGTTTTGGGGTTTGTTTAGGGGTTTGTTTTGGGGGTTTTTTTGTTTGGTGTTGTGTTTGGGGTTTTTATTTGTTTTGTTTGTATTTTTTAAATTTGGGGTATTATTTGTGTTGGGTTTGTGTTGTTTTTAATTTTTGGGTTTTGGGTATTTTGTGTTGTGGGGTGTTTTTGGGTTTTTTTGGTTTGTGTTATGTTGGTGTTTGTTTTTAGGTTTTTGTTTTTGCTTGGTGTTTTTTTGTTTTGGTGTTGTTTTGGGTTTTGGGTTGTGTTGTGTTGGTGTTGTGTTGTGCTGGTGTTGTGTTGTGCTGGTGTTGTGTTGTGTTGGTGTTGTGTTTTTTTGGTTTTGTATTTTTTCGGGTTTTTTTAATTTTTTGGTTTGGGTTTTTGTTTGTTTTTTTTTTTTGGGTATTTGTTTTGTGTTGGTGTTTGTTTTTTGTTTGGTGTTGTTTTTTTGTTGGTGTTTTTTGTTGGTAGTTTTTTGTTGGTGTTTTTTTGTTGGTGTTTTGGGTGTTTGTTAGTTTTTTGTTTTTTATTTTTTTGTTTGGTTTTTGGTTTTTTGTCAGTGTTGTTTTTTGGGTTTTTGTTTGGTTTTGTTTGTGTTTGTTTGGTGTTTGTTGTGTTTGTGTTGTCTGGTTTTTTTGTGTTGGTATTTTTGTTTTTTTGGTGATTTTTGGGTGTTGTTTTGTTTTTGTTTTTTTGAGTGTTGTTTTGTGTGGGGGGTTTTTTGTTTTGGTTTTTTGTTCCCCTGTTGTTTGGCTGTTTGTGTTGGTGTTGTGTTGTGGGGTTTTTTTTTGGTGTTGTTTTGGGTGGTTTGTTTTATTGTTATTTGGTTTTGTTTGTGGTGTTGTTTTGGGTTTGGGGGTTTGTTTGCGGGTGTTTTTTGGGTTTTGTTTGTGTTTGTTGGTTTTGTTTTATTTTGTGTTATGTTGGTGTTGTTTTTTGTTGTATTATTTGGGTTTTGTATTTATTTATGTTGTGTTTTTGGGTTTGTATTTTGTTGGTTTTTATGTTGGCCTTGGGTGTTGTTTTTTTTTAATTTTTGTGGGGTGTTGTGTTTTGGGGTTTGGTTTTTATTTTTTTTGGTATTTAATTGTTTGGCTTGGTTTTGTTTTGTTGTTTTGGGTTTTTTGTATTTTTTTGTTTTTGGAGTTTGTATTTTTGGTTTTGGGTTGTTTTTGTTGGTGTTGTTTTGGGTGCGGGTTTTGTTTTTTTTTATATTTTATTGTATTTGTGAGTTTTTGTTTTGTTTTGTGTTTTTTTTGGGGTTATTTGGGTGTTGTTTTATTGGAGTGTTGTTTTTGTTGGTTTTGTTTTGGGCATTTGGTGTTTGTTAAAATTTTTATTTTATTTGGTGTTTTTTTATTTTGATGTTGGCTTTTTTTTGTTTTGGTTTTTTTGTTTTTGGTTTTGTTTTTTGTTTTGGTTTTTGTTTTTGGGGTGTTGTTTTTTTTTTTTTTTGTTGGTTTTGTGTTGTGCGGTGTTTTTATTGTTTAGTGTTGTGTTGGTGTTGTTTTTGTTTAGTGTTGTTTCTGTTGGTGTTGTTTGGGTTGGTATTGTGTTGTACTGGTGTTTGTTGTCCCGGTGTTGTGTTTTGTTTTTTAGTATTATGTTTGTTAGCGTTGTTTTTATGTTGGTTTGTGTTGGGTTGGTTTTTTTTTGGTGTTGTTTTTACTGGTTTTGTGTTATCTGGTTTGGTTGTGCGGGTGTTTTTTTTATTAGGTGTTGTTTGTTGGTGTTTATGTTTTATTTTGTTGTGTTGGTGTTTTTATTTGTTGTTGTTTTTGTTGTATTTTTTGGGTGTTGTTTTATTTTGGTGTTTTTTGGGTGTTGGTGTTGTTTTGGTGTTTTGGTGTTTTTTTTGTGTTTTGGTGTTTGTTGTGTTGGTGTTGTGTTTGTATTTTTTGGTTTTGGGTTTTTTTTATTGGTGTTGTGTTGTGTTTTTTTGTTTTGGTGTTGTGTTGTATTTTTTGTTTTTTTTAGTTTTATTTATTTGGGTGTTGTGTTTATTGTTTGATTTTTTGTTTTGGGGTTTTTGGTTTTTGGGGTTTTGTTTTTGGTTGGTTTTTGGGGTGTTGTTTTTGGAGGGGTTTTTGTTTTATTGTTTGTTTTGGGTTTTGTTTTTGGGTGTTTGTGGGGTTTTTTTGTTTGTTTGTTGTTTTAGTATTTTTTTGGGGTTTTGGGTTTTGGTGTTGTGTTGTGCTGGTGTTGTGTTGTGTTTTGTTTTTGTTTTGGTGTTTGTTTTTTGGTGTTGTTTTGGGGTTTTTGTTTGTCGGTGTTGTGTTGTGCGGGTGTTTTTGGTGTTTTTTACTTTATTTTTTGGTTTGGTTTAGGGGTTGGGGTTGTTTGTTTTTTTTGGTGTTGTGTTGTGTTGGTTTTGGGTGGTGGGTGTTGTTTGTTTTGTGGTTTGGGTTTTTTTGTTTGGTGTTGTTTGTTTTGGGTGTTGTGTTGTTTTTTGTTTGGTGGGGTGTTGTTTTGGGTTTTGTTGTTTTTGTTTTGGGTGTTGTATTTGTCGGGTTTTTTCATGTTGTTTTTTTGGGTTTTTTATTAGGGTTGGTTGTGTGGTGTTGTATTTTTTTTTTGAGTGTTTTTTATTTTTTTTTTACTGGTGTTGTTTTTTTAACGGGTTGTTTGGTTTTTAGGGTTTTGGTTTGTGTTGGGGGCTGGGTTTTTTTTTGGGGTTTGTGTTAGGGGTTTGTGTTTTTGTGTTGTTTGTGCGGGGTTTTGTTTGGGGTTTGTGTTGGGGTGTTGTTTTTTTGTTTTGAGTGTTTTTTTGTTTGTGTTGATTTGGTTGGTGTTGTGTTGTCTGGTGTTTTTTTTGTTTTTTATTTAGGGGTTTTTTGTGTTGGTGTTGTGTTGGTTTGTGTTGTGCTGGGTTTTGTTTTTTTTCTGGTGTTTTTGTTTGCAGGGATTTTATTTTATTTTGGGTTGTTGTGTTGTTTTGGGTTGGTTTGGGTTTTTGGGGTGTTGTGTTGGTGTTTTGTTGTGTTGGGGGTTTTATGTTGAAATTTGTAGTGTTTTATTTGTGTTATTTTGGGTATTTGTTTTTGTTGTTGTGTTTGCTGATTTTGTTTAAATTTGGGGGTTTTGGTGCTGGTTGTGCTGGTGTTTTTTTGGTGTTTTTTGCCTGGGTTTTGGCGGGTTTGTGTTGTTTTGGGTATTTTGGGGGTGTTGTGTTGGGGTAATTGTTGTGTTGGTTGGTGTTGTGTTGTACTGGTGTTGGGGTTTTTGGGGTGTTGTTTTGGGAGTGTTTTTTGTATTTGGTGTTTTTATTTGTGCTGGTGTTGTTTGTTTGGTTTTAATTTTTGGGTTTTTGTGTTAGGGGTTTTTAGTTTTGGGTTTTTTATTACTGGTTTGAATTTTTTGTTGGGTTTTTGTTTTTTTGGTGTTTGTTGTTTGGGTTTTGTTTTTTTTTGTGTTTTTTGTTCGGTGTTGTGTTGTGCTGGTGTTGTGTTGTGTTTTTAGGGGTTTGTTTTTGGTGTTGTGTTTTGGGGTGGGTTTTGGCTGTATTTATGTTGTTTATTTTGGGTTCGGGTTTTTGTTTGTTTTGGTGTTTTTTGGGCTTTTGGTGTTTTTGGGTTTGTGTTACGTGTTGTGCGGGTTTTGGGTTTGTGTTGGGTTGTTTTGGGTTGGTATTTTGTGTTTGTTGGTGTTTGTTGTCTTTTTGGGGTTTTGTTTTGGGTTTGGGATTTTTTTTGTTTTTGGCCCTTTTTTTTGTTTGGGTTTTGGGTTTTTTTTGTTTATGTTAGGTTTTTTATGTGGTTTTGGGTGTTGTTTTTTTTTATGTTTGGTGTTGGGGTTGGTGTTTGTTGGTTTTTGGTGATGTTGTGTTTTGTTGGTTTATGTGTTGTATTTTGGGTTGTGTTTTGAAATTTGGTTTAGGTTGATTTTTTATTTTTGTTGTTTTTATGTGTTTTGGTGTTGTGTTTGTTTGGTTTTTGTTTTGGGTATGGTTTTGGGTTTTGTTTTTGTGTCTGATGGCCAATAAATATAATTCAGAGCACTCCCACGGCCTCTCCAAAGAAACGAAACACCACAGTGAAAAGAAAATCTTGCTGACTTTATCGCCTATACTAAATAAAATTCATATTACAACAGAGTTGTTGAAAAATTTCGAGAATACAAATATTAAATGTCTGGAGACACAGTGCCGCCCAGAGCATCAGATGGACAGCGCTATTCATTGTCTAACCGAAGGTCTGCGGGCTGTGGTTATTGTAGACTTGTATGTTATAAGGGTGAGACGTACGGCAGTATTCAAGCCACTTCTCCTTGACAGTAGCGTATGTTTACTGGTGCACATTTAATTTTGCTGTGAAGAATTAAGACAGCTTAGATCAGGCTATGTTGGATTAGGTAACGTTAGGTTAGAATAAAGTGGTTAGGTTAAATTAGGATCAGTTAGGCTAGGTTAGGTTCCGTTTGATTACGTCAGGTTAGGTTACGCCAGCACAGGTTAAGTTATGCTGGTAAGGTTATGTTATACTGTGATGGTGGTAGAGAGTGTTGTACTGGTGCCGTTGTGCATTGTAGTGATGGTTGCCTGTAGCCACTGTCACTTGTTGTCATTCATTGCTGTGCTGAGGCTGTGTGCTGCAACTGTGTTGCACCTCTGTAAATGGTGTTGTGTTGAGCTATGTGATGATGTGATGAGAATAATGATGATGTGTTGGAGTTACACATTAATGTTGTGTTACATCTATGCAGTGATGTTATGCCCTCTGTTCTATATATTTTAGAGTAGATAATTAGCCATAAGGTAAATGAAACGAGAGAGGACAGAGAGAGAGAGAGAGAGAGAGAGAGAGAGAGAGAGAGAGAGAGAGAGAGAGAGAGAGAGAGAGAGAGAGAGACCGTAAATTTATGCAAAAAAGAGTTCAAAAGCTTAGTACTCATTCTGGTCTATTTACAAATAAAAAAAGCCTCAGAAGTTACAAGTAAACCGATTAACCGCCAAACTTTTTTTTTTTTACAAAGTTAGCGGCAAATGAGATTAATGTAAGTTTTAAAAAATGTGTTTACATAAAAAATAAAAATTCACACTGAGAGACTGTGACGAGACAGGTGGCTGTGACGAGACAGGTGGCTGTGGCGAGACAGGTGGCTAAGACGAGACAGGTGGCTGTGGCGAGACAGTTGGCTGTGGCGAGACAGGTGGCTGTGGCGAGACAGGTGGCTAAGGCGAGACAGGTGGCTGTGACGAGACAGGTGGCTGTGGCGAGACAGGTGGCTAAGACGAGACAGGTGGCTGTGGCGAGACAGTTGGCTGTGGCGAGACAGGTGGCTGTGGCGAGACAGGTGGCTCTGGCGAGACAGGTGGCTGTGTCGAGACAGGTGGCTGTGGCGAGACAGGTGGCTGTGGGGAGACAGGTGGCTGTGGCGAGACAGGTGGCTGTGGCGACACAGGTGGCTGTGGCGAGACATGTGGCTAAGGCGAGACAGGTGGCTGTGACGAGACAGGTGGCTGTGGCGAGACAGGTGGCTAAGGCGAGACAGGTGGCTGTGGCGAGACAGGTGGCTGGGGCGAGACAGGTGGCTGTGGCGAGACAGGTGGCTGTGGCGAGACAGGTGGCTGTGGGGAGACAGGTGGCTAAGGCGAGACAGGTGGCTGTGACGAGACAGGTGGCTGTGGCGAGACAGGTGGCTGTGGCGAGACAGGTGGCTGTGGCGAGACAGGTGGCTGTGGCGAGACAGGTGGCTGTGGGGAGACAGGTGGCTGTGGCGAGACAGGTGGCTGTGGCGAGACAGGTGGCTGTGGCGAGACAGGTGGCTAAGGCGAGACAGGTGGCTGTGGCGAGACAGGTGGCTGTGGCGAGACAGGTGGCTGTGGCGAGACAGGTGGCTGTGGCGAGACATGTGGCTGTGGCGAGACAGGTGGCTGTGGCGAGACAGGTGGCTGTGGCGAGACAGGTGGCTGTGGCGAGACAGGTGGCTGTGGGGAGACAGATGGCTGTGGCGAGACAGGTGGCTGTGGCGAGACAGGTGGCTAAGGCGAGACAGGTGGCTGTGGCGAGACAGGTGGCTGTGGCAAGACAGGTGGCTGTGACGAGACAGGTGGCTGTGGCGAGACAGGTGGCTGTGGCGAGACAGGTGGCTGTGGCGAGACAGGTGGCTGTGGCGAGACAGGTGGCTGTGGCGAGACAGGTGGCTGTGGCGAGACAGGTGGCTGTGGCGAGACAGGTGGCTGTGGCGAGACAGGTGGCTGTGGCGAGACAGGTGGCTGTGGCGAGACAGGTGGCTGTGGGGAGACAGGTGGCTGTGGCGAGACAGGTGGCTGTGGCGAGACAGGTGGCTGTGGCGAGACAGGTGGCTGTGGTGAGACAGGTGGCTGTGGCGAGACAGGTGGCTGTGGCGAGACAGGTGGCTGTGGCGAGACAGGTGGCTGTGGCGAGACAGGTGGCTGTGGCGAGACAGGTGGCTGTGACGAGACAGGTGGCTGTGGCGAGACAGGTGGCTGTGGCGAGACAGGTGGCTGTGGCGAGACAGGTGGCTGTGGGGAGACATGTGGCTAAGGAGAGACAGGTGGCTAAGGAGAGACAGGTGGCTAAGGAGAGACAGGTGGCTAAGGCGAGACAGGTGGCTAAGGCGAGACAGGTGGCTAAGGCGAGACAGGTGGCTAAGGCGAGACAGGTGGCTAAGGCGAGACAGGTGGCTAAGGCGAGACAGGTGGCTAAGGCGAGACAGGTGGCTAAGGCGAGGCAGGTGGCTAAGGCGAGACAGGTGGCTAAGGCGAGACAGGTGGCTGTGGCGAGACAGGTGGCTAAGGCGAGACAGGTGGCTAAGGAGAGACAGGTGGCTAAGGCGAGACAGGTGGCTAAGGAGAGACAGGTGGCTAAGGCGAGACAGGTGGCTGTGGCGAGACAGGTGGCTAAGGCGAGACAGGTGGCTAAGGCGAGATAGGTGGCTAAGACGAGACAGGTGGCTGTGGGGAGACAGGTGGCTGTGGCGAGACAGGTGGCTGTGGCGAGACAGGTGGCTGTGGCGAGACAGGTGGCTGTGGTGAGACAGGTGGCTGTGGCGAGACAGGTGGCTGTGGCGAGACAGGTGGCTGTGGCGAGACAGGTGGCTGTGGCGAGACAGGTGGCTGTGGCGAGACAGGTGGCTGTGGCGAGATAGGTGGCTAAGGCGAGACAGGTGGCTAAGGCGAGACAGGTGGCTAAGGCGAGACAGGTGGCTAAGGCGAGACAGGTGGCTAAGGCGAGGCAGGTGGCTAAGGCGAGACAGGTGGCTAAGGCGAGACAGGTGGCTAAGGCGAGACAGGTGGCTAAGGCGAGACAGGTGGCTAAGGCGAGGCAGGTGGCTAAGGCGAGACAGGTGGCTAAGGCAAGACAGGTGGCTAAGGCGAGGCAGGTGGCTAAGGCGAGACAGGTGGCTAAGGCGAGACAGGTGGCTGTGGCGAGACAGGTGGCTAAGGCGAGACAGGTGGCTAAGGAGAGACAGGTGGCTAAGGCGAGACAGGTGGCTAAGGCGAGACAGGTGGCTAAGGCGAGACAGGTGTCTGTGCCGAGACAGGTGGCTAAGGCGAGACAGGTGGCTAAGGCGAGACAGGTGGCTAAGGCGAGACAGGTGGTTAAGGCGAGACAGGTGACCGAAGAAAACACAAGTCGACTTGTGAGAAATATTGATAAAAACTGGAGTAGGAACGCGGACAAAGCGGTAAAGCTGAGAGACATTTACAGAAATACAGCTGAGAAATAGTGCAAAATATAGCAAAAATAACGCAATATCTCATGCAGTGCCAAATTTTGCTGAAAATAATGAATAACTTGAGAGAGAGAGAGAGACAGAGAGAGAGAGAGAGAGAGAGAGAGAGAGAGAGAGAGAGAGAGAAATCTGATTTAAAAAGAAAAGAAGGGGGAGGGTTTGGACGTATATTTGTATTTTGGGAGTGAAAGTGGGGAGAAGCTGACTAAAATTTTATAATTACTACTCTGACTGTGAGACGTTTAAACCGGAAGATGGGGTAGGGTGGGGGGGAGGGTTATACTGCACCTGAGAAAAGGGATTAAATGAAGTTTTATCCACGGATGGAGAGGAAAGCTCAAAGTCCTTAGATCAAGAGCTCTTCGTTAGCTTCAAAGCTCTTCATACTGTGTGTAAACAAATTAGTGTCTCCTAGATGGATAGAATATTTCGTGACAAAAAAAAAAATATTTCCTGTTGATGATGACAGGAGGTAATGTTTGGGATGAGCAGGAGGAAGTAAATTTAGTTAAGTGACGAGCAGGAAGTGAGTATGAATGAAGGGAGTGAGGCAGAATGTTGAATGAGGGAGGAGGAGAATCGATGAACGGGATTAACACTGAAATAGCGACAAGAAGTGCAGATAAAATGTGGGAAACACTTGGTACGTGTTCTTGGCGTGTTCCTGAGGGCAGCGAAGGTGCCCAAGGACTGACAGAAAGAATCTGATGCTCCTGAGACTTTCATACCAATATAGCAACTTGATAATGGTTGTAAGGAAGACCGAAACTTCGTATATAACGTTTTTTTTCCAGTTTTCAGGTTAGTTGTCAAATGCAACAGGTCTTCTTTATGGCAGAACTGTATTCGACGGAATGACTGGAAAAAAAATGATTACAAAAATAATAATCAGAAATAGTGTAGAAATCAAATGTCGCATTGACTCAAGTAAGAAATTAGCAAAGATGCGTTTATTGTTATAGAGATGCTTGTGATATAGTGGATAGGTGAGTAATGGCGCATACGATGGCGGATGGATGAAATATGTAAGTTTTGGAAAGCTGTTAGGAATAATTATGAGGAGTAATACACAGGTTAACTTCCAATGGCAGGAATGAGGCAGATTTTCAATAATTGTCCCTAAGGAGACATTTAAGACACGGATTCATGAACTGTTTCTTCTCAAATTCAGCCACAATTAGATCTATGATTTACGAATAATTATTTAATAATTTGAAACAGATTCAACCCAGATTCAAACATCACCTCCCTATAGTTTAATATTTACGAGGGTGGATGTTCGTAATATTCATTTTTAGTATGGAGTCGTCGATCATTGGCACAGCATACTGATAGAGGCACATCATTAAGATTTACACGGGACCTGTTACAGCACATAGCTCCACTTCGGACGCGAAGTCACTGGTGATATCGACAAGACGATCGGTGGGAGTGGGAACAGCGAAGATCATGTCAGTCATATCACTGAGTGGTGACGAATACTTCATACTTTGATCAGTTCTGCTGAAGAAGTCATGTCATTTTGTGTATTATACCGGTTCTCACATAAAATTAGATTTTGCATTCGTAGCGACTAATATAATGTGCACTCCATATCCACCCTGAGGTACACGCAAGAGCACATGGACACACAAAATGCCTATAAATTAGCCCCCAAAAGAGTTTACTGGATGAAAACCGAGACACATGTGCAACACCTGAGTATCTTTATTGAAGACGTTTCGCCATCCAGTGGCTTTATCAACAAAGATTCTAGGACATAATTTGAAGACAGGAGTTTACAAGGGTTAAAAATAACATTACCTGAACTACGAGCCGAAGGCTTTCAATGTAGAACGATTCACATGATACATACACTGAAAGACACATAATTGTTCAGGGACTAAGACACATAATTGTTCAGGGACTAAGACACATAATTGTTCAGGGACTAAGGAACAAAGACATTCTTAAATAGCAATTGAGGTGCTTTTAAAACCCAGCAAGTCAATCAGTCTAACAAACAATGAGAAATTTGGTAATTAATGCAGTTTTGTGAATAGTTATTGCATATCTAGGAATTATGATATTTGTAAAGATAAAAAGTGAAAGTAACATTATAATCTATTTACAAGTGAAATAAATTTGTGTCAATGTTTATTTATTGTTTAACAGTTGTAATTTGACTCATTATGTGATTTAAACAATGATGTTCAGGTGATTTTTTATGCCTATATATCTGTCTATCTCCTTGTCTATCTGTCCAGCTATCTATTTGTCTATCTCGTTATTCAGTTATCTACAAATCGTATCTATGTATTTAACTACATATACTGTCTGTCTGTCTGTCTGTCTGTCTCTCTCTCTCTCTCTCTCTCTCTCTCTTTCCCTCCTCTCTCTCTCTCTCTCTCTCTCTCTCTCTCTCTCTCTCTCTCTCTCTCTCTCTCTCTCTCTCTCTCTCTCTCTCTCTCTCTCTCTCTCTTGTTTTATACAGGATTTGACAAGGTTAGGTTAAGGATCCCTAGCTTTATTGACAAGCTATTTACAAGTTAAGGATTCGTAACTTTACTGACAAGCTAAGAGCTGTTACCTACATCAACTTATATATACGTATATATATATATATATATATATATATATATATATATATATATATATATATATATATATATATATATATATATATATATATATATATGTATATATATATATATATGTATATATATATATATATATATATATATATATATATATATATATATATATATATATATATATATATATATATACATGTATATATATATATATATATATATATATATTATATATATATATATATATATATATATATATATATATATATATAATATATATATGTAAGTGTGTGTGTGTGTGTGCATGAGTGTGTGTGTGCGTGTGTGTGTGTGTATGTGTGTGTGTGTGTGTGTGTGTGTGTGGTCTACTCATACACTTACATACGAACACACAAACATACACACACGCACACACACACACACACACACACACACACACACACACACACGCACACACACACACACACACACACACACACACACACACACACACACACACACACATATATACACACACACGTAGTGTAGTGGGTCACAAGCGCCAGGCTCCGAGAATCTTAGTGCTTTTAGGGCGTGTTTTAGCAGCTAGAAGCAACCAGTGTTAGTGACAACGTCAGTGAACAACCCTACAAGTGATAACCAAAGTATTAACAAAAATAAATAAAGTAAAGGCGAGAGAAAGCCTGAAATTATACAACAAAATTTCAAAGTGCCAGTTCGTTGAGGCCTAGTTGGCACCTGTTGCCACATTGTTACAAATATACAAAGTACAAAGCGAGTGACTAAAGAGAAAAGATCAAATAGAATTAAGAGAGGTTGGCTAACGACAAACTGTGATGTAGCACACAGCGTGAACAAGCTAGCCAGAAAGGGGATATATATATATATATATATATATATATATATATATATATATATATATATATATATATATATATATATATATATATATATATATATATATATATATATAAGCAGAGGTGGTGGCAGCAGTAGGCCTGAGGAAGTAGCGCTGCCATAACAGGTTGGGTGTCATCACAAATAAGAAGTGTTCTAACCAAAAGTGAAGTGTAAATTACAAAAGTAGCAGTATACAAGTGATAAGTGTGGTAAATGAGGACTCAAAAGGGCAACGAGAAAAGAATAGCTGAAGAAGTCAGCGGCGGAAGGGCAAGGCGCACGAGTCATCGTACAGCGAGCATCGTACAGCGAGCATCGTACATCAGGCATCTGGATGGATGTCCCCTCTGAGGAGTAACGTACAAATCACCTGTTTGTGGTTGGCGGGAAGTTTTGAGTGGTAGAGCCGGCCCTACGATCACTGGTAGCTGGCTATCACAAACCCTGCTCCAGAGCGATTATCGTAAACACAACACCTAGCAGTAGTAGGAAGATAAAATTTGTAGGAGCAAGGAATAGGCAGGAGAATTAAGTCGTGGCTAATGGGACTACAGCCCTGACAACAGTTTCGAGAGATAATGTTTTAGGACACAAAGACAGTACAATCTGAGAAGCAAGTATTGGGTACACATGTAGTAAAAGGTAGTACATAACTGGGTGAAAGAATGACTTGCTAACACACACTAGCATTATAATTATTAGAATTACTCTCAGTGTTAATGGTATCTTATTAGTATTACGGATACACAGAGGTGAATTGTATTTCTGGGACATATAAACAACTGACGTGCTCACACACACACGTGCGCACACACATACACTCGGGGCCAGGAGCTGAGTCTCGACCCCTGAAACCACAACTAGGTGAGTACACACAGCTGATCCTTGGAATTTGACCGTGTCCACTCACCCCCCCCACACACCTTTCCCTCCCCCACAGACCTTTCCCCTCCCCCTCTCTTGCCTTCACTCCCTCCTCCCTTCTATCTTTCCCTCTCCCCCACCTCGCGTTTCTCTCTCTCATAGCCTTTTTCCCTCCCCTTCGTCCTACTCTTTCTTTCTCTCTCTCTCCCTCTCTCTCTCTCTCTCTCTCTCTCTCTCTCTCTCTCTCTCTCTCTCTCTCTCTCTCTCTCTCTCTCACTCCCATAACCATATCTCTCACCCTCCTCTCTCTCTATAGGCTTCTCTCTCCATCTCTCCATTTCTCTCTCTCATAGCCTTTTCCCTCACCCTCCTTTCTCCCTCTCTCTCTCTCTCTCTCCCTCTCCCTCTCCCTCTCTTTCTCCCTCTCTCTACCCTTTCTCTCCCCCCTCACATTTCTCTCTCTCTCCCCCTTGGTCTTATCCCTCACCCCCATACTCTCTCCTCTCTCTCCCTCTTTCTACCCTTTCTCTCTCCTCTCTATCCCTCTTTCTACCCTTTCTCTCTCCCCCTCGCACCCTCTCCCTCTAGCCTTCTGTCTGTGGTAAAAAAAAAAAAAAAAAATAAAAAAAAAAATAAAAAATAAAAAAAATGGGTGGCCCTAGAGGACGGAAAACCAGAGATCTGGTAGACGAACCAGGGAGGAAAGACTGGGAGTTAGAGCTCCAAAAAAGGGAGGAAGAGTGGGGAAGGAAGATAGTAGAGCTTGGTAAGAAAATGGAGGAGCGGATAGCTGAAGAGTGCAGGAAGTGGGAAGTACAGGTCTTAGCAGCAGAAGCTAGGATACAGTGCTTAGAAGAGAAACTGCAAAGCCTGAAACAGATTAGAGAGACAAATGACAATTCAGATGTGACATCAGGAAATTCAATGTCAGGCGCAGACAAGGGGACGGTAAGCAACAACGGAGACATGCAGTACACGAAGGCCCTATCAGACCCACGTGGGGCCAGGGAAAAGACGAGGAGCACACTAAGATCAAATGACAGGTCCGAAGACAATGAAGGTATGCTATATGCAGAGATTCTAACAGCCAACTGCAGTAGCAAGGGACAGCTGGTCATGAAAGACAGTTCACTGAGAATAGAAGTTTCAGATATGACAGGGACTGAGGGCAAGAACATGTCAATGGAAGGAAATAAAATGCCTCAGAGAAAGCAGATGGAGACTCAGTGGGAGGAGGAAAGGGCGAGGTCAGTTTTTGTGTACGGGCTCCAAGAAGCCAAGGGGGACAACTTTGAAGAAATAAAACAGGAGGAGAAAAAAATGATTGAAGGCATCATGAAAACAATAGGTGAGGGCGATATGACCCAGGTGACAAATTTTCAGAGAATTGGGTGGTTTGCGAGTGGAAGGATACGGCCTGTCAGAGTAACTTTCAAGGAAGAATCAGTTCGAACCAGGATTCTGCAAGAGAAAGCAAGACTGAGGGACAAACAGGGGTACCAGAGAGTATACCTCGACCGCGACAGAACACAAGAAGAAAGGACTACACTGAAAGAGAGGGTACAGAGACGCAAGGAGGAACGAGAGGCAATGACGAAGATGAGCAGGACCCAGACACAGGAGGAAGGGCAAACACACCCCACAGAATCTCCCACCAAAAGACTCCAACCGCGACATTCCCAACGCAACTGAGCAACCTATACTACAACCCACTCACTGTTCCCTCTGCCACCAACCCCCATATCACAAACCTCACCCCAACAGCTGTCCCTTATGGGCATTCTGACCCCACCCCCATCATCACAAACCCCACCTACACCACAGCCCCATATAGGCCCCCACCAAGGCTCTCGCTCCCCCAACCCCAATATTCTTGCATGACCACAATGATAGAAAAGAAACTGAAAGTTTGGTACACAAACGCGGATGGAATAACGAATAAACATGAGGAGT
Organism: Cherax quadricarinatus; assembly: GCF_038502225.1. Lineage (NCBI taxonomy): Eukaryota > Metazoa > Arthropoda > Malacostraca > Decapoda > Parastacidae > Cherax > Cherax quadricarinatus. The sequence goes on along the minus strand of NC_091294.1, from coordinate 29,922,993 downwards.
GGAACGAAAGAATCAGTGAAAAATCCCCAGACATCATAGCAGTCACAGAAACAAAACTCGCTGAGACAATAACAGACACAATCTTCCCAACGGGATATCAGATCCTGAGGAAAGATAGAAGGAGTAGAGGGGGAGGAGGGGTTGCACTGCTCATAAAACACCGATGGGGATTTGAGGAAATGGAAGGCATGGACATGATTGGAGAAAGAGACTACATTGTAGGTACAATTCAGTCCGGAGAACATAAAGTAGTCATTGGAGTGATGTATAACCCACCACAGAACTGCAGGAGGCCAAGAGAGGAGTACGAAGAAAACAACAGGGTGATGGTGGACACACTGGCTGAGGTGGCAAGAAGAGCTCACTCGAGCAGAGCAAAGTTACTGGTAATGGGCGATTTCAACCACAGGGAGATCGACTGGGAAAACCTGGAGCCACATGGGGGTCCCGAAACATGGAGAGCCAAGATGATGGATGTGGTACTTGAAAACCTCATGCATCAACATGTCAGGGACACAACCAGAGAGAGAGGGGAGGATGAGCCAGCAAGACTGGATCTTGTGTTCACCCTGAGCAGTTCAGACATTGAGGACATCACTTACGAGAGGCCCCTTGGAGCTAGCGATCACGTGGTTCTGAGTTTTGATTATATAGTAGAGTTACAAGTGGAGAAGGTAACAGGAACTGAAGGGGACAGGCCAAACTATAAAAGGGGGGACTACACAGGTATGAGAAACTTCCTGCAGGAGGTTCAGTGGGACAGAGAAATGGTAGGAAAATCAGTAAACGAGATGATGGAATATGTGGCAACAAAGTGCAAGGAGGCAGAGGAAAGGTTTGTTCCCAAGGGAAACAGAAATAATAGGAAGACCAAAACGAGTCCTTGGTTTACCCGAAGGTGTAGGGAGGCAAAAACTAAGTGCAACAGAGAATGGAAAAGGTACAGGAGGCATAGGACCCAGGAAAACAAGGAGATTAGTAGAAGAGCCAGAAACGAGTATGCACAGATAAGGAGGGAGGCCCAGCGACAGTATGAAAACGACATAGCATCGAAAGTCAAATCTGACCCGAAACTGCTGTATAGCCACATTAGGAGGAAGACAACAGTCAAGGACCAGGTGATAAGGCTGAGGAAAGAAGGTGGAGAACTCACAAGAAACGATCAAGAGGTATGTGAGGAGCTCAACACGAGATTTAAGGAAGTATTTACAGTAGAGACAGGAAGGACTCTGGGGGGACAGACCAGATGGGGACACCAGCAAGGAATACACCAACAAGTGTTGGACGACATACATACAGATGAGGAGGAGGTAAAGAAACTGCTAAGGGACATCGATACCTCAAAGGCAATGGGACCGGACAACATCTCCCCGTGGGTCCTTAGAGAGGGAGCAGATATGTTGTGCGTGCCACTTACCACAATCTTCAACACGTCCCTGGAAACTGGGCAACTACCTGAGGTATGGAAGACGGCAAATGTAGTTCCCATTTTTAAAAAAGGAGACAGAAAAGAGGCACTAAACTATAGACCTGTGTCATTGACGTGTATAGTATGCAAAATTATGGAGAAGATTATCAGGAGGAGAGTGGTGGAGCACCTGGAACGGAACAAGAGTATAAATGCCAACCAGCACGGATTCACGGAAGGCAAATCCTGTGTCACAAACCTTCTGGAGTTTTATGATAAAATAACAGAAGTAAGACACGAGAGAGAGGGGTGGGTTGATTGCATCTTCTTGGACTGCAAGAAGGCCTTTGACACAGTTCCTCACAAGAGATTAGTGCAGAAGCTAGAGCATCAGGCGCATATAACAGGAAGGGCACTGCAATGGATCAGAGAATACCTGACAGGGAGGCAACAACGAGTCATGGTACGTAATGATGTATCACAGTGGGCACCTGTGACGAGCGGGGTCCCACAGGGGTCGGTCCTAGGACCAGTGCTATTTTTGGTATATGTGAACGACATGATGGAAGGGTTAGACTCAGAAGTGTCCCTGTTTGCAGATGATGTGAAGTTAATGAGGAGAATTAAATCTGATGAGGACCAGGCAGGACTTCAAAGAGACCTGGACAGACTGGACACCTGGTCCAGCAAATGGCTTCTCGAATTTAATCCTGCCAAATGCAAAGTCATGAAGATAGGGGAAGGGCACAGAAGACCACAGACAGAGTATAGGCTAGGTGGCCAAAGACTGCAAACCTCACTCAAGGAGAAAGATCTTGGGGTGAGTATAACACCGAGCATGTCTCCGGAAGCACACATCAATCAGATAACTGCTGCAGCATATGGGCGCCTGGCAAACCTGAGAACAGCATTCCGATACCTTAGTAAGGAATCGTTCAAGACACTGTACACCGTGTATGTCAGGCCCATACTGGAGTATGCAGCACCTGTTTGGAACCCGCACTTGATAAAGCACGTCAAGAAACTAGAGAAAGTACAAAGGTTTGCCACAAGGTTAGTTCCAGAGCTAAGGGGAATGTCCTATGAAGAAAGATTAAGGGAAATCGGCCTGACGACACTGGAGGACAGGAGGGTCAGGGGAGACATGATAACGACATATAAAATACTGCGTGGAATAGACAAGGTGGACAAAGACAGGATGTTCCAGGGAGGGGACACAGAAACAAGAGGCCACAATTGGAAGTTGAAGACACAAATGAGTCAGAGAGATATTAGGAAGTATTTCTTCAGTCATAGAGTTGTAAGGCAGTGGAATAGCCTAGAAAATGACGTAGTGGAGGCAGGAACCATACACAGTTTTAAGACGAGGTTTGATAAAGCTCATGGAGCGGGGAGAGAGAGGGCCCAGTAGCAACCGGTGAAGAGGCGGGGCCAGGAGCTAAGACTCGACCCCTGCAACCACAAATAGGTGAGTACAAATAGGTGAGTACACACACACACACACACACACACACACAAACACATACACACACACGCACACACACACACGCACACACACACACACACACACACACACACACACACACACACACACACACACACACACACACACACGCACACACACACACACACACACACACACACACACACACACACACACACACACACACACACACACACACACACACACACACACACACACACACACACACACACACACACACACACACACACACTATCGACAAGTGCCTCTAACAACCAATAACAACAGACAAAAATCAAGAGTAATGACAATATCAACTCAGAGAAATTAAGTTATATAATATTTAACCTACCTGTGTAATATAATATCCGATGCACAATATATTGACCATAGTCATTATAATTTAAAAATATAGGAAAAATATATTCGAAAAGTATCGGCACTCGCCGAAAATTAGGTATCAGTATCGGCAAAACTTTTAGTGAATATATATATATATCATATATATATATATATATATATATATATATATATATATATATATATATATATATATATATATATATATATATATATATATATATATATATATATATATATATATAAATATAAACAATAAATCACAGATGATTTCAGAATATGCCAAAACACCACTGTGAAAATGAGAAATTCCAAGCGCTTTCGTGGCTACTCATTATCAAGGAATTTGGTTCCTTGATAATGTAAATAATCTACCTTTTTCACATTTTTTCTATAGTTTTATTTTATATATATATATATATATATATATATATATATATATATATATATATATATATATATATATATATATATATATATATATATATGTACATTTTGTGTGTGTGTGTGTGTGTGTGTGTGTGTGTGTGTGTGTGTGTGTGTGTGTGTGTATGTGCGTGTGTGTGTGTGTTTGTGTGTGTGTCCACCTAATTCACTAAATTGTGGTTGCATGGGTTGAAACTCAGCTCCTGGCCCCGCCTCTTCACTGAACGCTACTAGGTCCTCTCTCTCCCTGCTCCGTTAGCTTTATCATACCTCTTCTTAAAGGAATGTATGGTTCCTGCCTCCCCCTTTCTAAAACTTTTCCCACTTCCTGAATATTCTGTTGCCCAGAAAAATATTTCCCCTAACATCCCTTTCCTCTCTGAGTCTTCAATTTTCAATTGTTGACCCCTTTTTTCCTTTTCCCCTCTTTGTAACACCCTGCCCCTTCCGTTTCTATTCCCCCCAGATTTTTTTTTTCGTTATCATTTTTCCCCCTAAGCCTCCTGTCCCCCAATGTTGTAAACCGATTTCCCCATAATCTTTCTTCTGGACATTCCTCTTAGCTCTGCTAAGTCAAGCCGTTACTTTCTCTAATTCCTTAATTGCGTCAAATTGTGGGTTGCAAACAGGTGCTGCATGCCCCTGTAGGGGCCCGGGACGGACACTTTAACAGTGTCATGAACGTGTGTGTGCGTAATGGGGTTGGTTGTTCGTCCCGTGTGTGTGCGTGTTTTTTGTGTGTGGTGTGTGTGTGTGTGTGTGTGTGTGTGTGTGTGTGTGTGTGTGTGTGCGTGTGTGTGCACTCAGACAGCTGTACTCACCTAGTTGAGGTTGCAGGGGTCGAGTCCGAGCTCCTAGCCCCGCCTCTCTACTGGTCGCTACTAGGTCACTCTCCCTGAACCGTGAGCTTTATCATACCTCTGCTTAAAGCTATGTATGGATCCTGCCTCCACTACACCGCTTCCCAAACTATTCCACTTACTGACTACTCTGTGGCTGAAGAAATACTTCCTAACATCCCTGTGATTCATCTGTGTCTTCAACTTCCAACTGTGTCCCCTTGTTACTGTGTCCAATCTCTGGAACATCCTGTCTTTGTCCACCTTGTCAATTCCTCTCATATTTTGTATATCGTTATCATGTCCCCCCTATCTCTTCTGTCCTCCAGTGTCGTCAGGTTGATTTCCCTTAACCTCTCCTCGTAGGACATACCTCTTAGCTCTGGGACTAGTCTTGTTGCAAACCTTTGCACTTTCTCTAGTTTCTTTACGTGCTTGGATAGGTGTGGGTTCCAAACTGGTGCCGCATACTCCAATATGGGCCTAACGTACACGGTGTACAGGGTCCTGAACGATTTCTTATTAAGATGTCGGAATGCTGTTCTGAGGTTTGCTAGGCGCCCATATGCTGCAGCAGTTATTTGGTTGATGTGCGCTTCAGGAGATGTGCCTGGTGTTATACTCACCCCAAGATCTTTTTCTTTGAGTGAGGTTTGTAGTCTCTGGCCACCTAGACTGTACTCCGTCTGCGGTCTTCTTTGCCCTTCCCCAATCTTCATGACTTTGCACTTGGTGGGATTGAGCTTCAGGAGCCAATAGCTGGACCAGGTCTGCAGCCTGTCCAGATCCCTTTGTAGTTCTGCCTGGTCTTCGATCGAGTGAATTCTTCTCATCAACTTCACGTCATCTGCAAACAGGGACACCTGAGAGTCTATTCTTTCCGTCATGTCGTTCACAAATACCAGAAACAGTACTGGTCCTAGGACTGACCCCTGTGGGACCCCGCTGGCCACAGGTGCCCACTCTGACACCTCGCCAAGTACCATGATTCGCTGCTGTCTTCCTGACAAGTATTCCCTGATCCGTTGTAGTGCCTTCCCTGTTATCCCTGGTTGGTCCTCCAGTTTTTGCACTAATCTCTTGTGTGGTACTGTGTCAAACGCCTTCTTGCAGTCCAAGAAAATGCAATCCACCCACCCCTCTCTCTCTTGTCTTACTGCTGTCTCCATGTCATAGAACTCCAGTAGGGTTGTGACACAGGATTTCCCGCCTCTGAAACCATGTTGGCTGCTGGTGATGAGATCATTCCTTTCTTGATGTTCCACCACTCTTCTCCTTACAATGTTTTCGATGATTTTGCATGCTATACATGTCAGTGACACTGATCTGTAGTTTAGTGCTTCATGTCTTTCTCCTTTTTTAAAGATTGGGACCACATTTGCTGTCTTCCATGCCTCAGGCAATCTCCCTGTTTCGATAGATGTATTGAATATTGTTGTTAGGGGTACACATAGCGCCTCTGCTCCCTCTCTCAGGACCCATGGAGAGATGTTATCTGGCCCCATTGCCTTTGAGGTATCTAGCTCACTCAGAAGCCTCTTCACTTCTTCCTCGGTTGTGTGTACTGTGTCCAGCACATGGTGGTGTGCCCCACCTCTCCGTCTTTCTGGAGCCCCTTCTGTCTCCTCTGTGAACACTTCTTTGAATCTATTGTTGAGTTCCTCACATACTTCACTGTCATTTCTTGTTGTCTCTCCTCCTTCCTTCCTTAGCCTGATTACCTGGTCCTTGACTGTTGTTTTCTTCCTGATGTGGCTGTATAACTGCTTCGGGTCAGATTTGGCTTTTGCTGCTATGTCGTATTCATACTGATGTTGGGCCTCCCTTCTTATCTGTGCATATTCGTTTCTGGCTCTACGACTGCTCTCCTTATTCTCCTGGGTCCTTTGCCTTCTATATTTCTTCCATTCCCTAGCGCACTTGGTTTTTGCCTCCTTGCATCTTTGGGTGAACCATGGGCTCATCCTGGCTTTTTCATTATTCCTGTTACCCTTGGGTACAAACCTCTCCTCAGCCTCCTTGCACATTGTTGCTACATATTCCATCATCTCATTAACTGGCTTCCCTGCCAGTTCTCTGTCCCACTGAACCTCATTCAGGAAGTTCCTCATTCCTGTGTAGTCCCCTTTCCTGTAGTTTGGTTTCATTTGTCCTGGCCTTCCTGCTTCCCCCTACACTTGTAGCTCTACTCTGTATTCGAAGCTCAAAACCACATGATCGCTGGCCCCAAGGGGTCTTTCATATGTGACGTCTTCAATATCCGCACTACACAAGGTGAATACTAAGTCCAGTCTTGCTGGTTTATCCTCTCCTCTCTCTCTTGTAGTGTCCCTTACGTGTTGGTACATGAAGTTTTCCAGTACCATCTCCATCATCTTAGCCCTCCATGTATCTTGGCCCCCATGTGGCTCCAAGTTCTCCCATTCGATCTCCTTGTGGTTAAAGTCGCCCATGATCAGGAGCTTTGCCCTGCATGTATGAGCTCTTCTGGCCACTGCAGCCAGTGTGTCAACCATCGCTCTATTGCTCTCGTCATACTCTTGCCTTGGCCTCCTGCTGTTCTGTGGTGGGTTATACAACACTGCAATTATCACCTTGGGACCTCCAGAGTGAAGCGTTCCCGCTATGCAATCACTTTCTTCTCCGCTGTCTCCTCTCTCCAGCTCATCGAAATTCCATCGGTGTTTGATCAGCAATGCCACTCGTCCACCATCCCTGTTCCTTCTGTCTTTCCTCAGGATCTGGTATCCCATTGGAAAGATGGCATCTGTTATCATACCTGTAAGCTTGGTTTCTGTGATCGCTATGATATCTGGTGATGCCTCTTTGACTCTTTCGTGCCACTCCTCCCACTTGTTTGTTATTCCATCAGCGTTTGTGTACCATACCTTCAGTTTCCTTTCCAACACTATGGTTTGGGGGGCCTGTGATGGTGGGAGACCTGGTAGCATACTGTGGGATTCTATGGTTGGGGATTGGGTGGAAGCTGTGGGTATGGATTGTATTGTGTGTTGAGATGGTGTGATAGGTTGTGGGGTTCTGAGGATAGTTGTGTGTGTGCTTGCCCTTGCTGCTCTGTTCTGCTCTGACTGACCTCTGCTGGTTCCATCCTTGTCTCCTTTCCTAGCTCATTTCGCTTTTTTGTCCTCTCCCTCAGCTGCTGTCTCTCTGTTTGTGTTCTGCCTCTGTCTAGGAAAACCTTTTTGTACTCTTCCGAGCTTTTCAACCGTGGTTTCTCTTGGAGGATCCTGTTCCGCACTGTTTCTGTCCTGAGAGTCAGCTTGATCGGTCGGTTTCTTCCCTTCAAGTACCCCCCTATTCTCTGAAAATTTACAATCTCGTCCATGTCTTCTCCCCCTATTTCCATGATGATTTTCTCAATCGCCTTTCTTTCTTCCTGCCGTCTTTCAGTGTGTGTCCTTTCCTCTCTCTCCTGAAGCCCATGGATAAAGACTTATTTTGCCCTTTCCTCCTCCCATTGCCTCTCCCTCTGTGACTCTGGTTCCTGTCTGTATGTGGTCATTTTCTCCCTTGATTTTTCCAGTGGCTCTTGGTAGCATGGTTGTGCCTCAGCATTCGACCTATCTCCCTCTCCATCTGCACCCATCTGCTCTTCCCTTCCACTCCCTGGCCCTTCTTTGCAGGCTGATGTGACCTTAGCATAATTCATATCTCCTTCCTTCCTGTTCAGCCTCTCAGCTTCGTATGGTGTGTCTTCTCTGGTCACTACCCGTGAGACTTGCTTCAGCCTGTTTACCTCAAATACACAAATAACCCGCACATAAAAGACAGAAGCTTACGACGACGTTTCGGTCCGACTGGGACCATTGACAAAGTCACACTAACAGAGGAAAAGCAGGACGGCTATATAGGCAGGAAGAGGTGGAGGTAGTAGTAGTGGTAGTAGTGGTAGTAGTACAAGAATTGTATATAATACCGACAGGATGAAATGACACATGCACAACACCCGGGCATCCCCACCGTAGACGTTTCGCCATCCAGCCAGCCACTGGATGGCGAAACGTCCACAACAAAGACAACCAGACGCCGCACATGTGTCTAATTTCATCAGTAGATGTAGTAGAAGAAGAAGAGGTAGTAGTAGTGGTAGTGGTAGAAGTGGGAAATAAGGAAGAACCAGTCAAATACAAAGGAAGGGGAGCACTGCAAGAGAGCTAGAAACCCACAGAGGGAGAGCAAGCGCACCGAGGTGCGTGAATGGGGAAGTGGTGAAATAGCCGTCCTGCTCCTCCTCTGTTAGTGTGACTTTGTCAATGGTCCAAGTCGGACCGAAACGTCGTCGTAAGCTTCTGTCTTTTATGTGCGGGTTATTTGTGTATCGTTCCAGTCACGGTATTGTGCCTTTTTGTTATTTACCTCAAATTCTAGGACCTTTACCCTGGCTACTGCAGTTTCGACTTGGGCCTCCCAATTCTTCGTCTCCTTCTCCAACCTCTTTTCCCATTTCACAGAGAGCTCTTTCTCCATTTTTTCAGAAAACTCTCCTAATTTTCTCTCCCATTCTTGCTCTATCCTTTTCCACTGCTCCTCCATCCATTCCACCCTACCAGTACCATTGTCATCTGATCCCTGATTCCTGCGAGTCCCAACCATTTTTTTTTCTTTTTTTTTTTTAGTAAAAGAGAAAGTGAAAAAGAAAAAGGGGGAGAGAGTGAGAGAGAGGGAGAAAGAGAGAGAAGGGGAGGGTAGGAGGGGAAAAGGGGGAGAAAGTGAGAGAGAGAGGGAAAAGGTAAGAGAGAGGGGGGACTGACAAGGGAAGAGAGGGAGAGACAGAGAAGAGGAAGAGAGAGAGAAAGAGAGGAAGAGAGAGAGGGGGAGAGAGGGAGAGGGAGGGAGAGGGAGAGAGAGGAAGAGAGAGGAAGAGAGAGGAGAGGAGAGGGAGAGAGGCGGGGGGGGGGAAGGAAGGGTTAGAGGGTCACTTCACAGGAAGGTATGAAATCCTGTATATGGGTGTGTGTGTGTGTCTGTATGTGTGTGTCTGTGTGTGTGTGTGTGTGTGTGTGTGTGTGTGTGTACTCACCTAGTTGTACTCACTTAGTTGAGGTTGCGGGGGTCGAGTCCGAGCTCCTGGCCCCGCCTCTTCACTGATCGCTACTAGGTCACTCTCCCTGAGCCGTGAGCTTTATCATACCTCTGCTTAAAGCTATGTATGGATCCTGCCTCCACTACATCGCTTCCAAAACTATTCCACTTACTGACTACTCTGTGGCTGAAGAAATACTTCCTAACATCCCTGTGATTCATCTGTGTCTTCAGCTTCCAACTGTGTCCCCTTGTTACTGTGTCCAATCTCTGGAACATCCTGTCTTTGTCCACCTTGTCAATTCCTCTCAGTATTTTGTATGTCGTTATCATGTCCCCCCTATCTCTCCTGTCCTCCAGTGTCGTCAGGTTGATTTCCCTTAACCTCTCCTCGTAGGACATACCTCTTAGCTCTGGGACTAGTCTTGTTGCAAA
>NC_091294.1:29890499-29900499 GCF_038502225.1 Cherax quadricarinatus | reverse complement strand
AACAGCTACTGAAAATTGATTACTGTCTGGAAAACCTTCCAGCTCCATCCCCAAACATCTTACTGCTTGGTGATTTCAACCTAAGGCATACAAAATGGAAGAATGAAGCAAATAATATTATAGCTGATACAATCCCCGGAGGTAGCGCAGATGAAAGGTCACACACACATGAGCTACTAAGTCTCTGCGAAAAACACACCTTAAGCCAGCAGATAGTGGAGCCAACAAGACTAGAAAACACACTTGACCTTATCTTCACAAATAATGAGGACCTGATAAGAGACATAAGAATATCAAAAACAACTAATTCCGATCACAAAGTAATCGAAGTCCAGACGTACATGCATAGGGGTCTTGATCATCAGAATGCATGTACCTGTGAAGGTGTCTTCACAAAATACAACTTCAACAACAAGAACATCAACTGGGACCAGGTAAACCATGTCCTAAATGAAACATGTTGGGAAGATATCTTAAATGGCATGGATCAAAACCAGTGCCTTGAAAGGATCAACTTCCTGGCAGCTGAAGCATGTACTAGGCATATTCCCCTAAGAAAGAAGAAGAGCGGGAGTAAACTGGAGAGAGAAAGACGCTCCCTCTACAGAAGACGACGAAGAGTCACTGAGCTCCTAAGGAGTGACAGAATATCTGATACCCGAAAGGAGGCGCTGACCAGGGAAGTGGAAACTATCTAACTTAAGTTAAATGACTCTGACAGGAACCAGGAGAGACAGGAGGAGCTTAAAGCCATTAGTGAAATTGAAAGAAATTCAAAATATTTTTTTCTTTGCTAAAAACAAGGCAAATACCACATCTAGTATCGGGCCCTTACTCAGACAGGATGGGACTTACACAGATGACAACAAGGAAATGAGTGAAATATTGAAATCCCAGTACGACTCTGTGTTTAGTGAACCACTAATCAGTCTGAGGATCGACGACCCAAATGATTTCTTCATGAATGAGCCTCAAAACTCCATAAATGTTTACCAGATTTCCGATATTACCCTAACGCCGATATATTTCGAAAAAACCATTGACAACATGCCCATGCGCTCAGCTCCGGGTCCAGACCCGTGGAACTCTGTTTTCATTAAGAACTGCAAGAAACCCCTCTCGCATGCCCTAAGTACAGTATGGAGGAGGAGCTTGGACATGGGTGAAATTCCACATTCACTTAAAACAACGGATATAGCTCCTCTCCATAAAGGTGGCAGCAAAGCATTAGCTAAGAACTATAGACCAATAGCTCTGACGTCCCACATCATAAAAATCTTTGAAAGAGTGCTAAGAAGCAGGATTGCAAATCACCTGGATTCCCAAAATCTGGACAGTCCAGGGCAACATGGGTTCAGGGCAGGTCGCTCCTGCCTCTCACAACTACTGGATCACTATGATATGACCTTGGATGCACTGGAAGAAAATCAGAATGCAGATGTAATATACTCAGACTTTGCCAAAGCATTTGCCAAATGCGATCATGGCGTAATAGCCCATAAAATACGTGCTAAAGGAATAACTGGGAAAGTGGGGAGATGAATCTTCAACTTCCTAATAAATCGAACACAAAGAGTAGTGGTCAACAGAGTTAAATCGGAGGCTGCCATAGTGAAGAGCTCTGTTCCACAAGGCAGAGTACTCGCCCCCATCTTATTCCTCATCCTCATAACAGACATAGACAGAGATATACATCACAGCACCGTATCATCCTTTGCAGATGATACTAGGATCTGCATGAAGCTGTCATCTGCCGAGGACGTGGTTAACCTCCAAGAAGATATAAACAAAGTTTTCCAGTGGGCAACGGTAAACAATATGATGTTCAATGAGGACAAATTCCAACTACTCCGTTATGGAAAACTGGAGGAGATAATAACTAGAACAGAATATACTACAGACTCTGGCCATACAATAGAGCGGAAAAATAATGTAAGGGACCTGGGAGTAGTAATGTTTGAGGATCTCACTCTCAAGGATCACAACAGTGCCACGATCGCAAGTGCAAAGAAAATGATAGGATGGATAATGAGAACGTTCAAAACGAGAAATGCCAAGCCAATGATGATCCTTTTCAAATCACTTGTCCTCTCTAGGCTGGAATACTGCTGAACATTAACATCTCCATTCAAAGCAAGTGAAATCGCAGATCTTAGAGAGTGTACAGAGATCCTTTACTGCACGTATAAGTTCTGTCAAGCACCTTAACTACTGGAAACGCTTGGAAGCACTTGACTTGTACTCGTTGGAACGCAGGAGGGAGAGATATATCATAATCTACGCTTGGAAAATCCTGGAAGGAATGGTCCCAAATCTGCACACAGAAATCACTCCCGACGAAAGTAAAAGACTGGGCAGGCGATGCAAAATGCCCCCAGTTAAAAGTAGGTGCGCCATTGGTACACTAAGGGAAAACACCATAAGTGTCCGGGGTCCAAGACTGTTCAACAGCCTCCCATCAAGCATTATGGGAATTGCCAATAAACCCCTGGCTGCCTTCAAGGGAGAGCTGGACAGATACGTAAAGTCAGTGCCGGATCAGCCGGGCTGTGGCTCGTACGTTGGACTGCGTGCGGCCAGCAGTAACAGCCTAATTGATCAGGCCCTGATCCATCGGGAGGCCTGGTCATGGACCGAGCCGCGGGGGCGTTGATCCCCGGAATAACCTCCAGGTAGCCTCCAGGTAACAGGTGAGCTGGCTGACAGTCGATGTAGAGTGGGCTGGCAGGCGATCTAGTGTAGGGTGGGCTGGCTGACAGTCGATGTAGAGTGGGCTGGCAGGCGATCTAGTGTAGGGTGGGCTGGCAGGTGGTGTAGTGTAGAATGGGCGGGCAGGCGGTGTAGTGTAGGGTGGGCTGGCAGGTGGTGTAGTGTAGGGTGGGCTGGCAGATGGTGTAGTGCAGGGTGGGCGGGCAGGCGGTGTAGTGTAGGGTGGGCGGGCAGGCGGTGTAGTGTAGGGTGGGCGGGCAGGCGGCGTAGTGTAGGGTTTGCGGGCAGGCGGTGTAGTGTAGGGTTTGCGGGCAGGCGGTGTAGCGTAGGGTGGGTGGGCAGACGATGTAGTGTAGGGTGGGTGGGCAGGCGGTGTACTGTAGGGTGGGCTGGCAGGTGGTGTAGTGTAGGGTGGGCGGGCAGGCGGCGTAGTGTAGGGTGGGCGGGCAGGCGGCGTAGTGTAGGGTTTGCGGGCAGGCGGTGTAGTGTAGGGTGGTCGGGCAGGGGGTGTATTGTAGGGTGGGCGGGCAGGCGGCGTAGTGTAGGGTTTGCGGGCAGGCGGTGTAGTGTAGGGTGGGCGGGCAGGCGGTGTAGCGTAGGGTGGGTGGGCAGACGATGTAGTGTAGGGTGGGTGGGCAGGCGGTGTACTGTAGGGTGGGCTGGCAGGTGGTGTAGTGTAGGGTGGGCGGGCAGGTGGTGTAGTGTAGGGTGGGCGGGCAGGCGGTGTTGTGTAGGGTGGGCTGGCAGGTGGTGTAGTGTAGGGTGGGCGGGCAGGCGGTGTAGTGTAGGGTGGGCGGGCAGGCGGTGTAGTGTAGGGTGGGCGGGCAGGCGGTGTAGTGTAGGGTGGGCGGGCAGACGATGTAGTGTAGGGTGGGTGGGTAGGCGGTGTAGTGTAGAGTGGGCGGGCAGGCGGTGTAGTGTAGGGTGGGCGGGCAGGCGGTGTAGTGTAGGGTTGGCTGGCAGGCGATCTAGTGTAGGGTGGGCGGGCAGGCGGTGTAGTGTAGGGTGGGCGAGCAGGCGGTGTAGTTTAGGGTGGGCTGGCAGGCGATGTAGTGTAGGGTGGGCGGGCAGGCGATGTAGTGTAGGGTGGGCTGGCAGGTAGTGTAGTGTAGGGCGGGCGGGCGGGCGGGCAGGCCATGTAGTGTAGGGTGGGCAGGCAGGCGGTGTAGTGTAGGGTGGGCAGGCAGGCGGTGTAGTGTAGGGTGGGCGGGCAGGCCATGTAGTGTCGGGTGCTCGGGCAGGTGGTGTAGTGTAGGGTGGGCAGGCAGGCGGTGTAGTGTAGGGTGAGCGGGCAGGCCATGTAGTGTAGGGTGGTTGGGCAGGCGGTGTACTGTAGGGTGGGCGGGCAGGCCATGTACTGTGGGGTGGGCAGTCAGGCGGTGTAGTGTAGGGTGGGCGGGCAGGCGGTGTAGTGTAGGTGGGCGGGCAGGCGGTGTAGTGTAGGGTGGGCGGGCAGGCCATGTAGTTTTGGGTGGGCGGGCAGGTGGTGCAGTGTAGGGTGGGCGGGCAGGCGGTATAGTGTAGGGTGGGGGGGCAGGCCTTGTAGTGTAGGGTGGGCGGGCAGGCCATGTAGTTTAGGGTGGGCGGGCAGGTGGTGTAGTGTATGGTGGGCGGGCAGGCGGTGTAGTGTAGGGTGGGCGGGCAGGTCAAGTATTCTAGGGTGGGCGGGCAGGCCATGTAGTTTAGTGTGGGCGGGCAGGTGGTGTAGTGTAGGGTGGGCGGGCAGGCGGTGTAGTGTAGGGTGGGCGGGCAGGCGGTGTAGTGTAGGGTGGGCGGGCAGGCCATGTAGTTTAGGGTGGGCGGGCAGGTGATGTAGTGTAGGTTGGGCGGGCAGGCGGTGTAGTGTTGGGTCGGCGGGCAGGCCATGTAGTTTAGTGTGGGCGGGCAGGTGGGGTAGTGTAGGGTGGGCGGGCAGGCGGTGTAGTGTAGGGTGGGCGGGCAGGCGGTGTAGTGTAGGGTGGGCGGGCAGGCGGTGTAGTGTAGGGTGGGCGGGCAGGCGGTGTAGTTTAGGGTGGGAGGGCAGGTGGTGTAGTGTAGGGTGGGCGGGCAGGTGGTGTAGTGTTGGGTGGGCGGGCAGGCGGTGTAGTGTAGGGTGGGCGGGCAGGCGGTGTAGGGTGGGCGGGCAGGCCATGTAGTTTAGTGTGGGCGGGCAGGTGGTGTAGTGTGGGGTGGGAGGGCAGGCGGTGTTGTGCAGGGTGGGCGGGCAGGCGGTGTAGGGTGGGCGGGTAGGCAGTGTAGGAGGGCAGAAAAGAGGGTGGGCGGGACTGTCTAGTAGGATGGTGGGATTGTGGGTGGGTCTGGTGGGTATTGATGAAGGGTGGAGGGGGAGGCTGGGGTCGGGATGCAGGAAGGAAGCAGCAGTCAGTCGGTGGTGGTCGGTCGTACCGACAACACGTCTCCACCACTCGTTGATCCTGGAAACCACGGACTCTCGTGGCTCCCACAGTGACAAGCTATTCTTTTCCTCCCACAGTGACAAGCTTTCTTCCCCCCCACGGTGACACAGTGTTAGCGGTGAGAAGCTCTTCTCTCACCGGAAATACACGTTAACTTCTTCGCGTGTATGTTATACTTCATTCGTAACTGAAATACAGTGTTTCCTTTAATACTTTCTTTGAGTTGAACTAAAAAACAAGTTGCCTTATTAAAATTTTCTCCTTTATTTCCTCCTTTTTTAACTTTATGTTTGATTTTCCAACTCTAAGTTCCAACAGTTTCCTCTTGAACCTCTGGAGAAAAAAAAATCTGGTGGCTATTCCTTGTTTTCAACTTGAAAACTGTAAACATTGGCAACACGTGCGTTGTGCGGGTCAGCTGGGGGATGTGTAGCCACCTGCCCCCCGACACACCACGTAAGAACCCTCCCCAGTAGACCACCTGTCAGCCCTCATGTGAACGTTTCACTTCGGAAAATTATTTGCGATGCATCACGCAAGAAGGCACGAGTCCTTGCTACTTCGAGTCTCTCTCCTCCTGCTCTTTCTCCTCCAGCGTCAAGGTGAGACCCAGTTACTTTAGGGACAAGCTGTGGATAACTACAGTTATGTGCAGTTCAGTGTATTTATCTGTTGGTTTATTTATGTCATCTGCATAACCTTAATAACATTTTCCTACAACTCTGATAACCCCTCCAGCTACCTTCCCGAGCAATTCCAACAACTTGGCTACTACGGCTCTCAGCGACTAAGGAACAAACTGAGTTACATAACTCACCGTCTAATTGATACTTGATCCCCTAGTTTCAGGGAAAAATAATTTTCCAGGAAGATAATTAATAACCGGAAATAAACACAAAAGTAGCTTTGAAGGATCCTGTTTAACAAACTAAGGAAAATTCTTCAATTATATATACAAAAGCCCTAATCTAGTAAAAGCCCAACTGATGTACAATACGTGTATTTCCAGGAAGCCATCAGCAAGATCTCACGTCGAAAATTGCTGGGGAGAGTAAATTTGCATATTACAGTATGCCGAGGTGACAATCTTCAGACTCTGATCAAGACAACATGAAAACAACGACTGGTACTGAGCAGAGGAATGCCTGAATGACTGAGAGACAGAACCTCAACCGAAATGGGTATAGCATTTAATACTTAAAAAAAATGAGCAGATGACACGAATTTGTGGAAAAAACACCGCATCTATGGCTGATTGTATGAGTATTGCGAAAGTCATGGATATACTAAAGCAGTGCTTAGGGACCTGGAAGATATGCTTCAACAAGGGCAAAAATAAAGTAAAGGATTTTTTAATTCAGCTAGCCTACATAGAGAAAAACAAAGGAACATTACAGTAATCATTAGCAGTGACCGTATGTGCACTTAACAACGTCTAACTGTGAGCAGCAAAGCCATCGAAAATTCTTATATACATATATATATATATATATATATATATATATATATATATATATATATATATATATATATATATATATATATGTGTGTGTGTGTGTGTGTGTGTGTGTGTGTGTGTGTGTGTGTGTGTGTGTGGGTGTGTGTGGGTGTGTGTGTGTGTACTCACCTAGTTGAGGTTGCGGGGGTCGAGTCCGAGCTCCTGGCCCCGCCTCTTCACTGATCGCTCCTAGGTCACTCTCCCTGAACCGTGAGCTTTATCATACCTCTGCTTAAAGCTATGTATGGATCCTGCCTCCACTACATCGCTTCCCAAACTATTCCACTTACTGACTACTCTGTGGTTGAAGAAATACTTCCTAGCATCCCTGTGATTCATCTGTGTCTTCAACTTCCAACTGTGTCCCCTTGTTACTGTGTCCCCTTGTTACTGTGTCCAATCTCTAGAACATCCTGTCTTTGTCCACCTTGTCAATTCCTCTCAGTATTTTGTATGTTGTTATCATGTCCCCCCCTATCTCTCCTGTCCTCCAGTGTCGTCAGGTTGATTTCCCTTAACCTCTCCTCGTAGGACATACCTCTTAGCTCTGGGACTAGTCTTGTTGCAAACCTTTGCACTTTCTCTAGTTTCTTCACGTGCTTGGCTAGGTGTGGGTTCCAAACTGGTGCCGCATACTCCAATATGGGCCTAACATACACGGTGTACAGGGTCCTGAATGATTCCTTATTAATATGTCGGAATGCTGTTCTGAGGTTTGCTAGGCGCCCATATGCTGCAGCAGTTATTTGATTGATGTGCGCTTCAGGAGATGTGCCTGGTGTTATACTCACCCCAAGATCTTTTTCCTTGAGTGAGGTTTGTAGTCTCTGGCCCCCTAGACTGTACTCCGTCTGCGGTCTTCTTTTCCCTTCCCCAATCTTCATGACTTTGCACTTGGTGGGATTGAACTCCAGGAGCCAATTTCTGGACCAGGTCTGCAGCCTGTCCAGATCCCTTTGTAGTTCTGCCTGGTCTTCGATCGTGTGTGTGTGTGTGTGTGTGTGTGTGTGTGTGTGTATGTGTGTGTGTGTGTGTGTGTGTGTGTGTGTGTGCTGTGTTTTCTTTTATTTTCTTACTAGTTCTTGTTCTTGTTTATTTCCTCTTATCTCCATGGGAAAGTGGAACAGAATTCTTCCTCCTTAAGCCATGCGTATCGTAAGAGGCGACTAACGTTCCGGGAGCAAGGGGCTAGTAACTCCTCCTGTATACATTACTAAAGTTAAAAAGAGAAACTTCCGTTTTTCTTTTTAGGTCATCCTACCTCGGTGGGATACGACCCGTTTGACGAAAGAATATATATGTGCATACCATAATGCACTTGTCAAAGCTCACTTTGAATGTGTTTTTTTTTTGTTTTATTCACCAAATTACATAAAAAAATAAATTGAAGATTTCACAGAAAACTCCAACAAAACTCGCAACTTCATTAGAGAAGAAAATCTCTGCAGAAAGATTCATCACACTTAATAATTTTTACTGGGGAAACTTAAACTATGAGGAGATCTTAGATCTATCCCATTTTTAGCAAATTTGATAAAAACATGATTAATAACAATTTAAAGTACAACATAATCAAAACTCTTAGAACTATATAAAACTCCGAGGCATGAGGTGCAACATAAAAGTGTGGAAAGCTTTCATGAAATTTCATGGATTCTGGAATAGACAACCCACTGGAGTTACCGGTTTGACAAACACATTGAATTTATTGTATTTAACTATATACAATGCTAGTGTATACAATGGACTCTTTGTGGTAGTAAAAACTCTACTCGGTACGATCAGTTGGCTACGGACTACCAGGACTCAGCAGTAGTAGCAGTGCTACAGGTAGAATTAGATTGTAGTAGTCTTTCTCAGCAGACAGCTTTGTATAGACCAAACCTTCGGTTATCCTATGTATTCCTATATTAAGCCATGTAACCCATTAAATAGTAGCATTATCCTTCAACTATTACCACCAGCATTACTGTCAATAACACTTTTACTCGGTCACTACTAACACAATGAACAATGCTGCTTCCCACGGTGGTACTGAGAATGATACAGTAACACGGCTAACTTTGAAGGTAGAAAGTAAACAATATTTACAATATGGATGAAAGGTCACTCTTAAGAACACTGAATACGTTTCGGTCCTGTGACCTTGATCACTCCGTGTTCACTCATTTCGAGTGACCAAGGACCTAGGATCTAAACACATCCAATAACATGTTTTAAGTGTATTCACGTGTGACATTTTATCCATAGCTGCCTCTCATATAGAACAGAATGGCTACCCACTGTAAGTACATCTAAACTTGTTGAATAAATAAAAGAGTTACGACCAGTAACGTTGTTTAATGCTTACTCATGAATAAGCAGTGACAGGTATGTGAGTGCCAGGTGAGTACTGAGGAGGTCTGGGTAGCTGGAGTACTCCATCACAGCGAGGAGCAATGGGCGCTGATGGATATGAATGGAGGGCCATCGAGGGAGAGAGAGAATAAATAACAATGAGAAGCAGCAGAGGGAGAGACAGGGAGAGTGGGAGATAAATATGGAAGATGGACAACAGCGTGAGTGAGAGGTTGTATAAAAGGGGAGGGATCAATATTTGTGTGTGTGTGTTTGTGTGTGTGTGTGTGTGTTTGTGTGTGTGTGTGTGTGTGTGTGTGTGTTTATGTGTGTGTGTGTGTGTGTGTGTGTGTGTGTGTGTGTGTGTGTACTCACCTATTTGTACTCACCTATTTGTGGTTGCAGGAGTCGAGTCCTAGCTCCTGGCCCTGCCTCTTCACTGGTTGCTACTGAGTTCTCTCTCTTCCTGTTCCATGAGCTTTATCAAACCTCGTCTTAAAACTATGTATGGTTCCCGCCTCCACTACGTCACTTTCTAGGCTATTCCACTGCCTGACAACTCTGTGACTGAAGAAATACTTCCTAACATCCCTTTGACTCATCTGAGTCTTCAACTTCCAACTGTGACCTCTTCTTTCTGTGTCCCCTCCCTGGAACATCCTGTCTTTGTCCACCTTGTCTATTCCGGGCAGTATTTTATATGTCGTTATCATGTCTCCCCTGACCCTCCTCTCCTCCAGTGTCGTCAGGCCGATTTCCCTTATCCTTTCTTCATAGGACATTCCCCTTAGCTCTGGAACTAACCTTGTCGCAAACCTTTGCACTTTCTCTAATTTCTTGACGTGCTTGATCAAGTGCGGGTTCCAAACAGGTGCTGCATACTCCAGTATGGGCCTGACGTACACGGTGTACAGTGTCCTGGACGATTCCTTACTAAGGTATCAGAACGCTGTTCTCAGGTTTGCCATGCGCCCATATGCCGCAGCAGTTATCTGGTTGATGTATGCTTCCGGAGACATGCACGGTGTTATACTCACCCCAAGATCTTTCTCTTTGAGCG
>NC_091294.1:29882999-29885499 GCF_038502225.1 Cherax quadricarinatus | reverse complement strand
CTGGTAGTGTCTCTAACATGTTGATGCATGAGGTTCTCCAGTACCACATCCATCATCTTGGCTCTCCATGTTTCGGGACAACCATGGGGCTCCAGGTTTTCCCAGTCAATCTCCTTGTGATTGAAATCACCCATAACTAGTAACTTTGCTCCCCCCATGTGTGCTCTCCTGGCCACCTCGGCTAGTGTGTCGATCATTGCTCTGTTGCTCTCATCGTATTCTTCTCTTGGCCTCCTGCAGTTCTGTGGTGGGTTGTACATTACTGCAATTATCACCTTATGTCCCTCAGACTGGATTGTTCCTACTAAGTAGTCCCTTTCGCCCATGCCATCCATTCCTTCCATTTTCTCAAAACCCCACTGGTTTTTAATGAGCAGTGCAACTCCTCCCCCTCTCCTCCCTCTGTCTTTCCTGAGGATTTGATATCCGGATGGAAAGATTGAATCTGTTATTATTCTGGTGAGTTTTGTTTCTGTGAGTGCTATTATGTCTGGGGATGTCTCTTTGATTCTTTCGTGCCACTCCTCATACTTGTTTGTTATTCCATCTGCATTTGTATACCACACCTTCAACTTCTTTTCTAAGACTGTGGTCTGGGAGGTATATAGGGGTTGTGGAAATGGGAGACCTGATAAGGAACTATGTGTGTGTATGTGTGTGTGTGTGTGTGTGTGTGTGTGCGTGTGTGTGTGTGTGTGTGTGTGTACTCACGTAGTTGTGGTTGCAGGGGTCGAGTCACAGCTCCTGGCCCCGCCTCTTCGCTGGTCGCTACTAGATCACTCTTCCTGCTCCATGAGCTTCATCATACCTCTTTCTTAAAGCTATATATGGATCCTGCCTCCACTACATCACTTCCGAGACTATTCCACTTCTCGAGAACTCTGTGACTGAAGAAATACTTCCTAACATCCCAGTGGTACATCGGAGTCTTAAACTTCCAACTGTGTCCTCTTATTGATGTGTCTCTAGATCAAGTGTGTGTGTGTGTGTGTGTGTGTGTGTGTGTGTGTGTGTGTGTGTGTACTCATCTAATTGTGGTTGCAGGGGTCGAGACTCAGCTCCTGGCCCCGCCTCTTCACCGAGTACTACTAGGTCCTCTCTCTCCCTGCTCCATGAGCTTTATCATACCTCATCTTAAAGCTATGTATGGTTCCTGCCTCCACCACCTCACTTGCTAGGCTGTTCCACTTCCTGACTACTCTTTGACTGAAGAAATACTTCCTAACATCCCTTTCACTCATCTGGGTCTTCAACTTCTAATTGTGGCCCCCTTGTTTCTGTGTTCCCTCTTTGGAACATCCTGTCTCTGTCCAACCTGTCTATTCCACGCAGTATTTTGTATGTCGTTATCCTGTCTCCCCTAACCTTCCTGTCCTCCAGTGTTGTCAGGCCGATTTCCCTTAACCTTTCTTCATAGGACATTCCCCTTAGCTCTGGAACTAACCTTGTCGCAATCCTTTTCACTTTCTCTAATTTCTTGACGTGCTTGATCAAGTGTGGGTTCCAAACAGGTGCTGTATACTCCAGTATGGGCCTGACGTACACGGTGTACAGTGACTTGAACGATTCTTTACTAAGGTATCGGAACGCTGTTCTCTAGTTTGCCAGGCGCCCATATGCTGCAGCAGTTATCTGGTTGATGTGTGCTTCCGGAGACGTGTTCGGTGTTATTCTCACCCCAAGATCTTTCTCCTTGAGCGAGGTTTGCAGTCTTTGGTCACCTAGCCTATACTCCGTCTGCGGTCTTCTGTGCCCTTCCCCATTTGTCGGGGTTAAATTCGAAAAGCCAGCTGCTGGACCAGGTGTCCAGTCTGTCCAGGTCTCTTTGAAATCCTGTCCAGTGTGTGTGTGTGTGTGTGTGTGTGTACTCACCTATTTGTGGTTGCAAGGGTCGAGTCATAGCTCCTGGCCCTGCCTCTTCACTGAGTGTGTGTGTGTGTGTGTGTGTGTGTGTGTGTGTGTGTGTGTGTGTGTGTGTGTGTGTGTGTGTGTGTGTGTGTGTGTGTGTGTGTGTGTGTGTGTGTGTGTGTGTGTGTGTGTGTGTGTGTGTGTGTGTGTGTGTGTGTACTCACCTAGTTGAGGTTACCATTTTGTCCTAGGCACATGCCGATTAGACACTAGGCCTGTTGTATATGCGTGCTAGTATGTACTCACCTATTTGTGGTTGGAGGGGTCGAGATTCAGCTCCTGGTTCCGCCTCTTCACTGATCGCTACTAGGTCCTCTTTCTCCCTGCTCCATGAGCTTTATCATACGTCGTCTTAAAACTATGTATGGTTTCTGCCTCCACTACATCACTTGCTAGACTATTCCACTTCCTGACCACTGTATGACTAAAGAAATTCTTCCTAAAATTTCTTTGGCTCATCTGAGTCTTCAGCTTCCAATTGTGACCTCTTGTTTTTGTGTCCCATCTCTGGAGCATCCTGTCTCTGTCCACCATATCTATTCCTCGCAGTATTTTGCATGTTTTTATCATATCTCCCCTAACCCTCCTGTCC
>NC_091294.1:29842999-29877999 GCF_038502225.1 Cherax quadricarinatus | reverse complement strand
TCTCTTATACGTTTAAAGATATATTTTTTTCATTAATATTAATGTAAAAAAAATTAATTTTGCACCAAAAGAATCTTAGAAAACTTACCTAACCTTATTATAACAATAGCAATTTATTTTAGCCTAACCCAACTAAATATATTTTAGATTTATTTACAATAATTTAATACTAAGCAAACACAGTGAAATATTTTTTTTTTCGTTAGGTTCAGAATGATTTTGGCGAAATTATTGCATACACAAATTTTCACTTGTCCTGTATGGCTAGTGGCTAACGCGACGGGCTGGAGTTTTGAGACTCTCTGACTGCGGGTTCAATCCCGGCCGGGGTATGGTTTTTATCGCATCGATGTTTGCCGAGCAACCAGAGGGGCGCACATTGAGTGCCTTTAATTAATGCTACCGTATACCACATGAAACTGAATGAAATCCTGCATCTGTAGCTACTAACTGTGAAAGATTATTACAATTAAATTACATGTTATACCTGTTTGACATCAGGGAGAGTGACTTAAGAAATCGTAATGACACGATTGCAAATAAACCATACCCCCGGCTGGGATTGAACCCGCGGTCATAGAGTCTCAAAACTCCAGCCCGTCGCGTTAGCCACTAGACCAGCTAGCCACAATAAGATTCATCCAACTAGGTATATTTCTACACCATAGGAAAGTTAGCACAGGCACCCCCAGCCGGGGGTATGGTTTATTTGCAATCGTGTCATTACGATTTCTTAAGTCATGTTGACGGCAGTGAAGGGACTTGAGCTAGAGTTCGTCACGGCCACGCTAGCTGGAGATTCGTCTGTAAAAACTTGCATTTGTGGTCACAGAGGTGCCTGTGCTAACTTTCCTATGGTGTAGAAATATACCTAGTTGGATGAATCTTATTGTGGCTAGCTGGTCTAGTGGCTAACGCGACGGGCTGGAGTTTTGAGACTCTATGACCGCGGGTTCAATCCCAGCCGGGGGTATGGTTTATCAGGGAGAGTTGTTAGGTAAGACACATATGCAACAGTTAGACAACTTTATTCCGAAACGTTTCGCCTACACAGTAGGCTTCTTCAGTCGAATACAGAAAGTAGGCAGGAACAGTAGAGATGTGAAGACGATGTAATCAGTCCATCACCCTTAAAGTCGTAGAATTTGAGGTTGTCAGTCCCTCGGCCTGGAGAAGTTCAGTTCCATAGATAGTTCCTGACTATGGAACTGAACTTCTCCAGGCCGAGGGACTGACAACCTCAAATTCTACGACTTTAAGGGTGATGGACTGATTACATCGTCTTCACATCTCTACTGTTCCTGCCTACTTTCTGTATTCGACTGAAGAAGCCTACTGTGTAGGCGAAACGTTTCGGAATAAAGTTGTCTAACT
Source organism: Cherax quadricarinatus (assembly GCF_038502225.1). Taxonomy (NCBI): domain Eukaryota; kingdom Metazoa; phylum Arthropoda; class Malacostraca; order Decapoda; family Parastacidae; genus Cherax; species Cherax quadricarinatus. The sequence goes on along the minus strand of NC_091294.1, from coordinate 29,876,625 downwards.
GTTGCATATGTGTCTTACCTAACAACCTGTCGGTATTGTATACCATTTTTATGTTCATCAGGGAGAGTTTTTGTGGCCACACTGTACTAGTAACATACGCTTACAGTGAGTTAGTTCCCTTATGTTGACGCAACCCGAGGCTTCTTTATTTGTCTCTTGTATTCCACTTGGTATTGTTCAGCAGTAATCTCTTAGTGATGGTCTCCATTTTTCCTTGATAGTGTGTCTCCATGACTAAGATGTTCTGGTGGAAACGTTCATTATGTTTATCGCTGACTGTTCCACAGATGACTGAAAAAAAGCTTAAAGCGAGTGGAATAAATATATCTGTAAAGGCATATATCAGCTCATCTTTTGATAGGACAACAGAAGGTTTTCCACTAAATCCCTGCAATTGTCAACTTCGGTGTTTCCGAGAAAGTTGATTGCACGTAACCCGGAAAGCATTCCACGCATTCTTCTCCTCACCAACTATGATACGGTCAAACTCCTCATCCCTAAGAAGCTGGTGAATCTGTGCACCAACAAATCTCCCACAAACATAGGAAAAGTTGTGTGCACTATTCACACAATTACAAAACCTCTTTGTGCAAATTTCCAAAGCAAATAGCAAAAAGAATTTGACACGTGTGCAGTGTGACTTCTGGGAATGAAGTGATATAATCCGCTTAAGTGTGTGGTGTAATACCCGAACTCCAAATGAATCATCCGTTTTCTGTCACTGGAGTTGCCAAAAAGCCAACATACTCAAATCTGAGTAAGTTGCACATTTAGTGGTCCATTCAGTACAACCCTGTCATCATCTCGCCTTAAAAAAAAGAGATTTGAAAAAAGTCCTACTGACGAGATATATAATAAACTGTTTTTTTTTTTAATAATTACACACAGTGGATTTGAATCAAGAATCTTTCGATTGCACAGTTTATTTCCACTCTTTCCTTACTTTGTCAAGGATAAAATCAATTGGTCTGAGTCCTTATCCCTATAAATAGAACCAATCTGCAGTTTTTAAGCATCATTTCCACATTCAATGACCCAAAATTAGTAAAGACTGACTAATTTTTTTGTTTGCGAAGCATTTTGGCTGTCAATCAGTGTTATTGATGGTATGCGGGATTTGTGGTTACATGTGAAGCAGCCGAATAAAAGTTATGTACTCGGTACACGCCACAGTGAGGAGGAAAAAAATTCTTCCTCCGTAATCAATGAGTATCATAACAGGTGACAACAATGCCTGGAGCAAGGGGCTGGTTACCCCTTCTCTGTAAATTACTAGAAGCAAACACATGGAAGGTGTAAAATTGCCTAAATATATGTGTGTAGTACAGATGAGAGGAGAAAATCGATTGTTAAAGTTATGAGTGAAAAAACTGGATGTCCTAGCACTAAGCGAAGCAAAGCTAAGGTGGCATGAGAGAATTTCATTTGGAAAGAGTAAATGGGGTTTAATTGGGTGCATCAGAGAGAACTAGAGCTAAAGAAGAGGTAGCGGCAATGTTAAACAATGAACTATGGTAGGAAAAGAGGGGATATAAGCATTTAAATTAAAACTTTATGTGGATTAGAAAAAGAGCGGGATTTGAGAAATGGATTATATTAAGTGTTTATGTACCTGGGGAAAAAAAGGGGAATGTTGAGGAGGAAAAGATTTTGGGAGATTTTAAGGGATATTCAGGGAGTTTCGAACCAAGTAAGAAAATTATTGCCGTAGGGAACCTTAAGGCTAAAGTAACATGCAGGCTACCTGTAGTTGCTTATGGAGTTCATCACCAACACAGCCCCGTGAAAGACCATGCCTAGTGATTGCTGATCTGATTGTTCAGGCTGTTAGTGCCCACCACCCGTAGCCCAACACATGCGCCACACCCTAGCAGATCAGGAAATGATTTGAGGAATCTGTTGATAATCCTTCCCCATCCCTTTCCTTTCAGTGTACTCACCTCTCTCCTGCTTTTCAACGAAGGTACATTGCACCATTTGCCAAGCCTCTTGTTTTCATATGTAGCAGTTTGCAGATTATGGACCAATCCCTCCAGACTCTTTCAAGTGTAAATTTTAATTTATTTTTCTCGCCTTCATTCAGAGTACAGTTCGAGGGACTTCAAGTGTTCCGAATAATTTTGCTGCTCTAGTGAGTTTTTTACGAGCTGTAAAAGATTCCTGTATATTTTCAGTAATCTCTCTCATCTTGAAGAGGGCAGTGAGTATACGGCAATTTTTTCAATCTAGAGAGGACGAGTGATTTGAAGAGTGTTTAGTCACACAACCTATTATTTTCCTTGCAGATGCGCTAATGACATTGCTCCTTCAACCGGAGATGTTTTTGACATTGTCACTCCAAGGTCTCTCATATTAGACTTACTACTGGGTAAAATGGGTTTGTCTTGTATTCCAATCTTGTTTTTATTTCCACGGTACAGAGCTATGGTTTATGTCCCTCTCTTTGTCTGACCTGAAAATGAAAAAGAAGTGGGGCGAAAACTGTGCCTTAGGGAACAACACCCTTCACTGATTTTACTCTTTACTATTAGTAATTATATCAGTTATTCCATTTGCACAAATTTTGTGCGCAATTACCATATGGTAGTAGTACTTGTCAAAGGGTTTTGCAAAGTCGGTGAACATTACATTTGCATTTTGCTTATCTTCCAAGGGTATCTAAGACTGTGTCGTAATGGTCTGGTAACTGTGAGAGGCGGGAAGGACCTGTTGTGAACCCATGCTACTTGGGTTGTGCATTTGTGAACCCATGCTTACTTGGGTTGTGCAGTTGTGAACCCATGCTTACTTGGGTTGTGCAGTTGTGAACCCATGCTTACTTGGGTTGTGCACTTGTGAACCCATGCTTACTTGGGTTGTCCACTTGTGAACCAATGCTTACTTGGGTTGTGCTCTTGTGAACCCATGCTTACTTGGGTTGTACAGTTGTTAAAGAGAGCGTAGTAGGTAAGCTTGCCAGGGGTAAATAATAATGGGGTGTCTTTATTGAATTATGTGTAGAAAAAAATTTGGTAAAGGCAATACTTATTGTCAGAAAATGAAGATAAGCACACGAGATATGACATAGGGCGTAATGACAGCAGTTTGTTAAACTAATGAATTAGTAGACAAACGATTGAGTAGGTTCCTAGATGTGCTTAGATGTGCTTGTTTTAAGAGGCGGCGACAGATATATCAGATCATTACTAAGTGTTAGCTGCAGTGAGAGTTACACGGAACAAGGAAGAAGGAAGAGGGTCATCAGTGGGTTAAGAAGGAGGTGATAGTGAATTAATTAAAAGAAATAGTTGGGGTAAAATATAAGTAATTATTTGGAGAATGGTGGACTGAAGAGAGTACAGGAGATGAGGCGAGGGTTCAAGATAGACTGTACGAATGCAGTACTGGAGTGAAAAGCAGAAGTTTGAGGGAATATGAGGGCGGGTGCTGGTGGGAGGAGGAGCGAATGATAAAATAAGGAGGGAAAGACGGTGGTAATATATAAAAAAATAGCAAATGAAAGCGTTTTGTAATGTAAATGTGATAAACAAAGGTCAGAGAGAGAGAAGAGTTTTGAGGCAGTTCATTGAGAAAGAGCCAATGAGAGGAACGGGGGTGAGGTTTAATTAACAAATTTTACTGAGAATAAAAAATAAGTTATGGAGGGAAATGATTCAGTTAAGAAAGCCTTGGGAACAATCGCATTTAACATTTAAAAATAAAATAGGGAGGATGACGGGAATATTTTGATGTGCAATCAAATGTTGATGAAGTGATTTCACACACTGGGCAGGGAGGTACAACACCTCGTAGGAGTAAGGAAGAGCCAAATGTGAGTGTGAGGCAATGTATAGAATGAAACTGGGTAAAAAGAGCTGGGATAGATGGTATTAAGACAGAAATGTTAAAGCAGGTGGACATATAATTTTGGAATTGTTAATGTGTTTATATGCCAGGAATTCGCAAGAGCAGGCGAAATATACACAAACCCTGATCTCTGGCTGAAGGAGACTCGAACCTGCGAACCTTGGAACAAGGTACGCAGTGCTATACCAATCTACCCACACTGGACCAATACCTTGGAGTCCAGCTTGCGCTAGACTTTGATCCAAGGCAGCCAGCTTTCAGGGAGAAGGCTTACAGCTTTTCATCTCATCCCCTGCATGCATCAGCCTTACTAGAGATTTTAATAATGCAAGGAATTCGCAAGAGCAGGCGAAATATACGTACGAAATATACCACCTCTAGAACTGTCCTGGGGACCCTCATCCTCAGAGAAAAGAATAAACTTGCTTCAGGGAAAACTCAAGGTTCTCCCTGAAGCTGTTTCAAAATTTTCTCCTACCACCCCCTATATTTAATATATATTTTATTTAAAGACAAAATACAATGACAAAACATTCATAAAGATACAATAGAAATTAAAACAACATAGGTAACTCAGAGCTACATCTCGAATACTTCGTCCAGCTCCCCGGCGGTGGGCCGCGTGCCCAGAATGCTGCAGGTATTTCCTCTCTGGATCGCAACACTGAGTCTCTGAGAGAGGAAGCTGGTCGCCCTGTGGTCCTTGGTTTCTATGATGAACTTTAGAGCACACTTGCCCTATGCTCCAAGGGTCTCCAACCCTATTGGGATGAAGTTATAGCAAGGGGGAAGGTCTTCATATTTGCGGATCTTCTGGGTCTCCCTGTGGCTGGCAGCTTCACCCCCTTCCACTATGGAGTATGGCAAGTAGGTGTCTGCCAATGTGGCGGCACAGGTGTAGTCCCAGGCAATCTGCTTTCCATCCTTCCAGGGTAGCATAGTGGCTCCATGAGGACGCTTTTGACTTCCGTCAGACCTCTGCACTTGGGGTTCCCGTTGAGCTGGTCAACGGGCTGTGGCGAGGCTTCTCTTTATGATGTCACTGACCTTCTCATGCCTGGCATACTTCCCTTCTGCTGTGTGACACACGAGACCATGAAGTCCGAATTGATCAGCTGTCGCCCTGCCACAAATACACCTATGTTCAGTGAGGATGGGGGCGGCTAGGCGAAGAGCAACACCAATCCGAATGGCTAGTGGGTCTAGACGGGTGCCCAAGGAGGAATTGGGAACAGCTAACAGGAAATCTCCTGAGTGTGGTGCCTTCACTGCCAGGAGACGAGCTTTGTCCTTTCTTGAGGCGTTGGAGAGCATTGTGTTGGAGATTTTTTTCCATGATCGGTTTGTCCCAGTGGGACTGTTTGTGTTCTTTGGGAGGAGCTGGTCTACTGGAGGAATCTGTAAGGGTGTCCCACCGAATCGCTGCTTCAGTAAACCTGGGGTCTTGAGCTCCTACCACGTTTCTCAAGTATATATATATATACTGTATATATATATATATATATATATATATATATATATATATATATATATATATATATATATATATATATATATATGTATGTATATATATATATATATATATATATGTATATATATATATATATATATATATATATATATATATATATATATATATATATATATATATATATATATATATACATATAATATATATATATATATATATTTATATATATATATATATATATATATATATATATATATATATATATATATATATATATATATATATATATATATATATATATATATATATATATAAGAAAAAAGATATTTAGTGACTGGCAGAAAGCATGCAAAGTTACTTTGTATAAGGGAAGAGGCGACAAAAAATGAGTATAGGAAAAAAGCCTGTTAAGTGTATAGTAAAATTATCGTTGAAAGATTTAAGGGTGACACAAAAATTTGGATCATAGAAGGATGAGGAGGATATAAGATAGGCAGGAGATGTGGCGAACATGAGTTTACATCAAAGCACTTAGCTGAACAGTATTTACATAAAGGTAATGAACTTTATTTTGCATTTATGTGATATCACCATGGCTTCTTAACATATATATAGATGGGGATGTAAATAAAGAGAATGCCAGGGTGTTGGGGAGAGGTGTGGGATTTAAAAAAAAGGAATTAGATATAAAGAGGGAATTTGGACTCTACTCCACTTTATAGAAATGAAATTTATTTGTTTGTTTATAGGAGTGAGTGGAGGCAAATCATTTTATGACATAAAAATGTTGGAGTGTGAGTAAGGTAACATTCTCGATGGTATTCCGGGAAGCTGGTTAGCCTGACTTGAGTCCTGGAGATGGGTAGTACAGTGTCTGAACTCTGGAAGTGAACGTGTGTGTATGTATGTGTATTATTGTGTAAGAATATCCCTCTTTCAATAGTATAAAAATATTCAGTATGTCTTGTACTTATAAAAACAATCAGGTCTCCTAGGAATCTTATCTGGTGAATGAACACCGTCCACTAAAGTATTTTAAATATCTGAAGAGCCTGGACGTTTCAAAGAATTATTAAGGCGATCCTAGAAAAGGGCTGATGGAATAAATACTTGCTGGAATGATCAACGGGTAGGGACTTTTAGCGAGGATTTACAGTGCTCATCCAACTGCAATTTATATCCTGGATCTCCACATCCAAGTGGTGTAACCGGATTTTGGAATTACGTTCAGGACGGTACCTAATACAAGATTCTCCAATATATATTATATCAAATAGGTCACCGGAGGCGCACAGAGGCTGCACATGAATTGCAAATCTAAGTGTCTCCCTGGAGTTCCAGGGAAACTCTACGAGACTGGAATTCTGAGGAAAAATAGCATTCTTGTGGCGATCATGAACAAGAACCGACGGGAGGGAAGCTTAATAGAATAGCCAACTGGTGGAGACTTGGGGGTTAGACCTAAAGTGGCTCTCCAGCTGCAGCGTAAGAGGAAAATTTCCTGGAAGGAAGAGTAAGAAGGCACCACTGGGAACTGGAAGCAGAGGGACGCCACGCTTATTCTTTCTTCTCTGGAAGACGGAAGTACAGCTCCATATCGTTTATTGTGAGGGTTAGAACAGGTCACGTGAAGAGGTAGAGAGCAGGTTGTATGCCTTTCACTTCCACAGCTCACTGTGCCACGGCTCACAGTGCCATAACTCACAGTGCCACAGGCCACACTACCACAGCTCACAGTGTCACAATATAATACAACATATTAAAATGTCAAAATACGCTGCTCTTCAATATACAATTCCTCAAGACACACAGCTACAACACACAGAGCAACAACACACAGTGCTACAACACACAGTGCTACAACACACAGTGCTACAACACACAGAGCTACAACACACAGTGCTACAACACACAGTGCTACAACACACAGTGCTACAACACACAGTGCTACAACACACAGTGCTACAACACACAGAGCTACAACACACAGTGCTACAACACACAGAGCAACAACACACAGTGCTACAACACACAGTGCTACAACACACAGTGCTACAACACACAGTGCTACAACACACAGTGCTACAACACACAGTGCTACAACACACAGTGCTACAACACACAGTGCTACAACACACAGTGCTACAACACACAGTGCTACAACACACAGTGCTACAACACACAGTGCTACAACACACAGTACTACAACACACAGTACTACAACACACAGTGCTACAACACACAGTGCTACAACACACAGTGCTACAACACACAGTACTACAACACACAGTGCTACAACACACAGTGCTACAACACACAGTGCTACAACACACAGTGCTACAACACACAGTGCTACAAGACACAGTGCTACAACACACAGTGCTACAACACACAGTGCTACAACACACAGTGCTACAACACACAGTGCTACAACACACAGTTCTACAACACACAGTGCTACAACACACAGTGCTACAACACACAGTGCTACAACACACAGTGCTACAACACACAGTGCTACAACACACAGTGCTACAACACACAGTGCTACAACACACAGTGCTACAACACACAGTGCTACAACACACAGTGCTACAACACACAGTGCTACAACACACAGTACTACAACACACAGTGCTACAACACACAGTGCTACAACACACAGTGCTACAACACACAGTGCTACAACACACAGTACTACAACACACAGTGCTACAACACACAGTGCTACAACACACAGTGCTACAACACACAGTGCTACAACACACAGTGCTACAACACACAGTGCTACAACACACAGTGCTACAACACACAGTGCTACAACACACAGTGCTACAACACACAGTGCTACAACACACAGTGCTACAACACACAGTGCTACAACACACAGTGCTACAACACACAGTGCTACAACACACAGTGCTACAACACACAGTGCTACAACACACAGTGCTACAACACACAGTGCTACAACACACAGTACTACAACACACAGTGCTACAACACACAGTGCTACAACACACAGTGCTACAACACACAGTGCTACAACACACAGTGCTACAACACACAGTGCTACAACACACAGTGCTACAACACACAGTGCTACAACACACAGTGCTACAACACACAGTGCTACAACACACAGTGCTACAACACACAGTGCTACAACACACAGTGCTACAACACACAGTGCTACAACACACAGTGCTACAACACACAGTGCTACAACACACAGTGCTACAACACACAGTGCTACAACACACAGTGCTACAACACACAGTGCTACAACACACAGTGCTACAACACACAGTGCTACAACACACAGTGCTACAACACACAGTGCTACAACACACAGTGCTACAACACACAGTGCGCTACAACACACAGTGCTACAACACACAGTGCTACAACACACAGTGCTACAACACACAGTGCTACAACACACAGTGCTACAACACACAGTACTACAACACACAGTGCTACAACACACAGTGCTACAACACACAGTGCTACAACACACAGTGCTACAACACACAGTACTACAACACACAGTGCTACAACACACAGTGCTACAACACACAGTGCTACAACACACAGTGCTACAACACACAGTGCTACAACACACAGTGCTACAACACACAGTGCTACAACACACAGTGCTACAACACACAGTGCTACAACACACAGTGCTACAACACACAGTGCTACAACACACAGTGCTACAACACACAGTGCTACAACACACAGTGCTACAACACACAGTGCTACAACACACAGTGCTACAACACACAGTGCTACAACACACAGTGCTACAACACACAGTGCTACAACACACAGTGCTACAACACACAGTACTACAACACACAGTGCTACAACACACAGTGCTACAACACACAGTGCTACAACACACAGTGCTACAACACATAGTGCTACAACACACAGTGCTACAACACACAGTGCTACAACACACAGTACTACAACACACATTGCTACAACACATAGTGCTACAACACACAGTACTACAACACACAGTACTACAACACACAGTACTACAACACACAGTACTACAACACACAGTGCTACAACACACAGTGCTACAACACACAGTACTACAACACACAGTGCTACAACACACAGTGCTACAACACACAGTACTACAACACACAGTACTACAACACACAGTACTACAACACACAGTACTACAACACACAGTACTACAACACACAGTACTACAACACACAGTGCTACAACACACAGTGCTACAACACACAGTGCTACAACACACAGTGCTACAACACACAGTACTACAACACACAGTGCTACAACACACAGTGCTACAACACACAGTGCTACAACACACAGTGCTACAACACACAGTGCTACAACACACAGTGCTACAACACACAGTGCTACAACACACAGTGCTACAACACACAGTGCTACAACACACAGTGCTACAACACACAGTACTACAACACACAGTACTACAACACACAGTGCTACAACACACAGTGCTACAACACACAGTACTACAACACACAGTACTACAACACACAGTGCTACAACACACAGTGCTACAACACACAGTGCTACAACACACAGTACTACAACACACAGTGCTACAACACACAGTGCTACAACACACAGTGCTACAACACACAGTACTACAACACACAGTGCTACAGCACACAGTGCTACAGCACACAGTGCTACAGCACACAGTGCTACAGCACACAGTGCTACAACACACAGTGCTACAACACACAGTGCTACAGCACACAGTGCTACAGCACACAGTGCTACAACACACAGTGCTACAACACACAGTGCTACAACACACAGCGTTACAACACGCAGCGCTACAGCACACAGCGCTACATCACACAGCGCTACAACACGCAGAGCTACAACACACAGTGCTACAACACACACAGCTACAACAAACAGCGCTACAACACATAGAGCTACACACACAGACCTGGACAGGCCGGACACCTGGTCCAGCAACTGACTTCTCGAATTTAACCCCGCCAAACGCAAAATCATGAAGATCGGGGAAGGGCAAAGAAGACCACAGACGGAGTATAGGCTAGGTGGCCAAAGACGGCAAACCTCACTCAAGGAGAAAGATCTTGGGGTGAGTATAACACCAAGCACGTCTCCGGAAGCACACGTCAACCAGTTAACTGCTGCAGCATATGGGCGCCTGGATAACCTGAGAAAAGCGTTACGATACCTTAGTAAGGAATCGTTCAAGACACTGTACACCGTGTACGTCAGGCCCATACTGGTGTATGCAGCACCTGTTTGGAACTTACACTTAGTCAAGCACGTCAAGAAATTAGAGAAAGTGCAAAGGTTTGCTACAAGGTTAGTTCCAGAGCTAAGGGTAATGTCCTACGAAGAAAGGTTAAGAGAAATCGGGCTGACGACACTGGAGGACAGGAGGGTTAGGGAAGACATGATAACAACATACAAAACTCTTCGTGGAATAGACAAGGTGGACAGAGACAGGATGTTCCAAAGAGGGGACACAGAAACAAGGGGTCACAATTGGAAGTTGAAGATCCAGATTAGTGAAAGGGATGTTAGGAAGTATTTCTTCGTTCATAAACTGGTCAGGAAGTGGAATAGCCTGGTGGAGGCAGGAACCATACATAGCTTTAAGATGAGGTATGATAAAGCTCACGGAGCAGGGAGAGAGAGGACCTAGAAGCACTCAGTGAAGAGGCGGGGCCAGGAGCTGAGTCTCGACCCCTGCAACCACAGTTAGGTGAGTACAATTAGGTGAGTACACAGTGCTATAACACACAGAGCTACAACACACACCGCTACAACACACAGTGCTACAACACACAGTGCTACAACACACAGTGCTACAACACACAGCACAATAACACACAGCACTATAACACACAGCGCTACAACACACACCGCTACAACACACAGCGCTACAACACACAGTACTATAAGAAACAGTGCCACAACAAACAGTGCTACAACACACAGTACAAGAAGCAATAGTTGTACAACACACAGTACTAGAAGAAACATTGCTACAACACACAGTGCCACAACACACAGTGCTACAACACACAGTGCCACAACACACAGTGCTACAACACAGTGCTACAACACACAGTGCTACAACACACAGTGCTACAACACACAGTGCTACAACACACAGTGTCACAACACACAGTGCTACAACACAATGTCACAACACAGTGCTACAATACACAGTGCTACAACTCACAGTACTAGAAGAAACAATTCCACATGACTCACGAAATCGTAATGACATGATTGCAAACAAACCATACCACGGGTGGGGATAGAACCCGCGGTCAGAGAGTCTCAAAACTCTGGACCGTCGCGTTAGCCACTGGACCAGCTAGCCACAATAAGATTTATCCAACACACAGTGCTTCAACACACAATACTAGAAGAATCAGTGCTACAACACAAATTACTGAAAGAAGCTGTGCCACAATTCAAAGCGCCACAACACACAGTGCTACAACACACAGTGCTACAAAACAGTGCCATAAACAACAGTGCCATAACACTCTACCAAGACACAAAATGCCTCACTGTGCCAGTGAAATTGGTTAATGTTGCTCCCGCTTTTCTCGTGGTCGCCAATCCTTCATCTGGTAACAATTTTACATCTCAAATAGTAATTAATGCGAGATCTGTGCAAATTTAATAGCATCGAGTACCATTTTAGCAATTTGAAACCTTAAATCAGATCATTCATTCATAATTTTCGATTATTCTGCAATTCTGAATCGTTACATTGATAAAATGTCCGAATATCATCAATTGCTCGTTATTAAAATCTGCATGTGCAAGTAGAGTACGTTGAAACCTCTTGCTGAGATGGATAATACACCTAGAGGAGTGCATCTCTGGGTATAAATTCGGGTGTAAATCTGTTCGTTTACACTTAGAGCTTTATTTAACCCGTGTCTTTGACAGGTAGTATGTAAGTGACATGCAGATTTAATGACGATGCATATTCCGCAAGTTTTAAAGCAAGCAACTTGTACACTACTAAGGTCGTTTAGATAATCGTCACAATACTGTGGCTGGAATAGTTAGCGTCAAACCCACTATTTGGAGACAAAGTGTTTGACGTCGTTTCGGTCCGTCCTGGACTTAATAATAGGGCTAAAGTTTACTTAACGTCTGTAAAGCTTGTAACTGTTTGAATTGAAGCTTATAAGTGAGCAGTACTTAGGAAAGCAGATGTTCACTGCAATTATGGATCTGGTTATATACGTACGATGGGTAGATGCAGATGGTGTTGCAAAATGAAGCTGTCGAGAGTTGTACAGAGTTTATGTGAAGAGAATGAGGAAGTATTTTCCACTAAGAAATTAACAAAAAAAAAAAGCTTCAAGTAGGTATGTGTAATATCACCCAGGTGGTTTAATATCTTTATAGACGGGGTTGTAAAAGAAGTGAGTATTTGAGTGTTATTGAGAGGTGTTTGCTAATGACAGGAATTTTAAGAAATTCGGAAGGGAAGTTGCAGAAGTTTGTGGAGGAGTTTGGGAGGGCAAGTAAAAACAGGTTGAAAGTTGACACTAAAAATGGAGCAAGGTGATGGGTGTAAGCGGAAAACTGGGAAATAAAAACTTAATATCAGATTAAATAGAAGGAGTTTTGAGAAGATGAATGATTGTCTATAGGCACATGAAAGTGTGTTGACAGACTTATATATGAAAGTTAGAATGAATCACATAATAATGGGAGGAAAAATAAGAGGAATTTCAAGGAATTTTTAGAATGAAGCTTTTCATTGGTTAAAATAATTAATATATATATTACAATTTTGCTGACAAATTATTTATGGATGACTTTGAAGGTTGCAGCGAGGAAGAGGCTGGAAGCATTGCAAATGTAGCTTATGGTATAAATCTTTGAGTGTAAATAAATGACTGTGAGCCAACAGATGCTAATGAAAAGACCTTTTAATAATTCGACATTTCAGTCACTGTGGAATTCATCGTGTACTTGAGGTCCCCATTTAGTAAAACCTTGAAATGTAAAAGGGTTTCTTTGCCTAAATTATCTTTTATACCATTTCAAGTGTCTGACGTAAATAATAAGTGAATAATAAGGAGTTGCGAAATTTGAAGGCAATGTTGTTTGCAAGTTATAACAGAGAAAAGAAATACGGGTTCTTGAAATTATTTGGTCATGTTCAAAGATATGAACGAGATGTTAGGGAGGGTGTATAAATAATGAGTGGATAAAAGAGGAAGGGAGTGTATGAGGGGAAGGACAGAGGGAAGGTATTAAGGTCATGAGAGATGTATATTTGAACACCAACAAACTTGTACAAGGGCATATTTGATCGGAATAATTGGAAGCATGTGTTTGTATTTGCTATTTGGTGTGCTGTTGGAGTATGAGAAAGGCGTGGCCGACAGACATTTCATCGACGGACATTTGGCCGAACGGACATTTCACCGAATATCGGATATCTGGGTAAAGTTAGGTTAGGTTAGGATAAGTTAATTAGGTTATGTTAGGATAAGAGAGGTTAGGTTAGGATACGTTAGGTTAGGATGAGTTAGGTTAGGATAGGTTTAGATAGGTTAGGATCGGCTACGATAGGTTAGGATGCGTTAGGTTAGGATAGGATAGGTTAAGCTACGGTAGGTTAGGATAGACTAGGATAGGTTAGGTTATCCGATATTCGGTGATATGTCCGCTTGGCGAAATGTCCGTTTGGCCAAATGTCCGTTCGGTGAAATGTCCGTTCGGCCGAATGACCGTCCGTGAAATGTCCGTTCGGTCAAATGTCCGTCGGTGAAATGTCTGTCGGCCAAATATCCATCAGCCATCTGTCCAGGAGACGAGGAAGGTAACCTTTATGAAGAGATGTAGGGAGAACCGGTCAGTTAGACTTAAGTTCGAGTGTGGGACAGCTAGTGCATACACTCTGAATTTCGAGTGGAGATGTGACAGTTCGTTGGGTTATTGTGTCGTGATGTCCGTGTAATTTGGAAAGACAATTAGGAAGTGAGTGACGGTGTAGGTTTTTTCGGTGGTAGGTAGGGCAGGTCACTTGGCCTCGGCTCGAAATGGCCAATGTGAGATCTCCGTCTGATTAACTAGACGGTATTTTGGAGGACCACGTCATGCTATTTATTGAACAGCTGATTAAATTACTGACATTTCTCATTATAAATATACGGAGGATATTAAAAACCCATTTGACTATTACCTTTTACAATATCTTTCTCGGAGAGCTAATGCCAATTAAGATTTTCGTTAGTCCCGCTCTTTAAAGAAGAGATTCGGATCCAGTCCCTCTGGCAAATGAAATATATTTCTCACTTGTTTCCAAGAGCACAGTGTATTCTCCGGGTCTGCAGTTTCACCAGTCGTAACAGTGGTTGTTAGCGAGCAGAGTACAGAGAGTACAGGTTCCTTAAAAATTGTGGCTGTCGTTCCCATTCAAAGTTTCAGTTCAATTCAAAGTTTATTCTCTATAAGGATTGCAATGCTGAGTTTACAGAATTTGGTTATTGTGTGGTTTACATGTAGTAAAATAATAATTACAGAGTGTACCACTAGAACACCTAGCATGACTAGGCATTTCAGGCAGACTTAAATTAAATCTTAAGTTTAAAATATTACAAAATTATGAGGTAAGTTGGTATTATGGCTAAGTGACTAAATACTAGTTTGTGAGTTTAGCAATGTGAATGCTTTTGTTTTGGCACTATATATAGTTTCAGTATTGGAGTATCACAGGCCAACTTATGACTAGTTAAGATTCATTATTTTGAGATTAAGATTGATATTTCTGTTTATGGTCAAATGGGTGAGTGAGTATAAGTGTTAACCACCAGGTGGTATTCGAGTAATTAGTTGACAGGGTGTATCAGGGAGATAAGATGTCTTCTGATGGTAGTTTTGAAGGTGATGAATGTGTCTGCAGTTTTAGAGTTTTCAGGTAGGGTGTTCCAGATTTTAGGGCCTTTGACATACATTGAATTTTTGTAAAGGTTTAGTCGGACACGGGGAATGTCATAGAGATGTTTGTGTCTGGTGTTGTGCCTGTGGGTTCTGTCACAACTATCAAGAAAGCGTTTTAGGTCAAGGTTAATATTGGAATTTAAGGTCCTGTAGATGTAGATTGCACAGTAGTAAGTGTGGATGTACTGAACAGGGAGTAAGTTTAGATATATGAAGAGTGGGTGGGTGTGTTGCCAGGGATGGGATATAGTGATTATTCTTACTGCGGCTTTTTGTTGGGTTATTATTGGCTTTAGGTGTGTTGCTGCAGTTGAACCCCAAGCACAGATAGCATAGGTGAGGTATGGATATATAAGTGAATGGTATAGTGTGAGAAGAGCAGTTTGCGGCACGTAGTATCGTATCTTGGAGAGGACCCCAACCGTTTTGGATACTTTTTTGGTTATGTGTTGGATATGGGTGCTGAAGTTCAGGTTGTTGTCGAGGTATAGGCCTAGGAATTTGCCCTCATTATGCCTGGCAATTAGTGTTGTCGATCTTAATGTTAATTTGCGCATCTCCTGCTCTGCTACCAAACATAATGTAGTAGGTTTTGTCAGTGTTAAGCGTAAGTTTATTGGCTGTCATCCAAGTCGATATTTTGATCAGCTCCTCATTAACAATGGTGTTGAGGGTGGCAAGATTAGGGTGAGAGATGACATAAGTCGTGTCGTCAGCAAAGAGAATGGGGTTCAGATGTTGAGATACGTTTGGGAGATCACTGATGTATATGAGGAAGAGCAGGGGACCAAGGACAGTACTGTTGTTTTCCAGTACTGTTGTTGTGTACAGTAGTCAGTCAAACTATTATGTTCTTCAAAGTAAAAGTCGTCGTGGTTTAAAAAGGACACATGAGCAAATACATAGATATATTTATTAGAAAACGTTTCAAACCTCTGAGCTTCATTACTTCGAGCACGGTTACTGGAGGAAAAGTGCAGGATCAGAATGTCCAAGTGATGACAATAACGAAGAAAAGACACGCCGCAGAACACAATCATAATGGAGCAACGTTTCGCCCAGTGTAGCGTGTGTATCGAGCCTTGGTATGATGGAACTTTATACAGTGCTAATTGTAACTACATTGGTGAAGCTTGCAACACTTGCAACTACATCAATGAAGCTTGCAACACTTGCAACTACATCAATGAAGCTTGCAACACTTGCAACTACATCAATGAAGCTTGCAACACTTGCAACTACATCAATGAAGCTTGCAACACTTGCAACTACATCAATGAAGCTTGCAACACTTGCAACTACATCAACGAAGCTTGCAACACTTGCAACTACATCAATGAAGCTTGCAACACTTGCAACTACATCAATGAAGCTTGCAACACTTGCAACTACATCAATGAAGCTTGCAACACTTGCAACTACATCAATGAAGCTTGCAACACTTGCAACTACATCAATGAAGCTTGCAACACTTGCAACTACATCAATGAAGCTTGCAACACTTGCAACTACATCAGTGAAGCTTGCAACACTTGCAACTACATCAATGAAGCTTGCAACACTTGCAACTACATCAATGAAGCTTGCAACACTTGCAACTACATCAATGAAGCTTGCAACACCTGCAACTACATCAATGAAGCTTGCAACACTTGCAACTACATCAATGAAGCTTGCAACACTTGCAACTACATCAATGAAGCTTGCAACACTTGCAACTACATCAATGAAGCTTGCAACACCTGCAACTACATCGTTGAACTTTGAAACACTTGGGAACCTTAATATTTAAAAATTTCTACTCACACATTACCACTCCCATTACTACTCACACATACCTGGAGGTTACCTGGAGGTTATTCCGGGGATCAAAGCCCCCGCGGCCCGGTCCATGACCAGGCCTCCAGATGGATCAGGGCCTGATCAACTAGGCTGTTACTGCTGGCCGCACGCAGTCCAACGTACGAGCCACAGCCCGGCTGATCCGGCACTGACTTTAGGTATCTGTCCAGCTCTCTCTTGAAGGCAGCCAGGGGTTTATTGGCAATTCCCCTAATGCTTGATGGGAGGCTGTTGAACAGTCTTGGGCCCCGGACACTTATGGTGTTTTCCCTTAGTGTACCAATGGCGCCCCTACTTTTTATTGGGGGCATTTTGCATCGCCTGCCCAGTCTTTTACTTTCGTAGGAAGTGATTTCTGTGTGCAGATTTGGGACCATTCCTTCCAAGATTTTCCAAGTGTAGATTATGATATATCTCTCCCTCCTTTACCACTCCCATTACCAATCACACATTACCACTTCCATTACCACTTACACATTACCACTCCCATTACCACTCACACATCACCACTCCCATTACCAATCACGCATTACCACTCCCATTACCACTTACACATTACCACTCCCATTACCAACGACGCATAACCACTCCCATTACCAATCACACATTACCACTCCCATTACCACTTACACATTACCACTCCCATTACCAACGACGCATAACCACTCCCATTACCAATCACACATTACCACTCCCATTACCAATCACACATTAATACTCCCATTACCACTCACACATTACCACTCCCGTTACCACTCCCGTTACCACTCACACATTACCACTCCCATTACCACTCACACATTACCACTCACACATTACCACTCACACATTACCACTCACACATTACCACTCACACATTACCACTCACACATTACCACTCACACATTACCACTCACACATTACCACTCACACATTACCACTCACACATTACCACACACATATTACCACTCGCACATTACCACTCACACATTACCACTCACACATTACCACTCACACATTACCACTCACACATTACCACTCACACATTACCACCCACATCTTACCACTCACACATTACCACTCACACATTACCACTCACACATAACCACTCACACATTACCACTCACACATCACCACTCACACATCACCACTCACACATTACCACTCACACATTACCACTCACACATCACCACTCACACATTACCACTTACACATCACCACTCACACATTACCACTCACACATTACCACTCACACATCACCACTCACACATTACCACTCACACATTACCACTCACACATTACCAGTCACACATTACCCCTCACACATTACCACTCACACATCACCACTCACACATTACCACTCACACATTACCACTCACACATTACCACTCACACATTACCAGTCACACATTACCACTCACACATTACCACTCACACATTACCAGTCACACATTACCACTCACACATTACCACTCACACATTACCACTCACACATTACCACTCACACATTACCACTCACACATCACCACTCACACATTACCACTCACACATTACCAGTCACACATTACCACTCACACATTACCACTCGCACATTACCACTCACACATTACCACTCACACATTACCACTCACACATCACCACTCACACATTACCACTCACACATTACCAGTCACACATTACCACTCACACATCACCACTCACACATCACCACTACTTCATGACCGTAATATTCGATGTATATCTACAACATTATAACAAATCATTTAATATTTACCACCAAGAAATAACTTAGTTCCCCTAACAACATATAATCAAGATATCTTATATACATATATGTATACTTAATTTAACTACACTTTTCTTTGCATTAATCTGTTGCAAGAGCAGCAAGTATAACATATATTACTGCAACTGAGTATAGCGTATATCCTGCAATATTCAGCACTCAACAGCTTGCATTGTTGCATTCCGTATTTGGCCTAAAATGCTAAGAGATCCACTGCTGACCATATAATGTAACTTTTAATCATACACTGGTTTTTCTGTCGCTTGAAATATAATGTATTCTAGTGACTGAATATTAGGTCTCCTGTGGCTCGGTTGCTAGCGCACTCTCCTCACACACTGAGGTCCAGGGGTCGACCCCGGTACGTGTGGAAACATTAGGACGTGTTTCCTTAAGACACCTGGTGTCCCTCTTCACCCATCAGCAAAAGGAATAACTGGGTGTTAGTCGACTGGTGTGGGTCGCATCCTGGGGACAAAATTGACCTAATTGCCCGAAATGCTGTGCATAATCAGGGCTTTCGATACGGTAGTATGTCATTGATGTCAACTAGGCCTATATACCTTGTACATGGACTTGTAGAAATAAAGATTATTTTTATTATTATTACGTGTGCGCTTTAGGTGTCTTTATTATGACGGTTCGCTAACAAGTGATTTTTTTTAATTCAGCACAGAGATGTTCTGCAGACAGTGGAAAATTAGGTAATCATTCTCTCAGCCTTGAGCAAACTGAACCAGAGGCAGGAGGATAGATTCTTATCCGTGTCCATTCCCTACTCTCTCTCTCTCTCTCTCTCTCTCTCTCTCTGTCTATGTCATTGTTTCTGTCTGTCTGTCTGTCTTAATCTCTGCCAGTCTGTCTGTCAGTCTGTCTCTGTCTATCTGTCTGTCTGTCTGTCTGTCTGTCTCTCTCTCTCTCTCTCTCTCTCTCTCTCTCTCTCTCTCTCTCTCTCTCTCTCTCTCTCTCTCTCTCTCTCTCTCTCTCTCTCTCTCTCTCTCTCTCTCTCTCTCCCTCCCTCCCTTCATATGTTAAACCACTTCCAGTATTCTACATGTAACCTCGTTTTAAAATATAATATCACGGCCTGAATAATGTATCGGTTCGGGAAATACGTAAATAACATGATTACACAGATTATATGAATTCCCGCTAATTGAGGTATATTACCTCATTATTATCCGTTAATTATTTAACGACATTCCTTCACCAGTGGTCCGGGATGAAAATATTAAATGGTCCTGCTTCCATGGAGTACTTAGAGTGCCGTTATGGTATCATTATGGTGCCATCCTTGCCATTATCACCTATCGGTCGGTGGAATGGTGGTCCCTGCTAACGGGAATGAGTTATGGTGCCATTACTAGCAATCCTTGCAAATTTTTCGTTGAGACTAGGCTAAGTACAATGTTTTCTTTTCTTCAGAAATCTAGAATCTTAGTAGAATGATGACCCCGCCGATGTTGGTTTGTTTTTTTTTCTCATCTGGATCGAGGCCTTACGCTGGCTTACCCATCCACTCCTCTAAACAAATATTATAGATAACATCATATGATGTCAGTAGTGACTTTTATGTAGGTTTAGCCAAACCGTTTTTCTGTCTCTTGCAATTGTAACGTCGTATCATTTGTGTATTGACGTTGAAGGAAAAGTGCTAGGTACAGTGCCAGTACAGTGCCTGTTGCAGTGCCAGCTACAGTGCAAGCTATAGTGGCAGCTACAGTGCCAGATCTAGTGCCAGCTACAGTGCAAGCTATAGTGCCAGCTACAGTGCCAGCTACAGTGCCAGCTCTAGTGGCAGCTACAGTGCAAGCTATATTGCCAGCTACAGTGCCAGCTACAGTGCCAGCTCTAGTGGCAGCTACAGTGCCAGCTATAGTGCCAGCTACAGTGTCAGTGCTGAAGAACTAGATGTTCATATCAATGGACTCTCAGTGACTTCCTAATGACTAGGCAGGAGATAGAGATAAAGAGAGAGAGACAATGGGAGAGACAAGAGCCTCCCAGCGACTTATAACTAGGCAGAACAAGAGAGGGGCGAAAGAGTCACCCAGTTGAACACCTCCGCATGAGTCAATTCCTTCATTTTGTTATCCAAGAGGAAAATTTCCGAGACGTGGCTGTAACACAGACGGACATGTGGATGAACAAGCGTGAAGTGCCGGGTTAATAAAATGCAATTCAATCAGGGCCTGTCGCTCAATTAGGCCAGTAGAGTACGCCAGTTCATTGGCTGTTGTTACAGAGCTTTGTGAAATCCCACACTCGAGCTGGATTGGTTTCAGCGTGGTGGATGAATGTATATATATACACACAAACACACGTCAGTGGTGTTCCGTACATGGGCTATTAAAGTTTGCACGCATACGTGCAGATATTCTTATTGTATATGCACACAATACAACAGAGAATCATTCTTTCATTTATGAAGGAAGAAGTAATGATAAAGTAGACAAGACCGAAATGATTATATAAATAGTGAAATAATAATAATAATAATAATAATAATAATAATAATAATAATAATAATAATAATAATAATAATAATATAATTATTATAATAAGCTACAAATAAAACAATAATAATAATAATGATAATAATAATAATAATAATAATAATAGAAATAATATCAATAACAATAATAATAATAATACAAATAATAATAATAATAATAATAATAATAATAATAATAATAATAATAATAATAATAATAATAATAATAGCAATAATAATAATGCAAATGATAATAATAATAATTACAATAATGATAATAATAATGATAATAATAATAATAATAATAATACAAATAATAATAATAATAATAATAATAATAATAATAATAATAATAATAATGCAAATGATAATAATAATTACAATAATAATAATAATAATAATAATCATAATAATAATAATAATAATAATAATAATAATAATAATAATAATAATAATAATAATAATAATAATAATAATAATAATAATAATAATAATTACAAAAAATAATTATCATAATAATAACTAAATCGCCAAAACTAAAGTAAGATAATTCAACTAGGCACTATTCCTTAGACACTCCTTATTCTGAGGAAGATAATTAGAAGTCATGGTGAGCACTACACACTGAGCACAGCCAACCAGAACCTTACTAACATAATTCTCACCCATTTTTAATCCTCCTAAACATTAAACTCGCACTCAAGCTCCAGCGGTGCGAGAATTATTTTCTCGGGCCACCCAAAAAAAAAAACAAAAAAAGAATTTATCTCTAGTTGCAGCAAGGGCGGCATCACTGGCGCCCCTCGGGTGCTTAACGCCATTTTTACGCTTAACTACGCAATAGGTCGTTAGATAATGCGATTACGCTTGCATACAGCCGAGCCATCGAAACTAACCCAGGTTAAAAATGGTTGTAAGCGGAGAGTTTATTTTCATTTCGGTTCATTGTGAGTTCCCAGGTAGCAGTTGTTGCTCTCTCTCTCTCTCTCTCTCTCTCTCTCTCTCTCTCTCTCTCTCTCTCTCTCTCTCTCTTCCTCCTGCTGCTGGTGCTAGTGGTAGTGGTGTTGCCAGTAGAACAAAATTCGTACATCGTTCTCACTGTCTGCCTAACTTATATAATATGCCTCGTGATACCCTGCATTTGCTTTCCTCCGTCTTCCTTCTTATGTCCTGTTTATTGCCTTTTCGTACCACTCTATCTCATCCTCCTCCACTTCTTTATTCCCGAGGTGATCCCCTTCAAGAAGGCTCAGACTTGATCCTAACCCATCTTGACCCGATTCCTCCATCCCCGAGTCAAGAGACTCACTTTGGTCCGAATTTGAGAGACTTTACGTGCTGTAACCCATTTCCCCTCAAGGAAGGCTCCTTGACGCTGGTGAGGGGCTCTTGATCTAGGGAATTGGATCTGTGCTCCAGTTCCCTGAATTAAGCCTGAATGCCTTCCATCCCCCCATAGGCGCTGTATAATCCTACGGGTTTAGTGCTTCCCCCTTGATTATAATAATAATAATGTAACCCATTTCAGATAATTAGCGCTAGTTTTTCTATCACTCTTGACGTAGTCGGGTCGTCGGAAGATTGAGACCCGTCTCATGACTCCGTGACGGACATTGTAATGATAATTCTTACTCTATATGTAGTTGATATCTTATGAATAAGATTTTTTATACTTTTATCTCCTTTTTAATTATGTAAATAGCGTTCATATATATATATATATATATATATATATATATATATATATATATATATATATATATATATATATATATATATATATATATATATATATATATATAT
The DNA here is from genome assembly GCF_038502225.1 of Cherax quadricarinatus. Taxonomy (NCBI): domain Eukaryota; kingdom Metazoa; phylum Arthropoda; class Malacostraca; order Decapoda; family Parastacidae; genus Cherax; species Cherax quadricarinatus. The sequence goes on along the minus strand of NC_091294.1, from coordinate 29,853,405 downwards.
ATATATTTAACAAGGCGGCCGTCTCCCACCGAGGCAGGGTGACCCAAAAAGAAAAAAAAATACTTTCATCATTCAACACTTTCACCTTTGCAGAAGCGCCCAGGTACAACATTTTACAAGCATATATAAACATATATAACATATCCCTTCAAACTGCCAGTATCCTAAACCCCTCCTTTAAAGTGCAGGCATTGTACCTCCCATTTCCAGTACTCGAGTCCGGCTATATAAAAATAACCGGTTTCCCTGAATGCCTTCACTAAATATTACCTTGCTCACACTCCAACAGCTCGTCAGTTCCCAAAAGTCATTCGTCTCCATTTACTCCTATCTAAGACGCTCACGCATTCTTGCTAGAAGTCCAAGCCTCTCGCCTACAAAACCTCCTTAACCCCCTCCCTCCGACCTTTTCGAGGACCACCCCTGCTCCGCTTTCCTTCCCCTACAGATTTATACGCTCTCCATGTCATTCTACTTTGATCCATTCTCTCTAAATGACCAAACCACCTCAACAGCTCCTCTTCAGCCCTCTGACTAATACTTTTATTAACTCCACAACTTGCTTCAGGAAAAACTCAAGGTTCTCCCTGAAGCTGTTTGAAAATTTTCTTCTACCACCCCCTATATTTAAAATATATTTTATCCAAGAACAAAATACATTAACAAAATACATTGACAAAAATACAATAGAGAAAAAAACAACATAGATAACAACTCTGAGCTACATCTCAAATACTTTGTCCAGCTCCCCGGCGGTGGGCCACGTGACCAGAATGCTGCAGACAGTTCCCCTCTGGATCGCAACACTGAGTCTCTGAAAGAGGAAACTGGCCGCCCTGTTATCCTTAGTTTTCATGATGAGTCTTTCATCCAGCCCTTTGAGGAACTTTAGAACACACTTGCCCCGTGCTCCAAGGATCTCCGACCCTACTGAGATGAAGTTATAGCAAGGGGGAAGGTCTTCATATTTGCTGGTCTTCTGGGTCTCCCTGTGGCTGGCAGCTCCACCCCCTTCTGCTACGGAGTATGGGAAGTAGGAGTGCACAAGTGTAGTCTCAGGCTTTCCATCCATCCAGGGTAACATAGTGGCTCCATCAGGACGCTTTTGACTTCCATCAGACCTCTGCACTTGAGGTTCCCGTTGGGCTGGGCAACGGGCTGTAGCGAGGCTCCTCTTTACGATGTCGTTGACCTCCTCATGTCTGAACGTGGTGCCTTCACCGCTAGGAGACGAACTTTGTCCTTTCCTGAAGCGTTGATGAGCATTACATTGGAAATTTTTTCCATGATCGGTTTGTCCCAGTGGGACTGTTTGTGCTCTTTGGGAGGAGCTGGTCTACTGGAGGAGTCTGCAAGGGTGTCCCACGGCATGGCTGCTTCAGTGAACCTTGGGTCTTGAGCTCCTACCACGTCTCTCAAGCGTTCGGGGACAATCTTCCTGACTAATCCACTGGAAGCCAAACACGAAGACAGAAATGCAGGTAAAGCTACTCTTGCGTTGCTTTGTGCACTCCTATACCTCCCAGTCGCACTGGGAGGGTTGCCTGATCCCAGTGCCGATTCTCTAGTGAGAGATTCAGTGCCTTCTTAAAGGTTGATCTCAGGTATGAGTCATATTCGTCGAGTGTTGGGTTGTCAAAAGAGGATGCACACCTCAAGAAGTGAGTCTTGGCACAGTAAGACACCTTGTGAGGAGATACAGTGCATCATGGGGATCAAGATCGCTTATTCTCTCCTCCAATCTCTTCAGGTCATTCGATTTGTCCTTGAGGACTGTGTCGATGGCCTGGTGACCCAACGGTGCTCCCAAGAGAGTACTGTTGGATGGAGTGGTAGTAGTGACTTCTGGGAGGATTGTTCGCACAGCATTGATTAATTCCTAGTTCGTTGTGATGTTTTCACACTTGGAGAGATTGAGGACGAATCTCAAGGCTTCTCCCTGAGTCTTCATCAGTTGTGGGTCCTGAAACAGGGACTCATCAGTACATGCCAGAGTGCCATCATCCAGGTACCAAATGTTGAGTTCGCTGCCGAATAGGTAAAATTGGTCAAATAGCAAGAACTCATTTAAAATTAAGTTCTTTCTGAAATTACTCTTACACATTTAAATTATGTTAATAAAATTTTTTTAAATGTTTTTACTAAAAGAACCCTAGAAAACTTACCTAACCTTATTATAACAAGAGCAATTTAATTTAGCTTAATCCAACTAAATATATTTTACATAAGTTTACAGTAATTTAATAATAAACAAACACAATGAAATATATATCTTTTCATTAGGTTCAAAATGCAGTCATCAAGGATTCACCGTTGGCGGTTACACGACGGAACACATTACGTGATCATCATGGATATTGGATACGGAACACCGGTGTGGAAAGATCGTAGGACAGAGTGTGTTGTGTTCGCTTGGAATATATATCTGTGTTAGTTTACGCACAGATTGGCGACGTTTCTAGTGGTCCTTGGACTGTGTTCAGTGTTTCAGGGCAGTGAGCCACGTGCGGGTGGCTATGGGCCCTGGCTGGGGCACTTAGCCTCACAGCTCTGCACCCAGTTTGGGCGGCTGTGAGGTCACAGGCAGCAGCTCTACTGTTGGCTCTGTCCCCACACCTACAGTCACCATGACAGACCCAGGAGAGCGGCCTAAACGTTCATTGGAATGCGGGGATGAGTTGGAGGACGACGTGGGACAGGTGGGAGCCCCCACCAAGAAGGCCAAGGATGCAGTAGAGACTATTGTATCTGCCAATCTGCCACTAGATCCGTCGCTAGCCGCTACCCAAGGAGACTTGCACCCCCAGATGGCCATAGGGATTGTGGAAGGAAGCCAGGAGGCTGTAGCTCCACAACTGGCAAGTATAGAGCCATCCCAGGTCCCTACACCAGTTGTGTTGGCCTCCACAGTGAACAGGGACTGGCTGACTCCACGTGGATGGATGAATTCCCGCTCAGCTCGGGCACAAGCAACCAGGGCCTTCAACAAATTCAAGGTTCCGGATTACGGGTTTGTAAGATATCTGGAAGGTCTACCCTGCCTCAAGTTCCACTGCGAGTTCACTCAGGAACGAGGTTTTGGTCATTTCTCGGGACGAGGATTCTTACGAGGAATTGAAGGGGCTGGTTGCTTCCGAGAAGGTGTACAAGGGGGTGGTCTTACACGTCCCTGTGCCCCTCCAACTGGACCCCATTTTGGAAGTGCCCAATATTGTCAAGGCGGAGCGACTCACTGCAACAGTGAACAAGGTGCCCACCCGCCAGGTGCTGATCCACCACAAAGGTCCACTTCCCACGCACCTGGACCTTGGGGTCTGGGGAAGATTCAAGACCCGACCATACCTGTCGGGCCCAGTACAATGCTTCAATTGTCAGGGGTTCAGTCATATTGCAGCCACCTGCCAGCGAGAGAAGAAGTGTGGTGCATGCAGCAAGGCACACGACTCGAAGGACTGCATTGCCATCCTCAAACAGCCAACCGGCAAAGCCCTTCGGCCGGAGCCCAAGTGTGCCAACTGCTCAAAGAGGCACCATGCCTGGAACCAGAGCTGTCCTGTGATGGTGCAGCATTGGCAGCAGGTTCGTCATCGGAACGGCCCGACAGCCAGCCCCGACGCCACCCAGCCTTGGAACCACCCAGCAACAGTTGGTATGGGCTCCGACCGCGGTTCCCCAGATACCGCAGGAGGGCAATACCAGCGAGTTCCCGGCACTGGGCTCCCGGCAGTTGCATCAGGGGGCACGCACTGGCTTGCAGCAGCACGGTCAAGTATGGGCTCAGATGGTAAGGTGGCCAAGAAGACAGAATCAATGGGAAAAACAGCCACAAGACAGGCACACTGCCCAGCAGGTTCCAGCTGGGCACCAACATTCCTTGACATACCGCCAGCAGGCCTCTTCCCAAGGGCAGGTCCCTACTGTGAGCGGCCAGAGTCAGGCAGAGGTTCCCTGCCAGGGGACCCAGAAGCCCATGGCCACTCAGACCGGGCCCAGGGTGCACCCAGCTTATGCTGCTGCAGTGTCAACAGCCACCCAGACATACCCAGTGACCCAGCACCGACTCGACGGGTCGTCCAGCTCAATGCCTGCGGAGGTAATGGTCGAATCATTTCCCGATCGACTGAAGAAAACCATCGGGGTCATCTCAGCACTCCTCTGTCGCCTGTTGCCGTCGGCGGAGGACAGGGGCACCTGCAGACAGCTCCTGTCATGGATGCTGGGCATGGTCCTACTGGACAGGAAGGACTCAATGGAACTTCAGGCCATCATCCAGGAGTCCTTCCAGTCCATGATGGAGGAGGCCCCGGAGTCGCCAACAACGGATGACAAGTCCCAGGCAGAGATGGAATCAGAGGGACACCTCTGCGGCCCTTGAAGATCCTTCAGTGGAACATTTGCGGGTTGCAGCGGAAAATTCACTTAGTGATTGAAGCTGCAGTTCAGGATGAGGTTGATGTCTTCCTGTTCCAGGAGACACTTACCAATTCATCACATCAAATGCAGTCACGTATCCCGGGATTCTCGGCCTACCTTCAGCGCCTGGAAGGGACTGGCAGGGGCACGGCGATCTACGTCAGGACCACTATCCCTCATTCAATCTCCAATGACCCCATCAACTGTGGGGAGGGCATAGAGGTTCAGGCTGTCACCCTACACCTACTGGATGGACCTCTCGTGGTTTACAATATTTACAGAAGCTCTTGGTACACCCTTGACATTTCAGAGGTGGCAGCACTCGCCCCACGGGAGGGTCTTGTTGTTGCTGGGGATGTCAATGCCCACCACCCAATACTTTCTTGTCTCTCCTACCAACGCAGCTGGGAGGCACCTTGCGGCTGTGCTGGAGGAGGTCCCTGAGATCACACTCCTCAATAATGGTGAGCCAACCCATCACCCATCACTACAGTGGCCGCTTGGACGTCACACTCATCTCTAGGCGGTTGCTCTCGAGTGCGAGATGGGAGGTCCACCCCCGTCTCACTAGTGATCACTTTGCAGTGGTCACCACGCTGATGGTCCAGCGGTGCCCACTCTCCACACCTACCCTCAGATGGAATCTAAAAAAGGCCGACTGGCAGTGCTTCCAGGAGACCATTGAGCACTGGTGGGCAGAGTCTCCTCTTCCGGAAGACCCAGATGAGGCGGCTCGAAGCTTGCAGGTGGCCTTCACATGTGCAGCTGAGGCAGCCATACCTAAGATTACTGGCAGAGGGACATATAAACGTGACTGGTGGTTTTACAATGAGGACATCAGGGAGCAGAACCACTGCATCAATGTTGTACGCAAGATGCACAGGCGTAATCGCACGGTTGAGTCCATGTGTCTGCTCAGGGAAGTGGTGCAGCATGCACGCCATGTCTCACACAGGGTCCGGCAGGCTAAATGGTTTGAGTGGTGTGCCTCCTTCAGCTACTCCTCCACCTTATCTGAGATTTGGACCAAGTTACGATTGGCCACTGGGCAGTGTGGCTCGGTTGCACCCAGACCCCGCAACGGAGGCAGAACGTCTGGTGGACCTTTTCACCTCCAGAGCGGCCATGGCTCAACTGCCTCAGGATCTCCAGGACCTCCAAGCCACCCTCCTTCCTAGAAGGATGATGGTGATCCAAGCGGCATGCTAGGCTAAGGACGTCACGGATGAAGACTTCACCGACCAGGAGCTCCAGGCAGCCTTCACATCTCATCGGGACACTGTACCGGGGCATGATGGTATCACCTATGGCATGATCACTCGGTCTGGCCATTCTGGACATTCAGCTGTCCCGGGGGTCGTCAACCGGACTTGGCGAGCTGGCAAACTCCCTGTCGTATGGAAGGAGGCTGACATCATACCGATTCCTAAGCCTGGGGATCCTGGCAGTGTGAGACCCATCTCCCTCACCAGTTGCATCTCGAAGGTGTCTGAAAGTATGGTGTTGGAGCGCCTGAGGTGGAAGCTTGGCCCTCCTCATAAACACCTCTATGGCTTCACCAGAGGAGTGGGCACTTTCGAAAGCCTTACCACTCTACTGGCCGGCATTGGGTCGGACGCCCAAGCCCACATTGTTGTCGTTCTTGACCTCGTGAAAGAACATAAGAATGGAGGAACACTGCAGAAGGCCTACTGGCCCATGCGAGGCAGGTCCTTATCAAAACGACTACTCCCTAAAGCTTCCCTAGAAATAACTCCCGTACCCAATGACACCAATCAAACTCAGCCCCTCCCACTCATATATTTGTCCAGTCTCTTCTTAAAGCTACCCAAGGTCCTAGCCTCTATCACCCCACTAGGAAGACTGTTCCACGCATCTACAACTCTGTTAGAAAACCAGTACTTACCTATGTCCTTTCTAAATCTAAATTTATCCAACTTAAATCCATTATTCCTGGTTCTTACCTGGTTCGACACCCTCAGTACTTTATTAATATCTCCCTTGTTTATGCCCGTCATCCACTTATACACTTCAATGATATCTCCCCTCATTCTACGCCTCTCCAGAGAGTGGAGATTTAAGGCTTTGAGTCTATCTTCATACGGGAGGTTCCTTACACAGTAAATCATTTTAGTCATTCTTCTCTGTATGTTCTCTAATGAGTCTATATCCATCCTGTAGCAAGGGGACCAAAACTGAGCAGCATAATCTAAACGAGGCCTCACTAGTGATGTATAGAGCTGTAAAATAACTTTTGGACTTCTGTTACTTATACTTCTTGAGATAAATCCAAGTAATCTGTTGGCCTTGTTGCGCACACTAAGGCACTGCTGTCTTGGCTTTAGATTTCTGCTTACCATGACTCCCAAGTCTTTTTCACATTCTGTATGATCAAGCTCTACTTCACCTAGATTATAGCTTCGAGGGTTATTTTCATTATCAAGGGCAAGTACCTTACACTTATCCACATTGAACTTCATCTGCCATTTTTCAGACCAAGACATTAATTTGTCCAAGTCGTCCTGGAGTTCATTGATATCCTCCTCAGAGTGAATTATACGGCCTATCTTTGTATCATCAGCAAATTTACTCATGTCACTCGTAATCCTTTCATCAAGGTCATTAATGTAAATTATGAACAAGAGAGGGCCTAAAACGGATCCTTGTGGAATGCCACTAGTGACTAATCCCCATTCAGATTTCACTCCATTAATGGTAACTCTCTGCTTTCTATTGGTAAGCCATGCCTCAATCCATGCCAGAACTTTACCTCCTATACCATGAGCTGCCACTTTTCTTAAGAGTCTCTTGTGAGGTACTCTATCGAAGGCTTTACTAAAATCCAAATAAACAATATCATATTCCTTATCACTGTCAACTGCCTCAAATGTTCTATTGAAGAACGTCAGTAAGTTTGTCAGGCAGGAACGACCTCTCGTGAATTCATGCTGAGATTCATTTATCAAGTTATGCTCTTCAAGGTGACTTCTGATAATGTCAGCTATAATTGATTCTAATAACTTGCCCACTATAGATGTCAGGCTTATTGGACGGTAATTTGAAGGAGTGGACTTATCCCCTGATTTGAATAGCTTTTGAGCTAGCCAGTGCACCTGCCATCCTCTCACTCTTGGCCCGCAGGGGGCTAAAGGCAGGCTGCTTTCATGGCTTCGTTCCTATCTCCAGGACAGGCGGGCCCGAGTATGCTTCCAGGGGCATGCCTCTTCTCTCAAGACCCTGGACAACGGCACTCCACAGGGCGGGGTGCTTAGTCCCACCCTGTTCAATGTACTGATGCACCAGCTGGTGCGCCTGCCTTTCTTCAGAGGCACCTTCCTCCTCAGCTATGCCGATGACCTGGCACTTGTTGTACCTAGGAAGCGCCGGCTTTTGCAGCATGCCCAGGAGGACCTCGATCTGCTGGCTTCCACTTGCCATCACTTGGGGCTCAAGATATCTGCGGCAAAATCCAAAGCCATGATCCTTCGCACCAGGGTACCCAGTCAGAGGCTGCGGGTCCTGAGCATCGACCTGGAGTGGGTTCACAGTTATAGGTACCTTGGCATCTACATTGACAGGCGCCTCACCTTCCAGAAACATGTGCACCACATTGAAGAGAAGGCTCTGCAGAGGGTCAGGGCATTGATTGCCATGGCCAACCCTAGGGTTGGGGCCAGCCTCGAGGTCATGAGGTTGTTCTACATCCAGGCAATACGCTCCCTCGTTGACTATGGGGCACTTGCTCTGGTTCACGCCAGACCCACAAACATCAAATCCCTCTGTGTCATCCAGAACACAGCTGTACGGGCCATGCTGGGGGCTCCTAGGTGGGCCAATGCAGTGGCTCTGAACCTTGAGGTGCAGCTACAGCCTCTTGAAGACAGGATCCAACTGGTAGCTGCCAAGAGGATCGCAAAGTATCTTCGACTCCCAGGGGCTGACAGACTGATGAGAGATTTACGGGTCTGCCAGGGACAGGTCATTCCACTGCATCCCAGCTGCCGATAGATGTGGTCGGTAGCAGATGCTACATGGAAGCTCCTGCCCATGACATTGCTCCAGGCGGGAGGCTGCGACAGACTGGCAGCGAACTACATGGTGCCACCCCCTTGGGCACCAGAGCTGTTTGCTGTGCACTGGACAACCCTACCAGACAGCAAGAGGCATTGCACCCGGGATATTATGCAGCGACTTGCCTCGGCTAGCATTGTGGATGCGGAAGGCCCAGGGTGTGTGACACATTACACCGATGGCTCCAGAGATCCAGTGGCAGGCCGCACAGCTGCTGGGATATTCCACAGCAATCTGACAGCAGGTTGGTGCCTCCCAGACCATTGCACCATCCTTCAGGCCGAACTCTTTGCCATCCAACAAGCTCTGCAGCATGCTCTTGCAGACCATCAGCATCCCCCCCATCATCCACGTTGATTCCAAGGCAGCGATCCAAGCGCTTATGCACAGAGAGCCAAAGGACAACATACACTTAATCACATCTATCCGGGGTGACCTGCAGACTCTCATGGCCCAGGGTCGCAGGGCTACCATCAACTGGATCCTGAGCCATGTGGGTATCCCTGGCAATGATGCTGCAGATGAGGCTGCTAGGACTGTAACCCTCGAGGCACAGCCACGTGCTGCAATCTCCATCAGCCTCAGCCAGATTGCGCTGTGGGCTGCCGGTGCGGCCAGGCGCCCATTCCCTAACCCTGGGGATTCACGGAGCCTCTGTTGGTATGTCAGGGCGACCCACAGGGCGCCCCCTCCAAGTATTCAGACACAGTCCAGAGAACTGAGGGTGCATATCCACCGCCTACGCTTAGGGTATCCCACCACTGCGTGGATTGTTGAACGGGCATGAGAGGAGCTCTGTGCCCATTGTGACCGAATGGTTCCGAGGCCCTTGGTGCACTACCTGTTAGACTGCCCGGCTATGATGCCCCTTCGCCGTAGACACTTCCCAATGACCCCAGTGGGGCAGGCCCGAGAGGATGAGGCAGCACATCTTGTGTACTTAGCTGTCAGGGACTAGAAAACCTTACTTCCAGTCATTGCACGTCATCCGCCCCCCTGCTGAAGTTGCAGCGAGGGCCTGCTTTGGGCCTCCATTGCACTGCACACCAGCCGCTGTTAGTGCACACTAACGTTTGGTACGTCATCTGGCCATAGAGCCGGTGAGGTACCCCCCCTTCCTGCTGAAGACCTGCCACACAGGTGCAAGTAAAGATAAACGACACTTCCCTACCCGGGGAGCCGATGCCGGGTCACCAAAATGGAAGAGACCCGGGCCGGGATACCATACCGGCGAATCAAATAGAATAGAATAGTTCAAAATGATTGAGAGATCGACACCATGCCCAGCCCTTCTAGGGTAGGGTAGGTGCCTGAGCCCGAGCTTTCAGCTCACAAGACTGTTATTCCCATTAGCCCCCTTGGGACTGGGATGGCAGACCAGAGAGGCCTAGCTTGTGGCTAGGCCTGGGGACAGTTGGTCCCAAAGATGAAGGGGTACTTGTGTCTCCTCCCATGGGAGACTTAGGTCTCAGACACTCCCTAAAGAGGGAGCCAAGGCCGCGCCACCACTTGGAAAAGGTCCGGGCCGGGAGAATACCGGCGAATCTTTAATAATAATAATAATTCAGAATGATTTTTGAGAAATTATTGCATACTCAAATTTTTTCTTTCCTTATTGGCCAAAAAGAGTGTTGCTATTTAAGCTAAAATAGTAAGCTGTTCCTATTCGGCATAACATATATATATATATATATATATATATATATATATATATATATATATATATATATATATATATATATATATATATATATATATATATATATATATATATATATATATTATTTTTTTATTATCACACTGGCCGATTCCCACCAAGGCAGGGTGGCCCGAAAAAGAAAAACTTTCACCATCATTCACTCCATCACTGTCTTGCCAGAAGGGTGCTTTACACTACAGTTTTTAAACTGCAACATTAACAC